>NC_090828.1:93128008-93440659 GCF_028021215.1 Eschrichtius robustus
AATTTCTCTGTCTTTTAGGCCAAAATTATGTTTACAGTTAATCCATGTGAGAGCTCTTCTTGTTAGAGACCCAAATTTATAAGACCTGAAAGTTGCATTAAAAAAAAAAAGCCTATCTTGACTTTCAGGTTTGGAGACCATTGGCAGTTGCCTGACTCTGAATTTCTCCTACCACCATTACCTCCCTAAAAATAATAAGAGTAAAACAAACCACACATTACCCTTGTGTTCACCATTACTGGATAAAGAGAACACACACACACACACACACACACCCCTTCAGATCACAAGTAAGTAGAAAAACATTCTAACAGACTACCCACTGACCTCCTTCAGATGCAATTTACTGGGTGTGGAAAGTAGAGGAGAGGCATCCTAAAAGAGTCTGATAAAAATTACTACAGAAATTATCATACTAAGTGAAGTAAGCCAGACAGAGAAAGACAAATATCATATGATATTACTTATATGTGGAATCTAAATAAAAAGGATACAAATGAGCTTATATACAATACAGAAATACACCCACAGACACAGAAAACAACTTATAGTTACCGAAGGGGTAAGGGGCGGGGAGGGATAAATTAGGAGTTTTGGATTAAAAGGTACACACTACTATACATAAAATAGAGAAACAACAAGGATATAGCACAGGGAACTATACTCAATATTTTGTAATAACCTATAAAGGAAAAGAATCTGAAAAAAATATATATATATATACATATGTATAACTGAATCACTTTTCCATACACCTAAAACTAACACAACATTGTAAATCAACTATACTTCAATTAAAAAAAAAAAAAAAAAAAGACTACAGAGGAGTTAAACACTTAGATGAATCACAGACAAATCTTTTCCAGAAAAAGTAAGTTCACCAAACTTCAAAACACACAATACAGGTCAGAAATTGGTAGTGCTAGCACACATACAGAGGAGGGCCTTGAAAGTGTGCAGGACTGGAAGTGGCAGTCTTGGAGAAGCATACCTTTGGAGGATAATCATATATAGAGGGGAAGGCTGGTAGTCTATAGAGATGACACAGTGAAGGAAAGGAAGGAAATAGTGGAGGAAATTAAGAATCCTATACAAACAAAGGTGAAATAAGACACACCTGGGGCTTCCCTGGCGGTCCAGTGGTTAAGACTTCTCCTTCCAATGCAGGGGGTGCGCGTTCGATCCCTGGTCAGGGAGCTAAGATCCCACATGCCTTGCGGCCAAAAAACCAATACATAAAACAAGCAATATTGTAACAAATTCAATAAAGAGTTTAAAAAAATGGTCCACATTAAAAAAAAAAAAAAAAAAAAAGGCACACCAATCTTTCCCCACCACCACTACAAGCAGTAAGGTCCATAAATGACACGTCACAAAAGATGGCAGTACTCACAGAAGAGGACGTTTTTGAAATAGGAACTGTGTTCACGAAATGAATGAAAACAGAAATAAAGCAGACTACATCCGTTCAAAACTACAACAAAAAATCAGAAAGTGTGAAAGATTTTCTGCTGGTAAGAAATTTCTTCTAAACAACCAGAAACAAAGTACTGATAGAAAAATACTGTCATTCAACACGCGAAACTGCAGTAAATATCCTCAAATAAACATTGAAAGATATTAAAAAAAAACAACCTAACTTGAATCAGAAATACAAAAACTAAGATCACAATGGATTTAAAACAAGAAGACATAAAATGAGAATTCACTGAACTCAGGAAGAACACAGAAGGAAAAAAAATCATTTAAAAATGAATACCGAATTACAAGATGCCCAAGAAAGAACAAATTCAAATGAAAACATAATATAGGGTACTGAAGGAAAGTAGGGGGGAAAAAACAAAGAGAAATAAGATGAAACAAGGAAGTAAAATGGGTCAGAGAAAGTAGGAACATAGGCAGAGATGTCCAACACACATATTAGATATACTTGGGAAAAAAGAAGTCAATACACTGGAAAAAGCTAATGTTTACAAATATAACCCCCCAAAAAACCTTTCCAAAAATAAAAGAAGATTGGAATCAATACATTTAAAGGACCCATCAGGTACCCTGGAAATCTGACCCAGAACAATCAACTCCAAGACACATACTAGTAAAACCATTAAACTTTAAAGATAAACAATTAGGTGTTCAGGCAAAAAGATGAAATAATTTACAACTACCAAAAAGTTAACTGGCAACAGACTTCTCAAAAACAACATGTAAATCAAGGCTACACTGGAGTAGCAATTTTCAAGAAAAGTAAAGAGAAAATGTGAACTAAGAATATTATATCCTGCTAAGCAGTTCTTCAGATAGTTTTTAGTCTACCAAATTCAGGAAATACTGTACACTGTGACTTTACATAGGAATCTACTGGATGTTGAGCTTCATCCAACCAAAGACAACTTGTAAAACTGTGGCAAAAGAACTGACCTTAAACATTTCATATATATAACTGTAAAGCTAAGACTACAATGAGAGTGGGATCATGGGTAGAATAATATATAAACACTACATGTTCTGACAAGTAGAAAGAATTCACCTAAAAGATGAAAGGATAAGAGAGAGAAAAAAATGGGAAGGTAAAATAAAATTAACGGCCTTAGTTGGGAGTCATTTAAAACTGATATAACACATTATAATAAATTAGATTAGAAAAATGGGAGTGAAGAGCACTATAAAAAGTTTTAATACAAAGATAAACCCTAAAATTAGAATGCACCAAAAAATATTTAAAAGTAAAAGCTATACACCAAAAACACAGCAAATATGATATTATATATACCACAACTCAACCTGAGATAATATGACAAAATGAGATGAAACATAAGTCAAGTCCACAAATGTGAATAAACTTAATTCATTTATTATAAGAAATTTAATGTTTACGTTGACTCAGGAAGCAAAACCCAACTCCACACTGATGCTGAATATGAGACATACCTAAAGTGTGATGATTAAAAAGGCTAAATATAAAGGGATAGAAAAATATTTTTCAGGAAATTGAAAACAGTAATAATGCACATGTTGTAATCCTAATATCAGGCAAAGTAAAATTAGTCAAAAAGATTAGAAGAAACAAATAAGGATACTTTATAATGCTAAAAAGCTACATTCTACAATGAAGATATAGCACCAAATTATACCAACGGCCATGTATAGAAAAAATATAGAAGATACAGGAGAAAAAGAAACACACTAATAATAGGAGAATTTAACAACCATTTTCAATATAAGTCAGGCTTGGCAGACAAAATATAAGGAAAGATATAAAAAACCTACAAGGTATAATCAATAAGTACAAATACATCAAACAATTCACACCGGTAACAGAGAATATACCTTCTTCTTAATTGAACATAGAGCATTCATAAAGACTGATAACAGATTATAACACAAAGAAAACATCAGTAGGTTCTATAATGTAGAAGTATTATAAACAGCAATCTGCTTACAATGCAAATAACTAGAAATTAAAAATAAACAAAAACAAAACAAAAAGCCTTTCCTATCTGGAAATTAAAATATCTTGCATCAAACACATCTTGGGTGAAAGAGGAAAAACAAAGAGTATCTATAAAAATTTTAAAATAAAATGATGATAAATAAAAACACTACATGTTCAGAATCTATGGGATCCATTTAAAGCAGATATCAGAGGAAAATTGATAACCCTAAACATGCATGTCAATATGAATAAAGATAAATTAATTAAACACCTTATCTAAAAACCTAGAAAAAGAACTAAAATAAACACAAAGTAAACATAAAGAAGTAAATAATGTAGATAACATAAAAACAATAAAGTAAAATCCTGTTTTTTGTGGGGTTTTTTTGGTCAACCAAATAAACAAACCATTATTTTAAACAAAACTGAAGAGAGGGGCTTCCCTGGTGGTGCAGTGGTTGGGAATCTGCCTGCCAATGCAGGGGACACGGGTTCGAGCCCTGGTCTGGGAAAATCCCACATGCCGTGGAGCAACGAGGCCCGTGAGCCACAACTACTGAGCCTGCGCATCTGGAGCCTGTGCTCCACAACGGGAGAGGCCGCGACAGTGAGAGGCCCACGCACCACGATGAAGAGTTGCCCCCACTCGCCGCAACTGGAGAAAGCCCTCGCACAGAAACGAAGACCCAACACAGCCGAAAATAAAAATATAAATAAATAAATAAATTTATAAAAAAAAAAACTGAAGAGAGAAAGCACACATACATAAAAATAAAAAATGACACAGGATAAATAACTCTTTGTACAGGATATACACCAACCAATATAAATAAATTTGAACATCTGGAGGAATGAGTCATTTCTCTTAAGAATATAGTCTATCAAAATTATTCCTAGTGTGAACAGATTAGTCGCCATAGAAAAAAATAGAGAAAGTTTTCAAAGAAATACCTCACAACAAAGCATCAGGTCCAGCTGGATTCACAAAGAAATTCTACCAAACTTTTAGTGACCAGATGGTCCCAAAGCTATATTAATTGTTTAGAACATAGAAAATCAAGGAAAACTTCCACATCATTTTTATAAAGCAAGTATAATAATATCTCAATGAGATTAAAAAGAGCAAAAAGAGAAAGAAAGAAAGAAAATGACAAACTGGAGTATATATTACAAATGAAAAAATGGTTCAGTATTCAAAAATATATTGATATAATTCACCATATCAATAGGTTCAAAGAAAAATATGAGCATCTGCAATGACACTCAAAAAGCCTTTGACAGAATTCAATATTAATTCCTAACACAAACTCTTGACAAAAACAGGAATGGATGGATACAGCCTGAATATGATTAATTACACACACACAGACACACACAGACACACACACACACACACGCGCGCGCACACACACACACACACACACACACACACACACACTTTTGACAGGGAGAATACCACTCCCCCAAAAGGTCCATACTTTAATTCTCAGAACCTAAAGGTATTTTGCATATGTGATTAAATTAAGATTCTTCAAAAGGGAAAATGACCCTGGATTATCTTGGTGCCCCCAGTGTAATCTCTAGGTTCCTTATAAGTGAAAAAGCTGTACAAGAGAGTGTGGGTCAGGGAAATCTTTCAGACAAGATCTGAAGAAACTACACTGCCAGCCAGAGAACACAAGCAGTCTTTAGAAGCTGGAAAAGGCAAGCAACCAGATTCTCCACTAGAGCCTCCAGAATAAAGCAGCCTGCTGAGAACTTAATTTTATTCCAGTGAGATCCATTCCAGACTTCTGACCTCCAGAACTGTGAAATAATAAAGGTGTTGTTTTAAGCCACTAAGTTTGTGATAATTTGTTATAGCAGTAATAAAAACTAACAGATATCTCAATCTTAAAACCAGAATCTTACTTAATGGGGAAATTCTGGAGGCATTCTCAATGAGATTTGAAAAAGGGAAGAATGCTCACTGTCTTCACTACTATTTAATATTTGTCTGAATTCAATACACTAGACTAGAGAAAACAATGAGAGTCATGATATTAGAACAGAAGATCTAAAACTCTCTGTGTTTACTTATAATATGATATTATATTTGAAACTGACTAGAAAATAAATGATAAAAAAGACTCAAATAATAAAAGAATTCAGCAAGTTACAAACTATAAAATTAGTATATATAAATCAATAGCATTTTCTGTTAACTACTTAGTGAATTCAACAGATGACAAAACATCTACAGTAGCAACAAAAATATAAAATACTTAAAAAAAAACTTAAGAGTTGTTCAAAATCCCTATAAACAAAACTATAAAACACTAATAGACACAAAAATAGATTTGAAGGACTTCCCTGGTGGCCCAGTGGTAAAGAATCTGCCTTCCAATAGAGGGGATGCGGGTTTGATCCCTGGTCAGGGAACTAAGATCCCACATGCCACAGGGCAACTAAGCCCCTGTGCCACAGCTATTGAGCTCACACGCCTCAACTAGAGAGCCTGCATGCTGCAAACTACAGAGTCCACACGCTCTGGAACTCACACCACAACTAGAGAAGACAAAACCCGCACGCCACAACTAGAGAGAAGCCCGTGTGCCACAACGAAAGATCCCGCATGCCTCAATGAAGATCCCTCATGCCGCAACTAAGACCCGATGCAGCCAAAAAATAAAATTTAAAAAAAAAAAAAATCTTTAAAAAAATCGATTTGATACAAATGAAAAGATATCCCTTGCTTTTAATTATGATCTTTCAACATCAAATGTTAGTTCTTTGTAATATCAGAAATTAAATTAAGAAAGCAAATCCCATTTACAATTGCATAAACAAGAATAAAATACCTAGGAAAAATTTTAACCAAGGAGGTGAAAGACCTGTATAATGTACTATTAGACATTAATAAAAGAAATTGAAGAAGACATAAATAAATGGAAAAATATTCCATGCTCATGGACTGGAAGAATTAATATTATTAAAAAGTCCATACTACCCAAAACAGTCTATAGATTCAATTCAATCTCTATCAAAATTCCAACGGTATTTTTCACAGAAATAGAACAAACTATCCTAAAATTTATATGAAACCACAAAGGACTCCAAATAGCCAAAGCAATCCTGAGAAAGAAGAACAAAGTTGGAGGTATCATGTTTCCTGATTTCTAACTATATTACCCAAATATTGTAAGCAAAACAGTATGGTACTTGCAGAAAAACTGATGCACGGATCAATGGAACAGAATGGAGAGCACAGACATAAACCTCCACCTATATTATAAAAAGAGAGAGCTCAGAAATAAAATTACATCTATATGGTCAATTAATTTACAATGAAGGAGCCAAGAATAGACAGTGGGGAAAGGACAGTCTCTTCAATAAATGGTGGTGGGAAAACTGGACAGCAGCTTGCAAAAGAGTGAAAATGGACCATTTTCTTACACCATATACAAAAATTAACTCAAAATGAATTGAAGATTTGAATGTAAAACTTGAAACCATAAAACTCCTAGGGAAAAAAAAAAAAACACAGGAGTTGACATAAGTCTTGACCATGACTTTTGGATTTGACACCAAAAACAAAAATAAACAAGTTGGACTACATCAAACTAAAAAGCTTCTGCACAGAAAAGTAAACCATCAACAAAATGAAAAGGCAACCTACTGAATGGGAAACAATATTTACAAACCATGTATCTAATAAGGGGTTAATAGCCAAAATATATAAAGAACACATGCAACTCAATAGCAAAAAAACAAGCAATCCAAATAAAAAATAGGCAGAAAATCTCAATAGGTATCTTTCCAAAGAAGGCATATAGATGGCCAACAGGTACATGCCAACATGTACATGAAAAGCCACTCAACATCAGTAATCATTAGAGAAATGCAAATCAAAACCACAATAAGATATCACCTCACACCTGTCAGAATGGCTGTCATCAAAAAGACAGAGAATAACAAATGTTGTCAAGGATGTGGAGAAAAGTGAACTTTTGCGCACTGTTGGTGGGAATGTAAATTTGGTGCAGTCACTATGGAAAGCAGTAGGGAGGTTTCTCAAAAAACTAAAAGTAGGACTATCATATAATCCAGCAATTCTACTTCTGTGTATCGATCTATTTATATTTTATATTTTATGTAGAATATAATATGTTACACATATATAATGGAATATTATTCAGTCGTAAAAAGAATGAAATCTTGCCATTTGCAACAATATGGGTGGTCCTGGAAGGCAATATGCTAAGTAAAATAAGTCAGAGAAAGACAAATACCATATGATCTCACGTATATGTGGACTCTAAAACAAAACAAAACAAAAAACCAAACTCATAGATACAGAGAACAGATTGGTGGTTACCAGAGGTGGAAAGTGAGGGGAGAAATGGGTGAAGGAAGGTATAAACATCCACTTTTAAAATAAATAAGAATGGGGATATAATGTACAGCATGGTGACTACAGTTAATAATAATACTGTACTATTTGAAAGTTGCTAAGAGAGTAGATCTTAAAACTTCCCATCACAAGAAAAAATATTTCTGTAACAATGTACAGTGATGGATGCTAACTAAACTTATTGTGATTATTTTGCAATATACACAGATATTGAATCATTATATTGTATACCTGAAACTAATATAATGTTATATATCAAATATATTTCAGTATTAAAAAATAAAGGGACATATATTATTAAAAAATGTTAGTTCTTCCTATGTTAATTTATAAATGTAATATAATCAGAAGAAAAATTCCAATGAGCTAGTTTTATTGAGCTAGACAAATTGATCATACATTTTATAAGGAATGATTATCTTTCAAGTAAGCTAGGAAATACAGAAAAAGAATAGTTATAAGAAAGGACTACCCAATCAGGTATTAAATTATGTTAGCAAAGCCCCTCTAATTACGATAGTGAGGGACTGGCTCATAAATAGACAAACAGAATAGAAGTCCAGTAAGAGACCCAACTATATATAGATATCTAATACACGATAAAGATGGTACCTCAATTACAGGGTCAAAGAGAGAGCTTTTTTTGTAAATGGCACTGGAACACTGGAAAGACTTTTGGGAAAAGATAAAATTAGATCCATTCCCCACACCATATATAAGAACACAGTGTAAACTGATCAAAGATTCAAATATAAAAACAAAATTAGGCACACACTAGGAGAAACCATGTTATATTTAAACTGGATGTGCAAAAGAACATGACTAAATTTCCAAATGCAATAAATTAAATAGAGAGACCAATATGACTATTAAGAAAAAATTTTTTAACTTTTGCATAATAAATATCACCATAAGCAAAGTCAAAACCCAAATTGCCAACTAAGAGACAAAGTAAGAACACATATCCCAGATACAAGGTTATATCCCTAGCTACAAAGACTGGGAAATGAGAGCCGAGACAAAACTTCCTATAGAAATATAGGCAAACAACACAAACAGGCAATTAGCAAAATGATCTAGAAATATGGCCCCTGAATACATGGGCAAAGGTTCAAATTCACACATATTAAGAGAAATGCAATTATGATACCATTTCTCATATTTCAGATGGTAAAAAATTTCAAAAGCTTGACAATACACTCCTTTTATAAATTTGTTGATGGAAATGTAAGATGGCATCACTCCCACGAAGGAGAATTTGGCAATATCTAACAAAACTTGTATGTATTTATCTTTTTACCCAGCAATCACACTTCTAGGCATTTATCCTGAAGATATACCTGCAACGATATCAAAATATATGATCCAGGGTTTATTTACTGAAGAATCATTTGTAATTGAAAAATACTGGAAACTACCAAGATGGCCAAGCATAGGAGTTTGTTCAAATAAGCTATGGTGTAGAGTCAGCAAAGTACTATGCAAATGTAAAAAAAAAAAAATGAAGACGACCTTTAATAGCTTATGTGGAGCAATTTCCAGGAAATAATACTAAGTTTAAAAAAATGCCAAAGAGATTAGATAGTATGCTCTCCTTTGTGTAAGAAAGAAGAGAAAGTATAAAGAAACACAAGGAGGATAAACTAGAAAACAAGAAAGTGCATTATCTACAAGAGGTAGAAGACATAGGATGAAAGTGTTGAGGACGGAGTAACACTTCTCTGAATTTAACTTTATGTATACATTTGGCTTTAGAAACATGCTAAAATTAAATATATTTTTTAATTAAAATATATTTCTAAATTAAATCAATAAAGATGAGGAGGGAAAAAAAATCTAAAACTTAAGGACAACTGGAAAAAAGAACAAAAAGTCCTCTATTCCCATTCCCACCAACACAACAAAAGCAACAAAATATTCTCTACTGTTTTCAAAGAACAACGTACGAAAATAACGTTTTTGTTTGGGGTCTGCATGTGTTTATGTCTGGGGAGTTATAAGAATAGAAAATTTCTTTCCAAATCTACTGCGGCGGTAGAGATAAAAAGCAAACAAAGTAGTAATGATATTTGAGCTTTAGGAATGATGCTTCTTTTATGGACTTAAAATTTACTATCTTTCAGGATTTCCTTTCAGGGGAAATCACAGAGTATTCAACTAGAGTGGTCTGAGAATTTAAGGTATGTTTAACATGTACCAAATGATCACAGTGCTTAAAAGATTGTCCATGTTCCCCTATATTAAAAGTAAAATCCATTTGTCTGAATTTTATTCATCCAAACAATAAATAGGAATCATTTTCCTACTCATATAAACAGATTGCCTAGTCTACAGCTCAGAATTCCTAACTCAGATGTCCTCCTACTTTAAAAAAAAAAAAAAAAGAAACAGTGAAACAAAACAAAAAACTGAATAGAGAAGACTACTTCATTTCATTAAGTTAAGGCACGGTAAAAGTTCAATAACAGCATCACTCATTATCTGAGAAAAAGAATGGCTGTAGGATAGCTATTTTAAAATGTAATAATGGAACCTCAGAGAAAGTCCTGTCAAAATAAAAGAAAAAATAGGATATGCAATGAGACAATTAATAGATCTTTAAACCCAAGAGGCAAATCAATGATGAGGGAGCAGAGTGGCACCAAGAGTAATACAAACTGCCTGCCACACTGCAAATAGAACTGTGAAGGGAAAATTGCTTGAGGTGATTATCAAAAGTTACAGTAATCAATGAGAGAGCTACTACAGGGCATCAATTAAAGCTCTGTGGTGTCCTAGATGAAGAAAGTGACTTTCCAGCAAGGCACAAGCAGGAGCTTGCATTATGGAAGTAAAGACGAGGTCCTCCTATTCTAAATGCTAGGACAACCAGCCATTGCCATAATCAAAACAGAGGAAGCAAAATGACATTTGTCCCTACAGTATCACAGAGTCCACCAAAAGGAAAGCAATCTAAAGGTGCATACAAGTACAGAGTAAAAGGAATCTGTACTTGAGGATAATTTTTACCTATTAAGGGAAACAAAGTTCATCCTAGAAGTCAACAGTTACACAAAAATGACAATGTTTTCTTGAATGAATAAGACCCACAGAAAGAAAAATGTATACTTTTTAGAGTTGGATTTGAGCCTTTTTAGAAAAATCCTGTGGACTATGTTCACATAGTTCATCAGGTTTGATAGAAATAAGACAATATTGTCAACAACTCAACCACACAGTTGTCAAGGATAATGTTTCTGTTTATTGCAGTGGAAGGTAGAGGGACAGAAATGTCCCCACTGAACACCACATTTTCCTAGTAACTCTAGTAACACCGTATTTCCCTAGTTGGTGAGTCATTTTATAATTCTTTCATGGCTGAATGGAATGAGTAGTATCGATTTCATGGGATAATGGTTTTAAAAAGTTGCTTTAGCTCGACATGCTGCCTAGTACTCAAAAGAGAACAGGGTGACTTCTGGCTCCCATTTCAGCATGTAAGCAGCTTGGAAGGTATCACTTCAGTCCTCACAACAAGACTGGACAAACTGAAAATCAACAACGTTTCTTAGATCCATCAGAGAATTGCAGTCATAGGGCAGATAACTGCTCCAGAAATTGGAGAGACAAAGGTAGATAAAGAGTATCACAAATTACTATCGGAGGAGCAGCCCAGGAGCAGAAACTGCCCCTGGAGCCAGTGGCAGGGTAGGAAAACTTGAACTGAAATTGACAAATTACTGGTGGTTCAGTATGGACAAGCTTTTTAGTTAAAAACTCTGGGGGACGGGGGGCAGTCCTGTTAAAGATTCCACATTTTCACGAGTTTCACCTCCAGAAGTCCTACCAGGTTATCACAGTGAAGACAAACATCTCTTCATGCTTCCAGCAGGGGAAGGAAAACCTAGCCATTTTGAAATACACCCAGAGAATTCTTAAAAAGGTCTGCCCTCAAAGGAAACTATTTTAACAAAGCCTAATCAACTGGGATTTTACCAGAGCCCAATGGACCTCGGGGGGAGGAAAATACTCAACTCCAGCCCCCTCTAGCCTTCCTGTTTTACCTAAGTGGGGAGGACGAACTGAGAAGTATTTGTGGAGACCTTATCGCAGGGGCACAGTTTCAATAAAAAATTGAGACCTAGTCACAGGACTACAAAACACTTCCCCTCTCCTCAAAATTTGACATATCATCAGTAAGTCTCTTGCACAATAAAAGGAGATTAAAACAGAAATAACTGTATGTCCCAGACTTTATTTAGGAAGAATTCTCTAAGTAATCCCCCCCAAAAAAGGAAGGAAAAGGAAAATAAAAACAAGGACATCAGAGGAAAATTTTAGCCTTTAACACCTATAGCAGTAGCAAACATAGCCTAACTCCTAGCTAGATACCAAAACCTCACACTAAAAGCCTATTTATCTCCATTCCTTATACCCAATACATCATATCCAGCTTTCAACAAAAGATTACAAGGCATGCTAAAAGACAAAATACGGAGTTTGAGAAGACGTGGGAAGCATCCAATTCAGACTCAGATATAGCACAAATTTTGGCGTTATCACGCTGGGAATTTAAGACAACTATGATTAATATGCTGAAGGCTCTCTAATGTAAAAAATAGACAATATGCAACCAAAGATGGATATTACGAGCGTAGAGAGTGAAATTCTATGAGAGAATCAAAAGGAAATGATAGAAATCAAAAACACTGAAACAAAAATGAAGAATGTCCCTCAATAGACTGGACAGAGCCAAAGAAAGAATCACTGAGCTTGAAAAAACATCAAAAGAAACCTCTAAAACTAAAATATAAGGAAAAAAGAAGAATGAAAAAGATATAGCAGAATATCCAAGAACTAAAGGACAATTACAAATGGTTTCACAGGCATGTAATGGGAATACCAGACGGAAAAAAAAAAAAAGAGAGAGAAAGGAACAGAAGAACTGCTTGCAGTAATCATGAGTGAAACTTTTCCAAAATGAATGACAAACAACCAAATCACACATCCAGGATACTCAGGGAACACCAGGCATAGGATAAAGACATTAAAAAAAAAAAAAAAATCAACACTGGGTATACTATATTCAAACTGCAGGAAATTAAACACAAAGAAAAATCTTGAAAGAAGCTGGAGGTGAGGATGGAAGGTGGAGAAACATCTTACCTAGAGAGAAACAAGGATAAAATTACATCAGATTTTTTTTTAACATCTTTATTGGAGTATAATTGCTTTGCAATGTTGTGCTATCATCAGATTTTTTTTTTCAGAAACCATTCCAGCAAAATGAGTGGAGTGTTGAAAGAAAAAAATACCACCTACCTAAATTTGCTATCTAGTGGAATTATCTTTCAAAAGTTGAGAAACAAAGACTTTCTGAAACAAAAACTGAGGGAATTTGTCACCAAGAGACCTGCCTTGCAAGAAATGTTAAAAGAAGTTCTTCAGAGAAAAGAAAATAATATAGCTCATGATGGCATATTTAAGATCATTTAAAAAGAAAAATGGAGTAACTATGGTTCAGGCATCCAAAATGGAACCAGGTGGCTACTACGGATATGGTTTCAGACATGTTCCTGCATCACTGAGAACTTGAATTTTCTGAAGTGTATCAAACTCAAGGACACCACCAACCATTTTCAAAACAACGTCTGCTAGCAGCTGCCAGTTGCAACCTTATGGTCTCAAGGTCTCCCCTTGTAAAATATGCAACCATTTTTGGACCCCAAATAACCCTTGCTTATCAAGCACCCTTAGTTCTTGACAGCTCCAATCCTAATTCTTGACAAACAACTATGTAACTTTGTGGTTTTACCTCCATTTTGTAGTCTGGTGGAGCACATTTCAAGTACTTCTTGAATATGTGTCTCCCGGGCTATAGTCCTCAGCTTGGCTTGAATAAAAAACTCTCTTCTGTTTCTTATTATAGATTGTTTACTGATTATTTGTGTTGACACTCAGAAACTTGGATCTACATAAAGAAGGACTGTTTGAAAAGGAATACATGAAGGTAAAATAAAATATTTTATTTTTCTTATTCATAATTAATAGATAATTTGTTCAAAATTATAATAACAATGTATTTGGTGGTTATAGGTTATGGGTAAGTGAAATTAATGACAACAGTGTCTTAAGGGATGGGAAAAAGGGATGGGGAATACTCTATTTATAAGGTACTTGCACTATGTGTGACGTGGTATAGTGTTATCTGAAAGTCACTTGGATTAGTTGTAAATTTACATTGCAGACTCTAGGGCAACTACTGAGAAAGGTAAAAAAAAAAATAACTGATATGCTAAAAGAGGAGACAAATGGCATAATATGAAATGGTCAATTAAAATTAGAGAAACGGAAAAACAGAGGAAATAAAAAAGTGGAACAAAGAACAAGGGCAGTGAACAAAAAAATAATAAATATGGTAGATATTAATCCAAGTATAGCAATAATCATTTTAAATGTCAATGATATAAATATAGCAATTAAAGGACTGAGACTGTCAGACTGTCAGGGTGGATAAATAAACACAATCCAACTGCTATGTATAAGAAACTTACTTTAAGTATAAAGATGCAGACAGATTAAATGTAAAGGCATAGAGAAAAATATATCATATTATCAGTAATCAAAGTACCCTGGAATAGTTATATTAATTCCAGACAAAGCAGATGTAAGAGCAAGGAAAATTATCAGGAATAAAGAGAGGCATTACATAACCATAAAGGGGTTAATTTTCCAGGAAGACATAGCAATCCTTGATATGCAAGCACCTATCAATACAGCATCAAAATATGTGAGGCAAAAACTGATAGAACTGCAAAAAAAGAATAGATGAATCTGCTATTAGAGTTGGAGACTTCAACACCCCTCTATCAGTAATGGACAGATACAGTAGGCAGAAAGTCAGTAAGAACATAGTTGAACTGAACAGCAGCACCAATCAACTGAATATCATTGACATTTATAGAATACTTCATCCAACAATAGCAGAATACACATTCTTCTCAAGATTATACAGAACATTCACCAAGACAGACCACATTTCTGGGCTGTAAAACACACCTTAACAAACCTAAAAGAATAGAAATTATACAAAATATGCTCTCAAGACACAATGGAATTAAACTACAAATCAAAAACAGAAAGATGGCTGGGGAACCCCCAAATACTAGAGGATTAAATAGAACATTTCTAAACAATACATAGGCAAAGAAGAAAACTCAAAAGAAATTAAACACTTTGAATTAAATCAGAATGAAAATGGAACTTATTAAAATTTGTGGGATGCAGTAAAAGCAGTGCTTAGAGGGAAATATACAGCACTGAATTCACATATTCGAAAAGAAGAATTATCTAAAATCAGTAACCTAAACTTCCACCATAGAATACTAGAAGAAGATCGAATTAAATCCAAAGTAAGCCCAATGAAAATTAGACTTGAAAGCAATAAAATTAGAAACAGAAAATCAATAGAGAAAATAACTGAAACCAAAAGCTGGTTCTTTGAAAAGTTCAGTAAAGTCGATAGGCCTCTAGACAGGTTAACTAAGGAAAAGGAGGGAGGTGGGAGAGGGAGGAGAGAGAGAGAGAGTGGGAGAGAGAAAAAGATATATATAGATATAGATATAGGTATAGATATAGATATATAGAGAGAGAGGGAGGGAGGGAGAGAGAGAGAGAGAGAGAGGGAGAGGGACAGGGAGAGAGGGAGAACACACAAAGCACTAATATCAGTAATGAAAGAGAGGTCATCACTACCACTAATGATCCCCATGGACCCCAAGGATAATAAAATAGTATTATGAACAAGCCTATACCCACAAATTTGTTAACTTAGATGAATGGACCAAGTCCTTAAAAGACACAATCTCCTAAAACTCACCCAAGAAGAAATCTATAATCTGAATAGATCTATTATCTATTAAAGAAATTTAATCAATAATTAATAACCATAGGAGGAGAGAAGATGGCGGAAGAGTAAGACGCGGAGAACACCTTCCTTCCCACAGATACAGTAGAAATACATCTACACGTGGAACTGCTCCTACAGAACACCCACTGAACGCTGGCAGAAAACGTCCGACCTCCAAAAAGGCAAGAAACTCCCCCCGTACTTGGGTAGGGCAAAAGAAAAAAGAAATAACAGAGACAAAAGAATAGGGACGGCACCTGCACCAGTGGGAGGGAGCTGTGAAGGAGGAAAGATTTCCACGCACTAGGAAGCCCCTTTGCGGGCAGAAACTGTGGGTGGCAGAGGGGGGAAGCTTCGGAGCCACGGAGGAGAGCGCAGCCACAGGGGTGCGGAGGGCAAAGCGGAGAGGCTCCCGCACGGAGGAGCGGTGCCGACCAGCACTCACCAGCCCGAGAGGCTTGTCTGCTCCCCCGCCGGGGCGCGCGGGGCTGGGAGCTGAGGCTCGGGCTTCGGTCGGATCGCAGGGAGAGGACAGGGATTGGCGGCGTGAACACAGCCTGAAGGGGTTAGCGCACCACGGCTAGTCGGGAGGGAGTCCGAGAAAAAGTCTGCAGCTGCCGAAGAGGCAAGAGACTTTTTCTTGCCTCTTTGTTTCCTGGTGCGCGAGGAGAGGGGATTCAGAGCGCCGCCTAAACGAACTTCAGAGACGGGCGCAAGCCGCAGCTAACAGCGCAGATCCCACAGCAACAGGGGCGCAGAGGAAAAAGCGGAGAGACTCCCGCACAGAGGCTCGGCGCCGAGCAGCGCTCACCAGCCCGAGAGGCTTGTCTGCTCCCCCGCCGGGGCAGGCGGGGCTGGGAGCTGAGGCTCGGCTTCGGTTGGATCGCAGGGAGAGGACTGGGGCTGGCGGCGTGAACACAGCCTGAAGGGGTTGGCGCACCACAGCTGGCTGGGAGGGAGACCGGGAAAAGGTCTGCAGCTGCCGAAGAGGCAAGAGACTTTTTCTTGCCTCTTTGTTTCGCTGCGCGCAAGGAGAGGGGATTCAGAGCGCCGCCTAAACGAACTCCAGAGAAGGGCGCGAGCCGCGGCGATCAGCGCGGACCCCAGAGACGGGCGTGAGACGCTGGGGCTGCTGCTGCCGCCTCCAAAAAGCCTGTGTGTGAGCACAGGTCACTCTCCACACCGCCCCTCCCGGGAGCCGGTGCAGCCCGCCACTGCCAGGGTCCCGTGATCCCCGGACAAATTCCCCGGGAGAACGCACTGCGTGCCTCAGGCTGGTGCAACGAACGTCACGCCGGCCTCTGCTGCCGCAGGCTCGCCCCGCCTCCTCCGTACCCCTCCCTCCCCGCGGCCTGAGTGAGCCAGCGCCCCCGAAGCAGCTGCTCCTTTAACCCCGTTCTGTCTGGGCGGGGAATAGACGCCCTCAGGCGACCTACACGCAGAGGCGGGTCCAAATCCAAAGCTGAACCCCAGGAGCTGTGTGAACAGGGAAGAGAAGGGGAAATCTCTCCCAGCAGCCTCAGAAGCAGCGGATTAAAACTCCACAAACAACTTGATGTGCCTGCATCTGTTGAATACCTGAATAGACAACGAATCATCCCAAATTCAGGAGGTGGACTTTGGGAGCAGGATATATTAATTTTTCCCCTGTTCCTTTTTTTTTGTGAGTGTATATGTATATGCCTCTGGGTGAGACTTTGTCTGTATAGCTTTGCTTTACAATAGCTTTATTTTACTTCACTATATTATAGCCTCTTTCTTTCTTTCTTTCTTTCTTTCTATTTTTTCTCCCTTTTACTCTGAGCCGTGTGGACGCAAGGCTCTTGGTGCTCCAGCCAGGCATCAGGGCCGTGCCTCTGAGGTGGGAGAGCCAACTTCAGGACACTGGTCCACAAGAGACCTCCCAGCTCCACGTAATACCAAACGGTAAAAATCTCTCAGAGATCTCCATCTCAACATCAAGACCCAGCATCACTCAATGACCAGCAAGCTACAGTGCTGAACACCCTATGCCAAACAACTAGCAAGACAGGAACACAGCCCCATCCATTAGCAGAGAGGCTGCCTAAAATCATAATAAGGCCACAGACACCCCAAAATACACCACCAGACGTGGATGTGCCCACCAGAAAGACAAGATCCAGCCTCATCCACCAGAGCTCAGGCACTAGTTCCCTACACCAGGAAGCCTACACAACCCACTGAACCAACCTTAGCCACTGGGGACAGATACCAAAAACAACGGGAACTACAAACCTGCAGCCTGTGAAAAGGAGACCCCAAACACAGTAAGATAAGCAAAATGAGACGACAGAAAAACACACAGCAGATGAAGGAGCAGGGTCAAAACACTCCAGATTTAACAAATGAAGAGGAAATAGGTAGTCTACCTGAAAAAGAATTCAGAATAATGATAGTAAGGATGATCCAAAATCTTGGAAATAGAATAGACAAAATGCAAGAAACATTTAACAAGGATGTAGAAGAACTAAAGAGGAACCAAGCAATGATGAAAAACACAATAAATGAAATAAAAAATACTCTAGATGGGATCAATAGCAGAATAACTGAGGCAGAAGAAAGGATAAGTGACCTGGAAGATAAAATGGTGGAAATAACTACTGCAGAGCAGGATAAAGAAAAAAGAATGAAAAGAACTGAGGACAGTCTCAGAGACCTCTGGGACAACATTAAACGCACCAACATTCGAATTATAGGGGTCCCAGAAGAAGAAGAGAAAAAGAAAGGGACTGAGAAAATATTTGAAGAGATTATAGTTGAAAACTTCCCTAATATGGGAAAGGAAATAGTTAATCAAGTCCTGGAAGCACAGAGAGTCCCATACAGGATAAACCCAAGGAGAAACACGCCAAGACACATATTAATCAAACTGTCAAAAATTAAATATAAGGAAAACATATTAAAGGCAGCAAGGGAAAAAAAACAAATAACACACAAGGGAATCCCCATAAGGTTAACAGCTGATCTTTCCGCAGAAACTCTGCAAGCCAGAAGGGAGTGGCAGGATATACTTAAAGTGATGAAGGAGAAAAACCTACAACCAAGATTACTCTACCCAGCAAGGATCTCATTCAGATTCGATGGAGAAATTAAAACCTTTACAGACAAGCAAAAGCTGAGAGAGTTCAGCACCACCAAACCAGCTTTACAACAAATGCTAAAGGAACTTCTCTAGGCAAGAAACACAAGAGAAGGAAAACACCTACAATAACAAACCCAAAACATTTAAGAAAATGGGAATAGGAACATACATATCGATAATTACCTTGAATGTAAATGGATTAAATGCTCCCACCAAAAGACACAGGCTGGCTGAATGGATACAAAAACAAGACCCATATATATGCTGTCTACAAGAGACCCACTTCAGACCTAGAGACACATACAGACTGAAAGTGAGGGGATGGAAAAAGATATTCCATGCAAATGGAAATCAAAAGAAAGCTGGAGTAGCAATTCTCATATCAGACAAAATAGACTTTAAAATAAAGACTATTACAAGAGACAAAGAAGGACACTATATAATGATCAAGGGATCGATCCAAGAGGAAGCTATAACAATTGTAAATATTTATGCACCCAACATAGGAGCACCTCAATACATAAGGCAAATACTAACAGCCATAAAAGGGGAAATCGACAGCAACACAATCATAGTAGGGGACTTTAACACCCCACTGTCACCAATGGACAGATCATCCAAAATGAAAATAAATAAGGAAACACAAGCTTTAAATGATACATTAAACAAGATGGACTTAATTGATATTTATAGGACATTCTACCCCAAAAAAACAGAATACACATTTTTCTCAAGTGCTCATGGAACATTCTCCAGGATAGATCATATCTTGGGTCATAAATCAAGCCTTGGTAAATTTAAGAAAATTGAAATCGTATCAAAGATCTTTTCCGACCACAACGCTATGAGACTAGATATCAATTACAGGAAAAGATCTGTAAAAAATACAAACACATGGAGGCTACACAATACACTACTTAATAACGAAGTGATTACTGAAGAAATCAAAGGGGAAATCAAAAAATACCTAGAAACAAATGACAATGGAGATACGACGACCCAAAACCTATGGGACGCAGCAAAAGCAGTGCTAAGAGGGAAGTTTATAGCAATACAAGCCTACCTCAAGAAACAGGAAACATCTCGAATAAACAACCTAACCTTGCACCTGAAGCAATTAGAGAAGGAAGAACAAAAAAACCCCAAAGCCAGCAGAAGGAAAGAAATTATAAAGATCAGGTCAGAAATAAATGAAAAAGAAATGAAGGAAACAATAGCAAAAATCAATGAAACTAAAAGCTGGTTCTTTGAGAAGATAAACAAAATTGATAAACCATTAGCCAGACTCATCAAGAGAAAAAGGGAGAAGACTCAGATCAATAGAATTAGAAATGAAAAAGGAGAAGTAACCACTGACACTGCAGAAATACAAAAGATCATGAGAGATTACTACAAGCAACTCTATGCCAAGAAAATGGACAACCTGGAAGAAATGGACAGATTCTTAGAAATGCACAAACTGCCGAGACTGAACCAGGAAGAAATAGAAAATATGAACAGACCAATCACAAGCACTGAAATTGAAACTGTGATTAAAAACCTTCCAACAAACAAAAGCCCAGGACCAGATGGCTTCACAGGTGAATTCTATCAAACATTTAGAGAAGAGCTAACACCTATCCTTCTCAAACTCTTCCAAAATATTGCAGAGGGAGGAACACTCCCCAACTCATTCTACGAGGCCACCATCACCCTGATACCAAAAGCAGACAAAGATGTCACAAAGAAAGAAAACTACAGGCCAATATCACTGATGAACATAGATGCAAAAATCCTCAAGAAAATACTAGCAAACAGAATCCAACAGCACATTAAAAGGATCATACACCATGATCAAGTGGGGTTTATCCCAGGAATGCAAGGATTCTTCAATATACGCAAATCAATCAATGTGATACACCATATTAACAAATTGAAGGAGAAAAACCATATGATCATCTCAATAGATGCAGAGAAAGCTTTCGACAAAATTCAACACCCATTTATGATAAAAGCCCTGCAGAAAGTAGGCATAGAGGGAACTTTCCTCAACATAATAAAGGCCATATATGACAAACCCACAGCCAACATTGTCCTCAATGGTGAAAAACTGAAACCATTTCCACTAAGATCAGGAACAAGACAAGGTTGCCCACTCTCACCACTATTATTCAACATAGTTTTGGAAGTGTTAGCCACAGCAATCAGAGAAGACAGAGAAATAAGAGGAATCCAAATCGGAAAAGAAGAAGTAAAGCTGTCACTATTTGCAGATGACATGATACTATACATAGAGAATCCTAAAGATGCTACCAGAAATCTCCTAGAGCTAATCAATGAATTTGGTAAAGTAGCAGGATACAAAATTAATGCACAGAAATCTCTTGCATTTCTATACACTAATGACGAAAAATCTGAAAGTGAAATTAAGAAAACACTCCCATTTACCATTGCAACAAAAAGAATAAAATATCTAGGAATAAACCTACCTAAGGAGACAAAAGACCTGTATGCAGAAAATTATAAGACACTGATGAAAGAAATTAAAGATGATACAAATAGATGGAGAGATATACCATGTTCCTGGATTGGAAGAATCAACATTGTGAAAATGACTCTACTACCCAAAGCAATCTACAGATTCAATGCAATCCCTATCAAACTACCACTGGCATTTTTCACAGAACTAGAACAAAAAATTTCACAATTTGTATGGAAACACAAAAGACCCCGAATAGCCAAAGCAATCTTGAGAACGAAAAATGGAGCTGGGGGAATCAGGCTTCCTGACTTCAGACTATATTACAAAGCTTCAGTAATCAAGACAGTTTGGTACTGGCACAAAAACAGAAATATAGATCAATGGAACAGGATAGAAAGCCCAGAGATAAACCCACACACATATGGTCACCTTATCTTTGATAAAGGAGGCAAGAATATACAGTGGAGAAAAGACAGCCTCTTCAATAAGTGGTGCTGGGAAAATTGGACAGGTACATGTAAAAGTATGAAATTAGAACACTCCCTGACACCATGCACAAAAATAAACTCAAAATGGATTAAAGACCTAAGTGTAAGGGCAGACACTATCAAACTCTTAGAGGAAAACATAGGCAGAACACTCTATGACATACATCACAGCAAGATTCTTTTTGACCCAGCTCCCAGAGAAATGGAAATAAGAACACAAATAAACAAATGGGACCTAATGAAACTTAAAAGCTTTTGCACAGCAAAGGAAACCATAAACAAGACCAAAAGACAACCATCAGAATGGGAGAAAATATTTGCAAATGAAGCAACTGACAAAGGATTAATCTCCAAGATTTACAAGCAGCTCATGCAGCTCAATAACAAAAAAACCAACAACCCAATCCAAAAATGGGCAGAAGACCTAAATAGACATTTCTCCAAAGAAGATATACAGATGGCCTACAGACACATGAAAGAATGCTCAACATCATTAATCATTAGAGAAATGCAAATCAAAACTACAAGGAGATATCATCTCACACCGGTCAGAATGGCCATCATCAAAAAATCTAGAAACAATAAATGCTGGAGAGGGTGTGGAGGAAAGGGAACACTCTTGCACTGTTGGTGGGAATGTAAATTGATACAGCCACTATGGAGAACAGTATGGAGGTTCCTGAAAAAACTACAAATAGAACTACCATACGACCCAGCAATCCCGCTACTGGGCATATACCCTGAGAAAACCATAGTTCAAAAAGAGTCATGTACCAAAATGTTCATAGCAGCTCTATTTACAATAGCCAGGACATGGAAGCAACCTAAATGTCCATCGACAGATGAATGGATAAAGAAAATGTGGCACATATATACAATGGAATATTACTCAGCCGTAAAAAGAAATGAAATGGAGGTATTTGTAATGAGGTGGATGGAGTTAGAGTCTGTCATACAGAGTGAAGTAAGTCAGAAAGAGAAAAACAAATACAGTATGCTAACACATATATACGGAATCTAAGGAAAAAAAAAAAAAAAAAAAAAGGCCATGAAGAACCTAGTGGCAAGACGGGAATAAAGACACAGACCTACTAGAGAATGGACTTGAGGATATGGGGAGGGGGTGGGGTGAGATGTGACAGGGTAAGAGAGTGTCATGGACATATATACACTACCAAATGTAAAATAGATAACTAGTGGGAAGCAGCCGCATAGCACAGGGAGATCAGCTCGGTGCTTTGTGACCACCTAGAGGGGTAGGATGGGGAGGGTCGGAGGGAGGGAGATGCAAGAGGGAAGAGAAATGGGAACATATTGTATATGTATAACTGATTCACTTTGTTATAAAGCAGAAGCTAACACACTATTGTAAGGCAATTATACTTCAATAAAGATGTTTAAAAAAAATAATAAAATAATTAATAACCTACCAAAGCAGAAAACATCAGGCCCAGATGGGTTGAATTCTACCAAAAATTCAAGGAAAAAATAATATCAATTCTTGACTGTCTATTTCTAAAAATCAAAGCAGAGGACATATTTCCCAACTCAGTATATGAGGCCAGCATTATCCTAACACTAAACCTAGACAAAGACCTTATGAAAAAAGAAGACTAAGTCCAATATCTCTCAGGAACATGTATGCAAAAATTCTCAAGAAACTATTAGCAAATAATATCCAACAATGTATAAAAAAATATTAGCAAATAATACCCAACAGTATACTTGGCTATACATATCATATAGCCAAGTATAATTTATTCCAGGTATGCAAAGAGGGTTCAATATTTGACAATCAATTAATGTAATCTATCCTATTAGACTATGTAAAAAAAATAATATAATCATACCTATATATGCAGAAAAAGCACTTGACAAAAACCAACACCTATGTTGATAAAAATTCTCAGCAAACTGGGAATAGAGGAGGACTTCTTCAACTTGATAAAGAATATCTACAGAAACCTACAGTTAGCATCATACTTAATGGTGAGAAACCAGATGCTGTCCTGCTAAGATCAGGAGTAAGGCAAGAATGTTCCTTCTCACTACTCCTACTGGACAGCATACTGGAAGTCCTAGATAATGCAATAAGGCAAGAAAAGGAAATAAAAGGTGTACTTACTGGAAAGATATAAAACTGTCTTTTCTGCAAATTATATGCTTGTCTACATAGATAATTCCAAAGAATCAACAAGAGCAATAATAACCAAAAAGAAAAAAAAAAAAAAAAACCCTCCTGGAACAAATAAGAAATTATAACAAGGTTGTAGGATACAAGGTTAATATACAAAACTCAACTGCCTTCTTGTATAACAACAATGAATAATTAGAATTTGAAAATAAAAACACAATACATTTATATTAGCACCAATAATATGTAAAATCCTTAAGTGTCAGTCTAACAAAATATATACAAGACCTATACGAGAAAAAGTACAAAACTCTGATGAAAGAAATCAAAGAAGTTTTAAATATATGGAGAAATATTCCATGTACCTGAATAGAAAGACTCAATATAATCAAGATGTTAGTTCTTCCCAAATTGTTTATACATTATAAGCATTTCCAGTCAAAATCCTGGCAAATTATTCTGTGAATATCCACAAACTGATTCTAAAGTTTATATAGAAAGACAAAAGTTCCAGACCACTCAAGACAATATTAAATACAAAGAAATTCAGAGGACTGACACTATTCAACTTCAAGACTATAAAGCTTCAGTATTTAAGACAGTGTGTTATTGGCAAAGAATAGATAAATAGAAGAATGGAATAAAGATACAGGGCCCAGAAGTAGATCCACACAAATAAAGTCAACTGATCTTCAACAAAGAAGCAAAGGCGATTCGATGAAGAAAAGACAGTCTTTTTAACAAATGGTGCTGGAACATGCGTGGGTTTATCTCTGGGCTTTCTATCCTGTTCCATTGATCTATATTTCTGTTTTTGTGCCAGTACCATACTGTCTTGATTACTGTAGCTTTGTAGTATAGTCTGAAGTCAGGGAGCCTGATTCCCCCAGCTCCTTTTTTCGTTCTCAAGATTGTTTTGGCTATTCGGGGTCTTTTGTGTTTCCATACAAATTGCGAAATTTTTTGTTCTAGTTCTGTGAAAAATGCCAGTGGTAGTTTGATAGGGATTGCATTGAATCTGTAGATTGCTTTGGGTAGTAGAGTCATTTTCACAATGTTGATTTTTCCAATCCAAGAACATGGTATATCTCTCCATCTATTTGTATCATCTTTAATTTCTTTCATCAGTGTCTTATAATTTTCTGCATACAGGTCTTTTGTCTCCTTAGGTAGGTATATTCTTAGATATATTATTCTTTTTGTTGCAATGGTAAATGGGAGTGTTTTCTTAATTTCACTTTCAGATTTTTCATCATTAGTGTATAGGAATGCAAGAGATTTCTGTGCATTAATTTTGTATCCTGCTACCTTACCAAATTCATTGATTAGCTCCAGTAGTTAAAAAACTACTTCTCTGTGAAAGACACTGTTAAGAGAATGAAAAGACAGGTCAAGGACTAGAAGAAAATATTTTTGAAATACATATCTGATTAAGGACTGGTATCCAAAATATATAAAGAACTCTAAATTCAATAATAAAAAAAAAAAAATCAAAAAAAAAAAAATAGACGAAAGACCTGAATAGACACCTCACCAAGGAAGACAGAAAGATGGAAAATAAGCCTATGAAAAGATGCTAAACATCATATGTTATTAAGGAACTGCAAACTAGAACAAGGTACTACTGCACACCTATTAAAATAGCTAAAATGCAAAACACTGATAACACCAAATGTTGGCCAGGGGGTGAAGCAGAAGGAATTCTCATGATAAAGCCACTTTTGAAGAGACTTTGGAATTTCTTACAAAACTGAACATAAATTTATCATAATATCCAGGAATAGTGCCCACTGGTATTTAGGCAAATCAGTTGAAAATTACATTCACATAAAAATGTGCACCTGAATGTTTACAGCAGCTTTATTTATAATTGCCGAAACTTGGAAGTGACAGTAAAATGATCATTGGTTTCCAGGGGTTTGGGGAGAGGAAAGGTGGGATCAGTAGAGGCAGCACAGGAGATTCTTAGGGCAGTGAAACTATTGTGTATGATATAGTACAGGTGGATACATGCCATCATACATTTGTCCAAACCCACTGAATGTACAACACAAAACATGAACTCTAATGTAAACTATGGGCTACAGTAATGTATCAGTATCGGCTCATCCATTGTATCAAATGTATTACACAACTTGTACTAATGCAAGATGTGTGTATGAAATTGTGTATGTGTGGAGAGGGAGTGATGAGGAGATACATGGGCGCTCTAGATCTGCTGTTCAATTTTTCTGTAAATCTAAAATCACTCTAAAAAATAAAGTCTATTAATTTATTGATAAAAAATAGAACATGGTAAAAAAAAAAAACAAGTAAACTATAGACTGAAAACATTCTGTGTGATATCCAATATAGGATATTAAGAAACAATGTTTGTACAGAATCACACATACGTAGTCAAACAATAATCACCCAAATCATCTGCCTAATCTTTGGGGCTTCACAGAGGCAGTCAATGAAAGGCAGAAAATCACTCTTCAATGCACTTGCCAAGTTACATCGCATAAATCAGAAAGAAGCATCAAAGATAAAATATGCTCATTTGTGAAGTCGAATGGGAAAAAAAAAAAAACAAAACAATCATCACATTGCTTTGTTCTGAAATAGCAGAGGTAGTCCTTTGAGCCAGCTGTGGATCCTAAGAAAACAGTAACTGATGCTAATGATTAATTCTAGCAATGAGTATTTCATTGTTTGGTAATTCCAGTACTACTGAAAGGCATCTTAATTTGGAAGAAATCTGGTAATATATCAGTGATTTCATTTAAGACCTTCCAGGAGAAAAGTAAACAGATACTACTTTTAACATATTTCTATGATTTACATCAAGATACGACCATGTAAAGTAAAACAATTACAAATAATTTTGAAGCCTAAACTATTGTTTTTAAAAGTGTTAGTCCATTCCCTCTATAGGTTTATAATTCTAATCATTGCTGCGCAAGTTAATATTTTTATCAAATCAATGCCAAAGAAAACATTCTTGGATTAACTTATTGGTATTATCACTACTATAAAATATCTATAATTCAGATGTAACAGAACCTGCTTAATCATTGAAACAAAGTAAATAAACCAAAAACAATTTTAGAAAACATAAACATGAAGAACAATAAATATTTACATAATTTATATCCCAAATTTGAGAGTGAACTTGAATTTTTATCATTATAATAAATGGTTTAGTCTTTTATTACTGTAGTAACAAAAGATCAATTTTTTATGGAATGAACGATTCTTTAAATTCTACAGTGCTTTACAATTTTCAAAAATTTTACACATGTGGTTTCATATAATCCCATAATAACCCTGTTTTTCCCCTACTCCTATATTGCCCCTACCCCTTCCTTCTCCCCCACTGGTAACCACTAGTTTACCTTCCATATGTATGTGTCTGCTTCTTTTTTGCTTTATTCACTAGTTTGTTGTATTTTTTAGATTCCACATATAAGTGATATCATATGGTATTTGTTTTTGTCTGACTTATCTCATTTAGCATGATGCCCTCTGAATCCATCCACGTTGCTACAAATGGCAGAATTTCATTCTTTTTTATGGCTGAGCTATATTCCATTATATATATACATACCACACCTTCTTTATCAATTCATTTGTTGATGGATAGTTAGGGCACAAGACCTATTTTTTTAACTGACATATTGATAAAATAGATATGTGAAAATAGATGACTTATCCTATATGGTTGCACTACTACACTAATTACACCAGAGTTCAGAGCATTGCTGGCCTAGACTCTAAAATACACTTGAAACTGAAAACTTCTCAAATGAAACTTGTAAAAACTCAGATCGCAAACCTGATTACAATTTTCCTGTTGTAGAAAATCATAAAGGAATCTTATAAAATTACACTGTAAAATATTTAAGTGAATCAAAGATATAAACACTGAAGGCCTCCTACCTTAACATAGCATTTTTTCCGTCACTTCTTGTACACCAAACCTGGCGGGTTTGATAACCTATCTCTATGTCGCAGGACTTGGAATGGTGATGTGTCTTGTAACTTTGATGTCTAAAGGTGACCAGCTCCTTCGAATCAGAGTTAAAATCCAGAACGGTTCTTCCACTTAGGTTAAGTTCTTTGAGAAGAGGCAGTCGACATTTACTCCACGGTCCAACTTTAAGGCTAAACATATATTCCTCTGCCCCAAGAGGACAGGAAATGGGAGCATCACAGGCTCTTGACTCAGTCAGGTTGGGACACTGCAAGCCTCCATAGAGAGGGGGGGCAATGGCTGAGCGAGTTCTATGCTGTAACTGCTTCCCACATCCCTTGCTACACCTGGACCACTGTGAGAACTCAGAGACCACACAATCCCGCGGGCAAGGGATGAGACAAGCTTGTTCCGTGGGGGGCTGAGGGGCAAAGTGTTCACATATCTCATTCACAGCCACGGTTCTGTTCAGCTTCTGAACACAACGCACCGTCCGGCGCTGCAGCCCATGCTGGGCTGTCACGCACTCTGTAGCCCGAGGTCTGGCTTGCCCCAGGGCGGGAGGAACAAGCACACAGTGGTGCCAGTCAGAAACCTCCCACTGGAAGAGGTCTCTGTGCCAGTCACAGACTCGGAAGCAGCTTCTTTCCTTCGGAGGCCTATTGTTCTCATCACAGTTAGACAGGTGACTCGTCCACCCTTCAAAATGGAAACACCAAAGGGCACGACTCTGGATTCCTCCTGGCCCACAGTCTCCTGTACACCTACCCCAGGGGCCTGCAGGCAGAAAGACAAGGGTGTCAGTTACTCCAAGATTCCACACCACCATCCACACAAAAACAGGTCAATCTGCACACCTCCTGACACAACCAGTGTGAAATTATTATGATGGAAAATGTAATTGAGTGGCTAAAAATGTGGATTCTACATCAGTTGGCCCTTCTTGAAATCCCAATCCGTCTCTTACAGCAGTATCAACTTGGATGAATTACTTCAACTTTCTAAGCCTTAGTTTCCTACATAAGGGAGAAGATAATAAAAGCACTGACTTGTAAAGATGTTCTGAGGATCAGTGACATAATGTGATGGGAAGTAGACAATACACATTTAATAAATGATTGGTCTCGTTATAATTATTATGTTCCAAAGCCTATATACCTAACTCAATATTAAGACTTTCTCGTTAGGCAGAGTTTCATCTAAAAGAAAAGCCCTAAATCCAGGATTTTAATAAACTAGGATTTTTCACGTTTCCAATCCTTCAGCTCACACCTTAAGTAGCTCAGAAGAGAAATACATTTTTAAAAATAGCTTGCTAGGCATCCTAAATATATTTTCATTTTCTAAATAGCTCTCCTCAGTTCTGGTTTTTGCTTGCAGAGTGAATTGCGTGAAAACGAAAAATCTGATACGGGGAGGGGTGGGGTGTGGGGGGAAGGTAAGTTAATAAAAGAAGCAGCAGTACTGAATTGTCTCTGGAAATTCTGCCCCGACAATCCTTGAAATATACCTGTTGGGTAAAGCTTCCAATGTTAGCTTGTAATATGCCAAATCTTTTCATTAATGAATTAGTTTTGTGAGAGAGAGTTCAAAAAATGGACAGATGAAAGAGCTACCCACTGATTTTTTTTTTTTTTTTTTTTTTTTTTGCATCTAATCTATAGACATACCAGCTGGCCTCATCCAGAAGGCTGATCATCTCTTTCCACGAGGAGAGCAAGTAATCACATTTTGTGTCAATGGAAAAAAAAAAAAAAGTTTCCTCTCTTTTGCTTTACTTAAAAATGTAATATGAGCCTGAAAAAAGTGTACCAGCTTAACCATGTTACGTTTACCCCTTTACTAGGTTCGTGATCATCATAAAGGCATTTCACACCCCGAGAAACATTTTAATTTACACAGGCGAGAGAAAGAAGGTGCAGTCTTTCTTTCCTTCCCCAAATCTGATCAAACCCCAAATGCCACTTAATTACTTCCTGGAATGTATTTTCATGGACATCCAGTACATTTCTAGGAGCAATAAGTGTGCACACAGGCACGTGCATTTAGGAAGAGACGTGCCTCCCCAGAGAAACAGGTATTTGCACTTGCGGCCACATGCTGCAATGAGGATCTCTCACTTCAGCAGGACAACAGTTTTGGGGTTCTAATGCACACAGTCCTCCTGGTTCTTCCTCCCAGCCCTGTTCTGGATGTGCAAACCTGCTGTTCTAGGCAATACCATGTCAGGTACAGTGCCGATGATTTCTGTCTCCCTTCAGTGCCCACGCGCTAGAGTCTCCTCTTGATGAAATGGACAGAGGAGTTTTACTGGATTAAGTCAGCCTATAGTCACCAAAATGCCCTTGGGTTTGCCCACACTCTTCCCTAGGTGAGTTATCCCAGCACTGCCTGCTCAGGGTACAGTAAGTGCGCATGGAAAGTGCAGCTTTCAGCACGGGATGATTCAATCAACCATCCTTAATTCTGATGATTTCCTCTTCAATCACCCACAGTTTAGTACTCTGCAAAATGAGATGTTCATTGTTACATGACAGCTATTTGCAGGCTCCACATGTCTAGATGTTCTGGAGCAGGTTTCAGGTCCAGTATGCCATTCCTTGTCCGGAATCTCAGACCACGCATGCAAATGTTTATTATCACCAAAAACAAAACCAGGTTACTCAGTAAAGGACTATTTCAAAAAATACATGGCTGCAGCAAACTTTAAAAATCTAAAATCAGTCTTGACTTATCTAGGAGTTTGGGATTAACATATACACACTACTATATATAAAATAGATAACCAATAAGGACCGACTGTACAGCACGGGGCACTGGGCTCAATATTTTATAATAATCTATAAGGGAAAAGAATCTGAAAAAGAATATGTATATAAAGAATATATATTCAGTTTATATATATGTGTATATATATATATATATATATATATATATATATATATATATATATATATATATATATATATATGACTGAACCACTTTGCTGTACACCTGAAACTAACACACTGTAAATCAACTATACTTCAATTAAAAAAAATAAAATAAAATCAGTCTTGAATGATACAAAACAGTTATTGGTTAAAATGAAAACAAAGCTTTTTTGTAAAGCACTGCATTTTAAAATATAGGCTGTCAGTTTCTCTCTGTTTAGGTATCAAATACACGCAACTCTCTACTTAGGATTTGTTCACATAAATTAAAGAATATAAGATCAAGAACGTGGAGCCCCTTCTAACCAATCTTGAAAAGCTAACATTAAATTTAATCAATCTAGAACATCTTACAAAGTGATCCTTACTCTTACTTTTAAAACATCTGATTAGCACGTTTTCTTATTATTAATATTCTTCTTCTAAGTTTTCGCCTACTTTCAAAATTGTTAAGGTAGCTCTTTTTTATTTGAAATCATTAATATTTTAAACTGTATAAATTACTATTCTTCCCTCAGCTTTCATATCTCCATCTATACAGAATTTCACCAAACAGCCTAATTTTTTTCTAGATCAATGGAAGACAAAATATAACTATTAAGAAATAATTACTACCATTTGTTAAAGGCTAGCAGTGGTGTGCTGGGCTTGGCTGCTACCAGGGGACTGTTAAATATTCAGGAACTTTACCAGGTGGTTGTTAAATCATTCATGATTTAAAATCAGCCATGGTGGGAGTATTTACACCACATTACAAATCAAGTCACATCAAGGCTTTTTTTTTTTTTTTAAAACAGAGAGCCAGCTGGTTTATAGTACACCAATGGTGATTTCACAGGTGCCTCCCTTCCTTCCTTCCTTCCTTCCTTCCTTATAACAATCCCATGAGGTGGGGGCTAGTTTGCTCATTTTATCAGCTGTGGAAAATGAAACTCAGAAGTTACAATGCACACCCAAGGTTACACAGCTAGTGCATGCTAGGCTAGAATGGGACTCCAGATCTGGGGGACCCCAAGCATGGGCTCTTGACCTGCATTTGAAAAGCGTCTTTTCTAGGGTGCGCATTGGTATGTGTGATCCTATGATCACAAGGCAGATCCGTTTGTTCGCTTAGCTATGATCTCTCCTCTTTGTTTGTTAATATTCCTTTGGCTATGAGTAGAACAAGTCATCAAGGTGGTGTGTGCACCATGATTTCCCCTTCTTGACCCTAGAAATTTAGGGCAGCTGCTCTTGCATAGTAAGACACATGTGTGTTTATAAATATTAGTCAGTGCATTTAGGAAGGCACAGTCAAGGGAGAATAGTTTTTCCACATGTTAAAGCGAACTCTGCAGACAACTGAAAAACATGTGAATAACAGGCAACCGTAAAGTGAATTGGGTATGCTTGGAATGAATGAAAAACAAATTGCAAACAAGACGTCCAAGATACAGACAAGACCTCTCAGCAATTGATCTATAACAATTTGCATTTCTCAGGCATGGAGAGAAAATGTGTTCCAGGATTTATTCAGTTGTGCTTGGATATGAACTTTAAACACACACACACACACACACACACACACACGCACACACTCACTAGTGAAAATCACATAGCCCTGAGGGATTTTGCCATTTCAAAAAACATGCATATTGAAGTAATAAAATGTGACCTGCAGTTTGAAAAATCTTAAATCCCTTGTCCAAGTTCAGAAATAGAAGAGCCAATTAAAATTTTGAGCAGTTGCATGGAGAAAAAGAATATCACTTTTAAGTTTGACATATATATAAAACATATGGTTATATTCAGAATATATATCTGAGATAAATAACCTAAAGAAACAAATAAGAAACCTATGTGTAAACAGCAATCATTTTATACTTAATTGGAAATAAGCCTCAAGTAATACCAATAAAACAAAATTTTCATTACTCTAGGAGATGGACCCTAAAAGATATTGCTGTGATTTATGTTAAAAAGTGTTCAGCTTATGTTTTCCTCTAAGAGTTTTATAGTATCCACTCTTACATTTAGGTGTTTAATCAATCTTGAGTTTGAAGGTTCCTTAAAAAACTAAAAACAGAGCTACCATATATGATCCAGCAATCCCATTGCTGGGCATATATACGGAGAAATCCATACTTCGAAAAGATACATGCACCCCAATGTTCATTGCAGCACTGTTTACAATAGCCAAGACATGGAAACAGCCTAAATGTCCATCAACAGATGAATGGATAAAGAAGATGTGGTACATATATGCAATGGAATACTACTCAGCCATAAGAAAGAATGAAATAATGCCATTTGCAGCAACACCGATGGACCTAGAGATTATCATACTAAGTGAAGTAAGTCAGACAGAGAAAGGAATATCATATGATATCAATTATATGTGGAATCTAAAAGATGATACAAATGAACTTATTTACAAAACAGAAACAGACTCACAGACTTAGAAAGCAAACTTATGGTTACCAAAGGGGTAAGGGGGGTAGGGGGAGGAATAAATTAGGAGGTTGGGATTAACATATACAACTATATGTAAAATACATAAACAACAAGGACTACTGTATAGCACAGGGAACTCTACTCAATACTCTGTAATAACCTATATGGGAAAAGAATCTGAAAAAGAATAGATATATGTATATGTATAACTGAATCCCTTTGCTGTACACGTGAAACTAACACAACATTGTAAATCAACTATACTCCAATATAAAATAACAATTTAAAACAAAAAAAAGGAAAAACAAAATTTAGAACAATTAAAGGATTAAAAGTTTAATTATATACGTAATGGGGCTTTAAATTAACACTTGAAAACATTTCAATGGTGTAATAGGAATAGTAATTTTATACTTGTTTATGTGCACAAAGATTATGTAAAAACACCATCCACCTGCAACTCACTATCCTTTCTATGAGATAAGCACAGCTACTCTGGAATAAACTGTGAAGTATTTAAAGTCACATCAGTTTTAATTAACACGTTAACATTTTGGTTTAGTAAATATTTTGGACACGGAAGGGTAGCATCGGTGAATTCTCAGGTTATATTCACCTTTAAAACTGTGTGATTCCTCTTTTTTTTGCCTGTGTTTTTGCCGAAAGTGCAAATCTGTGAATGCGCTAATGTACTATTCCTCTAGAAGCAGAAAAGTGCTGGCAAATTGTATTCTCTTAATTAAGTTATCCTTAAGTGGAGTAGTTTAGATGAATGTATCACCCGAACTAAATCATCACAGGTAAGGCAGCTCGCTGGATGCCTGAATTTTAGGTGTAGTAATCAGTGAGAAGCCTGCCACAAAGAAAAAAGAGTATTCCAGAGAACGGGGAATAAACATATTCCCAGGAGCTTTCACACAGTACTTGCCACTGTTTGAGGCAGCAACCCTGATTTAATACCATTCATGCAATAGGAAGAGATGTTTGTTTCATTGTTCATTTTTTTTTCAACCACAGCTTTTATTACCCTGACATTGCTTTATATTTAACTTGGGCGAGAGTACTGAGGAATGACATGAATGACAAACCCGAGCGTTAGAGCCCTAAACAAATTACTGGTGGATAATTACTACGCCAAAGCACTCAGAAGCCTCAGCATTATAAAATGTGACATAAAACAGCGCTGATCTACTTGTAAGATGACTCACCTCCAAGAAATGGCTTGAAATTTCTGTCATAATTTTCACATCTCAAAAAGCTTTCACACTGATCATGGAGGAATTAAAGTAATATCTCCATTACACAGTGGACAATTATCTAGGAAATCACACTTTCGAAAATACATCAAAGAACCCAAGGGATGAAAACAAAAGCGGCCAGCGAGCATTCATTCAGTGAAACAACCATTATTCTTTACCTGCTACTTGATAAGTAGTGTGTTAGACTCTGGGAATATAAAAATGAATGAGACATTAAACACGTGTCACGAGAACTGTGCACTAAATACAATGCCAACATGTTCATGAAGAGGACATCTGGCCGCTCCCTCAGGCCTAGCTACACTTAGTTTGTTCACACTATTAACAATCTTAATTTGGTTTCCCAGAGCTCATTAGATAGAAAGCAGCAAACCAGAAGTTGAGAGGGACCACTGGAGGCAGGTACACTGATGAAAGTCAGAAGAGATGATAGTTCCTGAGTCTACATTTCAAAATCTATCATGATAATTAATAACGTCCACTAGCAGGGGATGTATAAAACCACCCAACACTTTCTAACCTCTCAGAGCAAACCTGCTTATTAGATATATCCATCTGTGAGTTATGACTCTGATAGAAACAGACACACAACATAAAAAATGGAGAACCAGAAAAAAAAATTTAATGGGAAGGAATTTAAACCCTAATGCATTTCATTTATTTCTTTTTTATTTTATTTTTTAAAATATTTTATTGGAGTATGGTTGATTTATAAAGTTGTGTTAGTTTCAGGTGTACAGCAAAGTGAATCAGTTATACAAATACATATATCCACTCTTTTTTAGATTCTTTTCCCATATAGGCTATTACAGAGTATTGAGCAGAGTTCCCTGTGCTATATGGTAGGTCCTTATTAGTTATCTATTTTATATGTAACAGTGTGTATATGTCAATCCTAATCTTCCAATTTATCCCTCTTCCCCCCTTACCCCCTGGTAAGTTTGTTTTCTACATCTGTAAGTCTATCTCTGTTTTGCAGATAAATTCATTTGTACCATTTTTCTAGATTCCACATATAAGCAATATCATATGATATTTGTCTTTATCTGTCGGAGATACTTCACTCAGTATAACAATCTCTAGGTCCATCCATGTTGCTGCAAATGGCATTATTTCATTCTTTTTTATGGCTGAGTAATATTCCATTGTATGTATGTACCACTCTTCTTTAATTCCTCTGTTGTAAAAACAACAAACACATGGAGGCTTAACAATATGTTACTAAATAACCAACGGATCACTGAAGAAATCAAAGAGGAAATCAAAAAATACCTGGAGACAAATGACAACAAAAACACGACGATCCGAAACCTGTGGGATGCAGTAAAAGCAGTTCTAAGAGGGAAGTTTAAGCAATACAATCTTACCTCAAGAAACAAGAAAAAATCTCAAACAACCTAACCTTATACCTAAAGCAACTAGACAACTAAGAACAAACAAAACCCAAAGTTAGTAAAAGGAAAATCATAAAGATAAGAGCAGAAATAAATGAAATGGAGACAAAGAAAACAATAGCAAAGATCAATGAAACTAAAAGCTGGTTCTCTTACAGAAGATAAAATTGATAATCCTGTACCCAGACTCATCAAGAAAAAAAGGCAGAGGACTCAAATCAATAAAATTAGAATTGAAAAAGAAGTTACAATGTACACCACAGAAATACAAAGGATCACAAGAGACTACTACAGGCAACTATATGCCAAAAAAATGGACAACCTAGAAGAAATGGACAAATTCTTAGAAAGGTACAACCTTCCAAGACTGAACCAGGAAGAAATGGAAAATATGAACAGACCAATCACAAGCACTGAAATTGAAACTGTGATTAAAAATCTTCCAACAAACCAAAGTCCAGGACCAGATGGCTTCACAGGCGAATTCTATCAAATATTTAGAGAAGAGTTAACACCTACCCTTCTGAAACTCTTCCAAAAAATTGCAGAGGAAGGAACACTCCCAAGCTCATTCTATGAGGCCACCATCACCCTGATACCAAAACCAGACAAAGATATCACAAAAAAAGAAAATTACAGGCCAAAGTCACTGATGAACATAGACGCAAAAATCCCCAACAAAAAGCTAGCAAACCGAATCCAACAACACATTAAAAGGATCAGACACCATGATCAAGTGTGATTTATCCCAGGGATGCAAGGATTTTTCAACATCCACAAATCAACCAATGTGATACACCATATTAACAAATTGAAGAATAAAAACCATATGATCATCTCAGTAGATGCAGAAAAAGCTTTCAACAAAATTCAACACCCATTTATGATGAAAACTCTCCAGAAAGTGGGCATAGAGGGAACCTACCTCAACATAATAAAGGCCATATATGACAAACCCACAGCAAACATCATTCTCAATGGTGAAAAACTGAAACCATTTCCTCTAAGATGAGGAACAAGACAAGCATGTCTGCTCTCGCCACTATTATTCAACATAATTGTGAAAGTCCTAGCCATGGCAATCAGAGAAGGAAAAGAAATAAAAGGAATAAAAATTGGAAAAGAAGAAGTAAAACTGCCACTGTTTGCAGATGACATAATACTGTACATAGAAAACCCTAAAGACGCTACCAGAAAACTACTAGAGCTCATCAATGAATTCGGTAAAGTTGCAGAATACAAAATTAATAAACAGGAATCTCTTGCATTCCTATACACTAACAGTGAAAGATCAGAAAGAGAAATCAAGGAAACTGTCCCATTTACTATCGCATCAAAAAGAATATCATTTAAAAAATTCCATTGCACTTTGTACAGTAATCAAAAAAAATCCCTTATTAATACTAAAACTATTTTCAAGATACATATTTATGGCCTGAAAAATAAGTGTGCTGAAGAGTTCTAACAATTATCTTCAGAAAAATTTAACAGCAACAGTTAAGAGACACCAAACAATATTTTCATAACTATAAAGATACACTTTTGAAGACAGTTCATGATTCCAAGTTCAAGACCACCACAGAGTATCTGGACTGAATATTTATACTTCCAGTAAGCATACATACTGCTGCTAACATCCCAAGCTCTTTTTGCATGATTGTGTTTTGTTTGACACCTAACGGCACGTTCTAAGTCTATTTCATCATTGTGGACAGATGCCTCTGTCACCTATCATTTATGATTATAAATTATTAGTTGCCAGTGGCTAGAACATCCATTAAAAGAAGCCTGACAGCAGAGCAGATTAGAAATATATCTGAATGGCTAATCAGCTAATGCAAACACCACAGAGACAGAAAACCACCTTTTAAAAACTATTTATTATCAATATTTCTGGTTTCTAAAACTTCTGAATCCTAAAAGGGCATCTCAAACCTCATATACTTCATTGCATCTGGACACAAAGTGGGTCTTTTCAGATTACTCAAATCTACAGCCTGCTAACCAGCTAGATTGTGGGAATGGGAAGGAAATATTATAGCCCACAGTTTTTGGAGGAGGAAAATGAAGTCCTGACAAATTCAAGGACTTGCTCAAGGTCACACAGTCATTTGGAGCAGAAATGGAACTGACAATTGCCTTCCAGAGGCCCAATCCAGTGATCTTTCCAGTATATCACACTGGCTTCCATTATAACACTCTACAAATGTAAGGGAAGAAAAAGGGCTCCGTCAATGGTTGTAATCCAAGGCGGAGGGGAGGGGAGGGGAGGGAGGAAAAAGAGAACAAACAAATGGATATTACATAAAAACACACATCGTACAAGCAACGAACTGCCCGTGAATGCTGAGGGAATTTAGTCTCCTAGATTAGCACCTAGGAGCAGACAGCTGTTCCCAGGAGCCCTTCACAATTGATTATGTGAAATGGGATCCTTCCTGCCTCTGCATGCTTGAGAACATGGACAAAGCTACTGTTCAAGTACATCCAGCAAGGCTCAGGGGTTCAGCGCACAAAGAAAGCTTCAGGCGCCAATAAGAATGGTGTGTCCCTAGAATAAATATAGCAATAATAGTAACAGCTGTCATTTTTGAAATACCTACTATCTTCCCAAAACCATATGCATATTATTGATATTGTGCTTTGCTAGATGAAATCATGAAAGCCTGGCGTCAATATCTTCCTCAAGGTAAACTGCTCGGGTGCCCTGACACTGAACTCTCCACTTCTATCGACTCCAAATCTTTCCCACAATAATTGCAATTTAGAAGTCATATCTCTTGAGCAAATGAAGCCTTGCAATGCCCATTGGGTAAAATATATTTAGGAGGGGATCTGTCCTGAGTGCAGCTGGTGTGAGGAGCTCGGGGTCCTGCCCTTCCTCTCCTGCCTAAAGCCCCTCAGCCCTGCCTCAGTCCCAGCTCAATGGCCTGGCTCCCTGATGGCCCCAGAACTCCTGGGGCTCTGATACCTGTCAAGGGATATTGATGGGGTGTTCTCATCCTATAAATATGGCTCCACTCAACTTTGACTTTACTTACAACAAACGCTCCAGCTAAGCCCTCTCGATTCCCTGGAGAAGCAGAAGGAAATCATTTATTCAGCTGCTTTTTATTGGTTCAGCAGGAAAGGCAGGGAAGAGTAAGCCAGACACGGAGTGAATCCCACCCAGTGTTTGTCTGAAGGACTTTCTCCCTTTCCTTGTTAACCACTAGGCAGTGATGACCCTTCAGGGGGGACCAGAAATCTGTTTGCTTTATACCACAAAGACAGCAAAGTGGAGCAGGTGCTTGGGATGCTGAAATTTTTAGGCTGTGTCTCTGCCCAAAAGACAAGAATCATTATTTTCACAGTGAATAATCAATATGTGTTGGGCTTGACAAAGGAGGCCTTGCTTACTGTTGTCTATTAGAGGTTCACAGGAAAGGCAGCAATGTTGGCACTATACACACAGGCTTTAAAAATACATAAAGCAAAAGGGCTGGATGGCATCCAAACATTTTATTTACCATTAAGCAACTCAAGAGTTAATTTTGCCTAGGATGAAAATTACGCCAGAGCACACTTGAGATAATATTCTTACTCAGTAACTTCAATGTTCTAATGGTTCCATGGAGTCTATCTGCTTCTTAACACATAATCTCTCTTTCTAGAAGCAGATCTTCATCTGGCTGATGAGTGAGAGAGAACAAAACGTAAGCTGCATTTGGGTGGACAGAACATCTAGTGCATCTAATTTTTTTCAAAGGAATAACTATTTCTGTTTTGAACCAGTAATTTTAAGACTATTCGAGCTCTACTCTTGTCATCTGGAAAATAATTTCCAAGTAACTGCATTTGAAAAAATATTTCAGAAACTGCAGCACCATGGCATAATCACAGTATTTTTTTCTATCTAGAAACAACTGGAAACGTCTCTTTATGCTGTATAGTCTAATAATTATACTGAAGATTCTACAAAGGCTTTACAAAGATCAAACCCAATCAATTACTCATCAGCTTTATCTCCTCAACATCAATCCAATCTGTCCATGTTTCTTCATCCTTACTGTTACCACTCTCGGCAAAGTTATCATCTTTTCTTACACGAATAAGAGGAGTAGCCTCCTGTCTGGCCTTCAGAATCCACTGCCTCACCCCACTCCCTGCCGCCATTACTTTCTCCTTATTACAGATATATATCTTTTAATAATTCAAATCTGTACCACTTTTGGTGCAGTGTGTTGTCTGTATATCATTTCCATGCTCAAAGCCCATCGGTAGCTCCCTATTCCTCTCGGAATAAATAAAGCCAAATTCTTAATATGGCATACAAGTGCCTGCCTGATCTGGCCCCATCCTTTCCCCTTAGTATCCCGATCGCCTGAGTCACCCACGTTCACTCACTGCTCTCCCGTGATGTTGGCCCTCTTCCAATTCCTCCGATGCTCCAAGCTCCCTCCCAAACCTGGGCAACCACATGTACTGTCTTTTAAGCCTAATCCCATGCTCCACTCCCTACAGCCCAACTCAATTTCTACTCACTCTTCACTTTCTTAGGGAACTCTTTCCTATTCTCTGACTGTACCTTACTCTTATACATAGCATTCATCACTCTTGCAATTGCAAATCCACCGGTATGGTTCATTGTTTAATACTTGTCTCTCTCACTTGATTCTAAACTCCATGATGACAGAAATGTGCCAGACCTGTTCATCACTCTATTCCCAGCACTAACCCAGAGCTTGGCACATGGTAAGCATCCCATCAATACCACACATTATTGAAGCTAGAACAAACAGCAGAGTAGGAAGCAGAATCATGTCTTCATATAATTAGCAGTAATGTCACCACTGAAAACTCATCACACCAATGGGTTGATGGTTTTACCCAAATGAGGGAAAAGTTAACCAGTCACCTCTGTGTTTCCTTAGCTTATGCTTAAAAGAAGAAACTTCCAACATAATGCCCAACGGAATTCTTAAATACTGGTTTTTACAAAACTCCACTTGTGATACCCATTACTCTTTGTTGCAACTCCCTGGACTCCTTATTGTCAGGCTCCATAAAGGCCATGCACTCAGGGATGGAGTGTCCAATCTTCATATGGCGGTTAGCATGTTAAATGTACTGAAATACACATGTCTACAGAAATACCTTTGATCTTAGTCATAGCTCTAATCAGAATACACTAATTGCTTCAGGAACATCACTGAACAAGATGCTACTGTCTTTTTTTTCTTAGAGGATTCAAATAAACAAGAACTACATATCAGATCTTGTCATCCCAGCCTACGACTCACATCCTAAAAAGCGGCAGGAGGCAGAATTATCACGGTGGTCACAGGCTTGTTAAAATAACAGCAATAGCAGTGTGGCAGACGCTATGCCCAACACTTTATAACAATCATGTCACACAGTCGTCAAAGCAGCCTTGCAAAATAGGCTAATTTAAGAAGAACTTCTGGATGCCCTAAGTTCCCTGGATATTTTCAGGAAAATCGGCAGAAGGAATAAAAAGAGAGCGAATATGATCTTTTCAGAGTTTGTTGACGTGATAACATTCTCATGCGCCCAGGAAAACACCTAAGAGGGGAAGGGTCTGGAAGGCCCGCGTTAAGACTGTTAACTTGGACCACTCCTCAGCCTGAAGAGGAAGCCTCAGAAGCAGAGAGAAACCTGAGAATCCGGCCAGGATTAGGTTCCCAGCTGGAACCTTGAAGATTCTGTGGGAATATCTTCATGTTCACATCCTAGTGGGGCTTTGAGTGGTACCATTATTCTGAAGGGTAAAGTTTAGGTCAGAGACCCAGTACCCACATTCATATGGGGTTGAGGGATGGGAGAACCATGTTTAAAGGGTGTGTTTCGTTGACAGAAACACAGAGATTTATTAGAAGGAAAATATTTTTGAAAATGAACGTAGCCCAACTAGCCTCTGGCTTTTGTGTTGCCAGAAGTCCAGTCCATTAAGGTTCTCTTGGATGTTCCTGAAGAAAGGTTTCCCTTCCCCTGGCACGTGCCTCCTGGCTCAAAAATAAAAGCTTCCCCTGACCCGTCTCCTGCCTGGAACAAAACTGATAAGAATGGAGATACTGATGTTAGTGAGAGAGAGATAGAGAGAGCCTGTATTTTGCTTCCCCAGAAAGGAAATGGCACCCGTGGGTGTCCAGGCAGAGCAGGCCAAGGCCACTGGGCACCTCCTAGAGATCCAGGGCTCAGCACAGTGGGGAAGCAGCACAAAGGACCAGGTGCAGCACAGAAGTTCTAGAGAGATTTCCCAGCCCACCTATCAGGAATAAGGGCCTTCCAAGTGGTGACCAGTATGCAGTGATGGCTGAGGAATAGGTTGATCTCCCAGACAAAAGAGAAAGGACCCTGTTGGTAGAAGGGTTCAAAACAATCAAACTAAGCTAAAGATGAACGAAAAATAGTATATTTCTTGCACGCCTAAATTTTGGGGGAGTGTTTCACTAATTTATTCTAGAGAAATCTTGAAAGAAAGTAGAAATATAATGTCATAAAAATGCATATAGTCAGTAAGGCAGAAGCAGGAGGGTAGAGAGGTAAAGCATAATGCCCACCAGGACTGGTCACTGGTGGTGCCCAACTGGAGACCCCCCCACCCCCCGCCATTACCCCTTCTGAGGCCAATGCTTAATTCTAGGCAAAATGAGATTGAGGAACAAAATGAGAATCAATCACCAAAGAGCAGATAAAGCTGATTCATTTCTGAGCTGGTATAAAATCAGTACAAAGAACTTGAAGACTTGGCTGCGTAAATATTAAACAAGAAATTCTGGAACAGACATTGTCCTCCTTGGAAGAAGGTGGGACCTCAAGAAAACATCCCTTTGAGGTGAAGGTTGCTGCTGGCGAAACTGGCAGCCTGAGTTTTCAAGAGCTAGGGCGCATCAGACATTCCTATAAGTGGCCATGGATCGGCATGAACTGAAGAAGGCCTACCTGGGTTCATGATCTACTCGGTCCACATAGTGGTGCACCCAAAGTTTTTAGCTGAGATGGGTACCCAGTATAATAATCAGCACCACATATAATAATTAAAGGGAATCAGAGAAGTAATAATAAATACATCCCCCACCAGCACAAGGGCTGACAGCCCCACAGGACATTCAAGCCCTTCGCTCAATAGCGCACTGAGAAAATCCATCCTCATGACCCTTTTCTGACTGGGTGAGCACAGGGCCGTGGCCTGCAGCCTGTGTCAACGCCTTTTAGCCCCTCCACCTCTCCACTCACGCGTGATTGGAATTTCCCAGAGTGCTTTGTGGGAATTCAACTTCCTCTAAAAGTGAATTGAAGAAATGTCATTTGAGATATAGGGGTAGTTTACATTCACATAATGAAAATAATAATTATTATAAGGTAATAATCACTTGATAGACTTAATATTAGTATTTACACAGATGATTGAGGAAAAAGAAAAAAAAAAAACACTGGATTTTAACCGTTCCTGGGGACAAGTAAGTACTGTGCTGCCTCCCTGCCTTTCCTGTATCATCAGGTTCCCACCGAAGATCACACACCCTCATTCAGGGATTCCTAAAATGTTTTCAGTGGAACGACGGCATCCTCTGAGATCAGTAGGCAGGGACAGGCTCTGTTATTAAATAAATTTGGGAACAATGTAGAGTTAAACCAAACTTAAGGTCTTCTTTTTTGTAGGACTCCTCCAGTGTATGTAAGAGCTTTTAATATACATGGCGGATCCCCAAGAATTTATCCCTAGTGTGTAATGTTCACAAATTTCTTTGCCTTCCTCACTCTTTTCCGAGACAAACAAAAAGAAAATATTTTGTATGTGTGATGTTTTGCTCTTGTTAGATGAGGTAGTTGATCATATTTTATAACCTTAACAAGTTGAGATAACATGAAATAAAAACACTTTGATAATTTTAATTTCAGGGTCCATATCCTACATAAAGGTTGAAATGCAACTTCCTATTCAAAGACTAGCACTTACATCCCTCCCAGGATATGAACACACAAAACCACATAGCAAAGAACACATCAGAAGTCTAAGATCTGCCACCTGTCTACAAAGAAGGAGACAGATGTAAATCACACAGCAGAGATTGCAGATTTGTTAGGCATTAGTTGAGTGATTTAAAAAGTCTAAGACACAGGACCAAAGCACATGGAATAGTGACAAGGCTTAATGCTGGAAAGGCACAAACCAATTCAGAGCAATCATTGAACATGTCACTAATTTACAGCCCAATAAAAGGATCTAGCATACAGTATCCATCATCTAGGTTTAGATTTTCTATATCATTTCAAACATAGCTTGTGCTATGCTGGGTTTTACTTCAGGATATGACAAGGTGTACTTTACAGGTCATGCATTAGTGAATTATAGCAATGTAATCATCGATTCCAAGTTTAGAACACAACTTACTGACTCTGTATGCCATGCTAGGAGTATTACGTGAATCCAATATTCTGCAATAATACACAATAAGCAGGATTGGTTTATACATATTTTATAGAATTATATTAGCATTTTATTATATTAACTATATAGTACATATGATATTAATATATTAATACATTATATACATTTTAGCCAATTCAATTTCTTATGCATGCTATATTTTATATATTTCATTACATATATTATGTACTATACAAAATATATAAATACAACATGTTGCATAACCATAGATATAGTATGTATGAGTTTGTGTGTATGTGTAAATATATATATACATACACACACATGCACACATGTATATTGCCCGCTTAATCTGTTAAGCTCTTAGTATACTTCATTAGTACATCTCAATACCCACCCCTAATATGTATCACCTCAATTAGAGACAGTCCTGCTTATCTATAACTCCCAAGCCCATCCCACCACCAATAACCTCAAGAAGTCTTTTTCTGCTTCTCTTCCCTCTACACAAACAAATGGGTAACTATCCCCCTGAGTTAAAATTCTGTGCTTATGAATACAAACATCAGAGTACTGATATTCAACATGTGAGAAACTTTAGTTCTCTCTCCATACAGAGACCACACAGAAACTGACGAAACATAGGTATTTCTGAATCATGCCCAAAATGATTAATTTACATTCGTTGTCATTTTAGAGTGAACTATACTCTGTTATATCCTTGTTTTCCAAAAATCAATACTTAATTCATGGTCTAGATGGGGCAATTTAATGTGGACCATTCAATTCTACTCCCTGGGCACTGGCTTACTGTAACATGCTATTAGAACTCTTTATCCCCCTCGTGATTTCAGAGAATTAGTCTGAGCACCTCGTAATTCCTGTCCTGATGAAACACATTATCAAAAGCCTATACCACTTGGAAGTAATTGAAGTCCACACTTCCTAATCCACATTAAGATTTACCTGCGGCTTTTTTTTCTTCTTACTCTGTTCAAGACAGATGTAGTCTCAGCATGAATCCCTGTCCTCTACCTTTTTCCAGCTGGACAACATAAACCATGGGATATGTTGGGCAAGGGATCTACTAGGTCCCAAAAAGAGATCACGCGACCTCTTTGTTCACTTAGGGGAAGGGAAGAATCAAAATAAGCTTTCATACATAGTCTAGGGTGGGGGGAAACTGGTGACCCCATAGCTCCTGTATGCCTTTCTACTGGAACACATTTTCAGCACTGTCCAGCCTTTGGAATTCTCATAGAACAGTCCCTTTGGGAGTGAAACACCCCGACTCCTCTTTGACATGCTTCTTTCTTGTGACAATCACAAAAAACAATGAAGGTAGAGCATCACTCACAATGTGGCCAAATCTTTTGCTCTACTACCGGGGTGACTGCAGATGTGAACATTTTGTCTGTGGTCTGGAAGCCTGGCCAGGAAATCAGCACCTTCCCTGACCACCTGGACCTGCTAAAAGGACAGAAACACAGTAGAGTAGGCGGGGCTCTGTTCACAGCACCCCAACAAGCTAGCCTTAAATGCTTACATTAATTTATTCTTCTAAAAATCTAAAGTGAAGAGTCAAGGACCTCAACTACTTTAAACTAGGAAGAAACAGGTTTGTGGGAAGTGCTTCATAGCTATACAGACTTTAGTCCAAATCTTGATTTTGCTGTTCAGCACTCTGTGACCTTGAGCAGTGCTTTTGGCCTCAACCTTCAATCATTGCAACCTGTAGGCGCGTGAGAACAGAGACAAAGTACGTAAAGCTACTAATGCAGTGCCTGGCACAAAGTGAGCCCTGAATGAACAACAGGTCCCTGCGGGAGGTGCTGTCTGTTACCAGGCGCTTGTCCTACACAAGTGTTGATCCCAAGTTTGCCATTTGACACTTGGGGTCAGATAATTCTTTGTTGCGGAGGGTTGTCCTGTGCGTTGTAAGATGGTTAGAAGCATCCTTGGCCTCCACGCATTAAATGGCACTAGCACCCCTCCACCCCCAGTTGTGACAGTCACAAATGTCCCCAAACATTGCCAAATGTACCCTTGGGAGCAAAACTGCCCCGATTGAAAATTGCTGATCTACACTATATCATTCATTCCTAATAAAAATCCTGGGAAGTGGGTGACTCGTCTATTCTACAAAGAAGCTACATTACCTGTGCGGGACCCGGGCAGTACTAAGGGGGCAATCCGGGAGATTGAGCCAAGAGCCTGAACTCCACCCCTGTGTTCCACATCTATAAAATGGGTATTTTTAAAGACGAAGAATAGAAGTGCCACTGATCTGTATTCAGCACTGTAAGTTCAACTTCTGGCTGCCCAAAGCCAGAATGTTTATATGATCGCATGTTTCACCTCTCCTCCATTTTTATTAACTTTCAATAAACAAATTTTCAGAGCCACCCTCCCCATATACTTCAGTGCTACTTTATTAAGGTCCACTTTACCCTCGTCCTTCTCTGCTCTAGAAAACAACCCGGACCTGGGAATCAAACAGACTGGATCTGAACTACAGCTCCTCCACTTTCTAGCTATGTGACTGAGGGCAGGTAACTTAATCTCACCTTTGTATCCTACATAAAAAGCACACCAGATTTTTGCAGACTTCCCAGCTGAGTGGACAGCCAGCTCTCCAGGGCGGCCTGCTATGCAGAGCATAGGTAAAAGGTACAAAATTGCAGTTGGGGAGTGAAACCCTGCCCTCAACCCTCTTCTGCAGGGCCCTTGCCACAGGTGGTGTGATTCTTTCCCCTTCATTAAATGTACCCTGCCTATCCACAAGCTCTAAAAGATTAATTGTATCTTCCCCAGAGACACACAAATTAAAAATAATCCAACTTCCTCAACAAATTGAATGCTAGTCAAACGTAACCCAACTGCCCCATTTACTCTATGACAAAGAGACTGTGGAAATGGACCTGGCAATAGTGCCTGTTAGAGGCCAAAGGCAGCGGTGGCTCTTTTCCAAGGAAAGGGGCCAGGGTCATCAGCAGTGGGAACTGTCCATGAGCGGCGAGTCAAGACCTGCTGCCCAGCACAGAGGAATGATTCCTTTTCATCAGGTGCGCCTGAACTTGACCCTTTAGCTTTCAACCCCGTCCCTGTAGTGATTTTGAATGAGGAGGTTTTAACATGATGCTTAAAAATCTCATAGAGAAAATGTCAAATATTTCAATCATCTTCCACTCCTAGAACTTCAAAACTCATGAAACATTCTTAAGAAAGGACATTTTTAAAGACACACAGCCCCTTAAATTCCAAACTGGGTGATAACTATATAAACATTTTGAGCCCCAAATGTAGAGTGAAATGAAAAACTAAACTATGGGTCAGAGTTCCATCTTGTGTTAAAATTTTACAAGGTTAAAAAAAAAAATCCTGAGTGATTCTCCAAAGGAAGAGACCAACAAAACATTTTTATTTTTCTTAAGCATTAAATAAGATGAAAATCTTAACACATAAATAAGAACATTTGCGATTATCCTTCTCATAGGTGATATGACCAATGCGGATTCTGCTTTATACATTATTCCTGATTTAAAACGTCCTCTTTAACATCCCTAAAGTTATTTTTAATGTGCTCTGAATACCCTTTTCCATACTTTAAGAATGCAGCTAATACAAATTGCACTGCTTATACTACCTTGTCACACAATTGGAAACATGTGAGCATGAAGGAAAAAGCAATCCTTAGATACAACTTGTTAGTGCAGAAAGTACTTCAGCCAGATAAACCCATATTTATCTTCTTAAGAGATGAAGAGAGGAGGGAAAAAAGCAAAATTGTGATTTCAGGCCCCCCAGGTCAAGACTTGTTGGGAAGTAAAAACAAGACTTTCTCTCAGACACAGAATGTGAAAAATGAAAACAGCACACTATAGTTACATGGAAAAACAAACTAGATTCATAAAGGTCCATTCCTTTAGCACAAAAGTACAATGTTCATAGCATATATATATAATATATCTATACAATTGTCCCTCGCTATCCACAGGGGATGGGTTCCAGATTCCCTATGGATACCAGAATCTATGGATGCTCAAGTCCCTTATATAAAATGGTGTAATATTTGCATATAACCTATGCACATCCTCCTGTACACTTTAAATCACCTCTAGATTATTTATAATACCTAATACAACGTAAATGCTATGTAAATGGTTGCCAGCATGTGGCAAAATCAAGTTTTGCTTTTTGGAACTTTCTGGAATTTTTTTCAAATATTTTCAGTCCAAGGTTGGTTGAATCTACAGATGTAGAACCTCAGATAAAGAGGGCCAACTGTATGTATATGTGTGTGTGTGTGTATTCAGTTCAAAATACATGAGCTCCATTTTTATATGGCCCTTCATAGTCCAAGTAAAAGAATCTAGTGTCCATTTATATTTAGATTATTATAATATATAAGCATAAAATATTTTAAGAGTTGAAACAGTACCCACCTATATAAAATATTCAATTCAGTATTATGTGCTATAAATAGTATTATGGTAGTATTTAAGTAGTATAAATAGCACTGTAATACTAGTCACTACTGTAGTATTACAGTACTATTCATAGTACTCACATACACAAACTTAATTCAATTCAGTATTAAGAAAATGCTCTGCAGAAAACATAGGTAACAAAATTATACCAGAAATATCAAAAATTGGTACGTAAGAGGTCATTTCTGCCCTAAGATTGCTTAGAATTCCACAGGGAAAGAAAACTTAGCTCCAACCAATGTACCAAAAGACTTTAGAAACCTTGAATCAGAAAATTATTTTACTCAGAAAACGGGATGTCTTGTGGACAGCTGAGTGTGATAACTACACTTTCTTCTCAAAGATGGATGTGGAAAATGGGAATGATGTGGGCACTTCATTCTAAAGGGTCTTGATCTTTTCAATCAAACGGATAGGAGCAGAGAGAAAAGTTCCGTCCAGCCACTGTGAGACAGATGAGGAATCCAGCAGGGATGAGTAATTGTCCCTCTAAACCTGCTGGTTGGTATTACACTACACAAATAGTTAAAGGTATTGCATCCGTGATAGAGATACCCTTTCAATGATATTCCAGTCCTTTGCTAAGTCCCTCTGGGAGTGGAATGGACACACCATTCTGATTTAATACTTACAGAATGATGTTCTTCTACAGACACTATTCAGCAGTTGGAGGTATTTCAAAATAACCTTACTTAAGCAAAAGTCTACCATGACAGGTATGTCTTCTTATGTTTGTGAAAACCATAGTCAGAGAGTTGTAATGGTTCCTTCAAGTACAATGAAGTGAATAAGCACTCTTTGGCAACATTGGTAATGATAATACATTTCCATCACTCACAGTCCCTCATAAGTTGGATAGTATAACTGAGAAGGATAAATGAGTATTTCTCTGAAAAAAAATTGCAAATATAGTATTTACCATGTTGGTGACATAAAACAAAGGTGTAACCAAAAGATAATGTGTGCTGACACTTCTTTAAAAACTCTGTGGACATTTGTATACAGCTATTAAGCAGGAACATCAGGAAATAAAGATCACCTTTTTAAAAAAAGAAATCACAAGGTAGTTCTATCAAACATTTTTAAGTGAATAGTGAGTATTTCATGTGAATTGGTGAAAATAACTAAAAATTGCAGCATTCTGGATAGACTTAAAAATACTTAAATTCCACATGAAAAAAACCTCTGAATCATTTAACTTTTTTTTCTGAAGGCAGCTAGTCATTTGTTTTAAGTGTTTGTACATTTTGAGTATATGGAAGCACATTTTATGTACTTCAGAGTACTGCTGATGTAGTAAGTAGTATATCATCAAACCACTGCTGCAGCAATTCTAAGGTCAAAGCTATTGCTTTTGGATTTGATACATTTTGTTGGTGATTTATGGACTAATTTTATGGAAAATATGTAGGCTATATGTCCCAAAAAGCATTTGATGGTATTATAACAATAAAACATTATAGTTATGGGACACCCTTCATCTAGGCATATCAAAGGCCTCTCCTGACATTAGTTAATCCTCGCAGTACCCTCAGAGGCAAGGAAGTACACACCTGCACCACCTTTTTTTAGAACATAAAGAGCACTGGGGATTTTCACAAATCTACCTAGGTTTAGAAATACTCTTAATCATTCATGCCTTTATTCATTCATTCTAATACAATGAGCTTTAGACAATGTGCTAGGACCTGTGGATAGAATGGTGTGGAAAAACTAGGAACACCATCCCTGAGCTCCCTCTTGGAACTTACTGTGAAATATGTGAAGTGTTTTCATTTATGGGAAACAAAACAACATAGTACCTTTTCTCTTATCTAGGATTTCACCCTTACAATCTGAAAACACACCTCTCAGCAATATCTTCTAGCAGCAAAGAACTGAGCTTCCAAGTAGTGAAAATGTATTACAAACAGGAGTACTCCTCCTACCACAAATCTTTCTGAGAATTCACTTTACACGTATCCCTAACCCACATTGGTCAATGGGATTATAAGCAAGTGAATCAAAGCTAAATTAAGCTAAATGAGTTTCAGATTCACGTGAACTGGGAAATATTCAGTATTAAATTAACATCTGGTATTAATATTTGTTTGTTGATCTAATTAACATAGACATGTCTTTAGAGTCATCAACATTAAGTATAACACTTTCACTGTACCTAAGTTTGATAGAAGTTAAATGAAATCTTGTTATATCTGTGGCAAATTTGTCAGCATGAAAAATAACTTAATATGATGAAATTTTAAAGTATATGTAAACGAGATAAAAGCAAGAGAGACCTTCAAGATGGCGGAGGAGTAAGACGTGGGGATCACCTTGCTCCCCACAAATACATCAAAAATACATCTACATGTGGAACAACTCCTGAACGCTGGCAGAAGACCTCAGACTTCCCAGAAGGCAAGAAAATCCCAATGTACCTGGGAAGGGCAAAAGAAAAAACAAAGACAAAAGAATAGGGATGGGACCTGAACCTCTGAAAGGGAGCTGTGAAGGAGGAAAAGTTTCCATATACTAGGGAGCCCCTTCACTGGCGGGGACAGGAGGTAGGTGGGGGGGGGAGCCCCTTACTGGAGGGGATGGGAGGTAGGTAGGGGGGAAGCTTCAGAACCATGGAGGACAGTGCAGCAACAGGCGTGCAGAGGGCAAAGCAGTGAGATTCCCACAGAGAGGATCAGTGCTGACCAGCACCCACCAACCTGAGATGCTTGTCTGCTCACCTGCCAGGGCGGGTGTGGGCTGGGAGCTGAGGCTAGGGCTTCAGAAGTCAGACCCCAGGGAGAGGACTGGAATTGGCTGAGTGAAGACAGTCTGAAGGGGGCTAGTGCACCACAGCTAGCCAGGAGGGAGCCCAGGAAAAAGTCTGGACTTGACAGAGAGGCAAGAGACCGTTGCTTTGAGGTGCACGAGGAGAGGGGATTCCTGCTCCATGTGCCCACAGAAGGCAGAGCACTGCCTAAGAGAGCTCCAGAGATGGGCGCAAGGTGCAGCCATCAGGTCGGACCCCAGGAACAGGCATGAACCACTAATGCTGCAATTGTTGCCACCAAGAATCCTGTGTGCAAGTGCAGGTCACTACCCATACCCCCCCCCAGGAGCCTGTGGAGCACACCACTGCCAGGGTCCCGTGTTCCAAGGACAAATTCCCTGGGAGAACACATGGCATGCCTCAGGATGTTGCAACGTCAGGCCAGCCTCTGCTGCCAGAGGCTCGCCCTGCATTCCAATTATGACGACCGTACCCCTCCCTCTCCCCGGTCCGAGTGAGCAAGAGAGCGTTAATCAGCTGCTGCTTTAACCCCCTCCTATCTTGGCGGGGAACAGATGCCTGAGGGCAGCCTACATGCAGAGGCAGGGCCAAATCCAAAGCTGAACACCAGGAGTTGTGCAAACCAAGAAGAGAAAGGGAAATTTCTCCGTGCAGCCTCAGGAGCAATAGATTAAAACCCCACAATCAACTTGATAAACCCTGCATCTTGGGAATACCTGAATAGACAACAAATGTTCCCAAACTTGAGGCAGATGACTTTGGGAGCAACTGTAAACTTGGGGTTTGCTTTCTGCGTCTGATTTGTTTTTGGTTTTATGTTTATGTTAGTTTAGTTTTTAGTGCTTGTTATCACTGGTGGATTTGTTTATTGGTTTGGTTATCCTTTATTTTATTCTATTATTTTTTTCCTTTTTTCTCTTTTTGTGTGTTTGTATGTGTATGTTTCATTATGTGATATTGTCTGTTTAGTTTGGCTTTTATCATTTCTCCTAGGGTTCAGTCTGTTCGGTTTTTTTTGTTGTTTTCTTTTTTCCCTTTTTATTAGTCTCTATGTGTATGTTTCATTCTGTGATTTTGTCTGTTTAGTTTTGCTTTCACCATTGGGTTTGGGGTTCTAACTGTTCATTCTTTTTTTTTTCTTCCATTTCTTCAGAGCTGTGTGGCTGGCAGGCTCTTGGTGCTCCGGCTGGGTATTGGGCCTGGGCCTCTGAGGTGGGAGAGCCGAGTCCAGGAATTGGACATCCAGAAACCTCTGGGCCCCACATAATGTCAATCAGTGAGAGCTATCAGAGAGATCTCTGTCTCAACACTAACCCCCAGCACCACCCAACGGCCAGCAAGCCCCAGAGAAGGAAACCCTATGCCAAACAACGAGCAAGACAGGAACACTACCCCACCCATATGCAGAGAGGCTGTCTAAAGTCATACTAAGTTCACAGACACCCCAAAACACACCACCGGAAGCGGCCCTGCCCAAGAGAAGGACAAGATCCACCCCATCAACCAGAACACAGGCACCAGTCCCCTCCACCAGGAAGCCTACACAAGCCACTGAACCAACCTCACCCACTCGGGTGAGACACCAAAAATAAAGGGAACTATGAACCTGCAGCCTGAGAAAAGCAGACCCCAAACACAGTAAGTAAAACAAAGTGAGAAGACAGAGAAATATGCAACAGAAGACGAAGCAAGGTAAAAACCCACCAGACCAAACAAATGAAGAGGAAATATGCAGTCTGCCTGAAAAAGAATTCAGCGTAATGATAGTAAAGATGATCCAAAATCTTGGAAACAGAATGGAGAATATGCAAGAAACGTTTAACAAGGACATAGAAGAACTAAAGAGCAAACAAATGATGAAAAACACAATAAAATAAATTAAAAATAATCTAGAAGGAATCAATAGCAGAATAACTGAGGCAAAAGAATGCATAAGTGACATGGAAGATAAAATAATGGAAATAACTGCTGCAGAGCAGAATAAAGAAAAAAGAATGAAAACAACTGAGGAAAGTCTCAGAGTCCTCTGGGACAACATTAAATGCACCAACATTCGAATTATAGGTGTCCCAGAACAAGAAGAGAAAAAAAAAAGTGACTGAGAAAATATTTGAAGAGATTATAGTTGAAAACTCCCCTAATATGGGAAAGGAAATAAGTCAATCAGGTCCAGGAAGCACAGAAAGTACAATACAGGATAAATCCCAGAAGAAACATGCTAAGACACATATTAATCAAATTTTCAAAAATTAAATACAAAGAAAAAATATTAAAAGCAGCAAGAGAAAAGCAACAAATAACATACAAGGGAATCCCCATAAGGTTAATGGCTGATCTTTCAGCAGAAGCTCTGCAAGCCAGAATGGAGTGGCAGGACATATTTAAAGTGATGAAAGGGAAAAACCTACAACCAAGATTACTCTAACCCAGCAAGGAGCTCATTCAGATTTGACGGAGAAATTAAAATCTTTACAGACAAGCAAAAGCTAAGAGAATTGAGCACCACCAAACCAGCTTCACAACAAATGCTAAAGGAACTTCTCTAGGCAGGAAACAGAAGAGAAGGAAAAGACCTACAAAAATAAACCCAAAACAATTAAGAAAATGGTAATAGGAACATACATATCAATAATTACCTTAAATGTAAATGAATTAAATGCTCCAAACAAAAGACACAGACTGGCTGAATGGATACAAAAACAAGACCCGTATATATGCTGTCTACAAGAGATCCACTTCAGACCTAGGGACACATACAGACTGAAAGTGAGGGGATGGAAAAAGACATTCCATGCAAATGGAAATCAAAAGAAAGCTGGAGTAGCAATTTTCATATCAGACAAAATAGACTTTAAAATAAAGACTATTACAACAGACGAAGGAGGACACTACATGATGATCAAGGGCTCAATCCAAGAAGAAGATATAACAATTGTAAATATTTATGCGCCCAACATAGGAGCACCTCAATACATAAGGCAAATGCTAACAGCCATAAAAGGGTAAATCAACAGTAACACAATCATAGTAGGGGACTTTAACACCCCACTTTCACCAATGGACAGATCATCCAAAATGAAAATAAATAAGGAAACACAAGCTTTAAATGACACGTTAGACCAGATGGACTTAATTGATATTTATAGGACATTCCATCCAAAAACAACAGAATACACTTTCTTCTCAAGTGCTCATGGAACATTCTCCAGGATAGATCATATCTTGGGTCACAAATCAAGCCTCAGTAAATTTAAGAAAACTGAAATCATACCAAGTATCTTTTCTGACCACAACGCTATGAGACTAGATAGTGATTACAGGAAAAAAAACTGTAAAAAAATACAAACACATGGAGTCTAAACAATATGCCACTAAATAACCAAGAGATCACTGAAGAAATCAAAGAGGAAATCAGAAAATACCTAGAAACAAATGACAATGAGAACATGATGACCCAAAATCTATGGGATGCAGCAAAAGCAGGTCTAAGAGGGAAGTTTATACCAATACAATCCTACCTCAAGAAACAAGAAAACTCAAATAAACAACCTAACCTTACAGTTAAAGCAATTAGAGAAAGAAGAACAAAAAAACCCCCGAAGTTAGCAGAAGGAAAGAAATCATAAAGATCAGGTCAGAAATAAATGAAAAAGAAATGAAGGAAACAATAACAAAGATCAATAAAACTAAAAGCTGGTTCTTTGAGGAGACAGACAAAATTGATAAACCATTAGACAGACTCATCAAGAAAAAGGGAGAGAAGACTCAAATCAACAGAATTAGAAATGCAAAAGGAGAAGTAACAACCGACACTGCAGAAATACAAAAGATCATGAGAGACTACTACAAGCAACTCTATGCCAAGAAAATGGACCACCTGGAAAAATGGACAAACTCTTAGAAAAGTACAACCTTCCAAGACTGAACAAGGAAGAAATAGAAAATATAAACAGACCAATCACAAGCACTGAAATTGAAACTGTGATTAAAAATCTTTCAACAAACAAGAGCCCAGGACCAGATGGCTTCACAGGCGAATTCTATAAAACAATTACAGAAGAGCTAACACCTATCCTTCTCAAACTCTTCCAAAATATAGCAGAGGGAGGAACACTCCCAAACTCATTCTACAAGGCCGCCATCATCCTGATACTAAAACCAGACAAAGAACTCACAAAAAAAGAAAACTATAGCCCAAAACCTCTGATGAACATAGATGCAAAAATCCTCAACAAAATACTAGCAAACAGAATCCAACAGCACATTAAAAGGATCATACACCATGATCAGGTGGGGTTTATCCCAGGAATGCAAGGATTCTTCAATATACGCAAATCAATCCATGTGATACACCATATTAACAAACTGAAGGATAAAGACCATATGATAATCTCAGAAGATGCAGAAAAAGCTTTCAACAAAATTCAACAACCATTTATGATAAAAACCCTCCAGAAAGTAAGAATTGAGGGAGCCTACCTCAACATAATAAAGGCCACATATGACAAACCCACAGCCAACATCATCCTCAATGGTGAAAAACTGAAACCATTTCCTCTAAGATCAGGAACATGACAAGGTTGCTCACTCTCACCACTATTATTCAACATAGTTTTGGAAGTTTTAGCCACAACAATCAGAGAAGAAAAGGAAACAAAAGGAATCCAAATTGGAAAAGAAGAAGTAAAACTGTCACTGTTTGCAGATGACATGATACTATACATAGAGAATCCTAAAGATGCTCCCAGAAAACTACTAGAGCTAATCAATGAATTTGGGAAAGTAGCAGGATACAAAATTAATGCCCAGAAATCTCTTGCATTCCTATACAGTAATGATGAAAATTCTGAAACAGAAATTAAGGGAACACTCCCATTTACAACACTCCCAATTGCAACAAAAAGAATAAAATACCTAGGAACAAACATACCTAAGGAGATAAAAGACCTGTATGCAGAAAACGATAAGACACCGATGAAAGAAATTAGAGATGATACCAACAGATGCAGAGATATACCATGTTCTTGGACTGGAAAAATCATCATTATAAAGATGACTATACTATGCAAAGCAATCTACAGATTCAGTGCAATCCCTATCAAACTACCAATGGCATTTTTCACAGAACTAGGACAAAAAATTTTACAATTTGTATGGAAACATAAAAGACCCCGAATAGCCAAAGCAATCTTGAGAAAGAGAAACGGAGCTGGAGGAATCAGGCTCCCTGACCTCAGACTATATTACAAAGCTACAGTAATCAAGACAGTATGGTACTGGCACAAAAACAGAAATATAGATCAATGGAACAGGATAGAAAGCCCAGAAATAAACCTACACACATATGGTCACCTTATCTTTGATAAAGGAGGCAAGAATATTCAATGGGGAAAAGACAGCCTCTTCAATAAGTGGTGCTGGGAAAACCGTACAGCTACATGTAAAAGAATGAAATTAGAACACTCCCTAACACCATACAGAAAAATAAACTCAAAGTGGATTAGAGACCTAAATGTAAGACGGGACACTATAAAACTCTTAGAGGTAAACAAGGCAGACCACTCTATGACATAAATCACAGCAAGATACTTTTTGACCCACCTCCTAGAGAAATGGAAATAAAAAAAAAAAAAAACAAAAAACAATTGGGACCTAATGAAACTTAAAAGCTTTTGCACAGCAAAGGAAACCATAAACAAGACGAAAAGACAACCCTCAGAATGGGAGAAAATATTTGTAAATGAAGCAACTGACAAAGAATTAATCTCCAAAATATACAAGTAGCTCACGCAGCTCAATATCAAAAAAACAAACAACCCAATCCAAGTTGCGCAGAAGACATAAATAGACATTTCTCCCAAGAAGATATGCAGATTGCCAACAAACACATGAAAGGATGCTCAACATCACTAATCAGTAGAGAAATGCAAATCAAAACCACAATGAGATATCACCTCACACTGGTCAGATTGGCCATCATCCAAAAATCTACAAACGATGCATGCTGGCAAGGGTGTGAAGAAAAGGGCACCCTCCTGCACTGTTGGTGGGAATGTAAATTGATACAGCCACTATGGAGAACAGTATGGAGGTTCCTTAAAAAACTAAAAATAGAACTACTATACGACCCAGCAATCCCACTACTGGGCATAAACCCTGAGGAAACCATAATTCAAGAAGAGTCATGTACCACAATGTTCATTGCAGCACTATTTACAATAGCCAGGACTTGGAAGCAACCTAAGTGTCCACTGACAGATGAATGGATAAAGATGATGTGGCACATATATACAATGGAATATTACTCAGCCATAAAAAGAAATGAAATTGAGATATTTGTAGTGAGGTGGATGGACCTAGAGTCTGTCATACAGCGTTGTAAGTCAGAAAGAGAAAAACAAACACTGTATGCTAACACATATATATGGAACCTAAAAAAAAAATGGTTCTGATGAACCTAGTGGTAGGACAGGAATAAAGATACAGATCTAGAGAATGGACTTGAGGACACAGGGAGGGGGAAGTGTAAGCTTGGATGAAGTGAGAGAGTAGCATGGACATATATACACTACCAAATGTAAAATAGATGGCTAGTGGGAAGCAGCTGCATAGCACAGGGAGATCAGCTCGGTGCTCTGTGACCACCTAGAGGGGTGGGATATGGAGGGGGGTAGGGAGACGCAAGGGCGGGGGATATGGGGATATATGTATGCATATAGCTGATTCACTTTGTTATACAGCAGAAACTAACACAACAGTGTGACGCAATTATACTCCAATAAAGATGTTTAAAAAAAAAAAACGAGATAAGAGCTCTTAGGTAAAAACAGGCAAATATCATATATTAACACATATGTGGAATCTGAAAAAATAGTATAGACGATCTTATTTACAAAGCAGAAATAGAGTAACAGATGTAGAGAACAAACGTATGGATATCAAGGCGGGGGGGATGAATTGGGAGATTGGGATTGACATATATACACTATTGATACTATGTATAAAATAGATAACTAAGCAGAACCTACTGTATAGCACAGGGAACTCTACTCAGTGCTCTCTGGTGACCTAATTGGGAAGGAAATCCAAAAAAGAGGGGATATATGAATATTTACAGCTGATTCACCTTGCTGTACAGTAGAAACTAACACAAGATTGTAAAGCAACTACACTGCAATAAAAATTTTTTAAAATAAATAAATCTAGCTTTGATTTTTAAAAAAAGTAAAATTAGAAAAGAGAGGAATATAGTTAAATGGCTTTGAGAAGCAGGCACATCAACAGCAAAGATAACACAGATATCCTAATGATAAGAAAAGAGACCCACTACTCCCCAAAAAAAGCCAATAATAGAGCTCAAAGTTCACACTGTTCTGAGGCCAATTAGCATCAGGAGCTGAAGTCTCTGAGTTCACGCTTTCTTGATGATGCTATAGTAGGTTGTTTGCAAGAAAGCCCCCCACATTTTCAACCCTCCCTATATCTATACCTTATTCAATATGACTCTGCAGCAATTCCATCAAGATGTGGCATTTACCTCTTCACCCCCTGGAACTGAGCTAACCTCGTGACTTACTTTGGTCAAAAGAATGTAATGGCAGTGATTATGTCAGTTCTGACAGAGGTCTCAAGAGGCCTTGTGGACCCCTGCTTCCTGAGCACTCCTGCCACTGCCACGTAAACAAGCCTGGACTGGCCTGCTGGTGGATGAGACACCACATGGAGCAGAAATGAATTGTACCAGTTATGACTATCTTAGGTCAGCCAGCTTCTAGCAGACCCTCCCACTGACTAGAGAGGCAAGAGCAAGCCCAGTCCAGATCAGCTAGGTCCAACTCAGATAAGAAGAACCACCTAGCTGAGCTGCGGAGACAAATAATAAAATTATTGGTTTAGGCCACTGGATTTGGGGGTGTTTGTTACCAAGTAATAACTAACTAATGTTAACTGAATTTCAGCAAACATTATCTGTTCCACAATGATGAACTTGAACCTCTAGAAAAAATATTAAATTCTACCCTGATCCTCTGTTGAATAAGGCAAAGACACATGAACACATTTTAGAGATATTTCCATCTGAAATGGCCATGAAAAATACATAAAGGGAAAAAATCCAAAACCTCTTAATAACTCCAATTATCCAGTGTGGTTTATTCATGAGGTGCCATATAATCTCAATTTTGCTAGACATGAAAATCAGAATTATAAAAATGACAAATTAGAGGGTACTAGACATATTATATGATATTTTCATGCTTTGTAAATGATCTGTTATACGGCTCCAATATGCATTTAAACTCTAATCTAACTTTTTGAAAAATCTACCTTTCAAGCAAATTTTCAGAAACACATCATATGATACAAAGAACACTTTATTATCTGGACTCCATGCCAACCAGGGCCTGCCTGGAGGAACTTTTGTGCCAAATTTGTGAAAAGCTAATTTGACTAAGTATCCTAATACATTCTAGGGGAGTCATGAGGCTACTCTAAGAGAAGTGGGGCATTGGTGAGCATCTGCTGGAGATGCCTTTTTCCTTTGGGGGAAGACCTGGGATAGACAGAAAATATTATGAGCTAAGTCACCAGCTGGGAACTACTCAATCCCTTATGTAATAGGGAAGAGCAAATCTGACTCCATGTTGGATCTGTTTCTTTTTCTTTAACCTTTCTGCTCTGTGGCCCGTGCTTAGTCATGCTGGCTCTGCACCTTTTGTAAAAGAATGTTGCCTGTAGCCTGAAATATACAAGATAACCTTTTCTCAGGGCTCTGACCTTTGAGAGTCCACTCATACAGAGATAAAAAAATGGCAGAACAGAGAATAACATTTGTCTTGTTGGAGGTTTAGAGCAACATGGTGACCTGACCTACACGGGCAGCTGCAAGAACAAAGGATTTCTGCACCAAGAAGTTTGCAAGAACCAACCACCCTCCTCCCCTTTTTTAGTACAAAAGAAGCCTGAATTCTGACTGGGTTAAGACAGTTTTGGGGGACACTAGTCTGCCATCTTCTCGGTCTGCTGGCTTTCCGAACGAAGTCATTATTCCTTGTCCCAACAACTCATCTCCCAATTTATTAGCCTGTCATGTAGCAAGCAGAATGAGTTTGGACTCGGCAACACTTATAGACTCAAGAAATACTTCCTGAGCACCTCTTACGTGTCTGGTACACTGTTAGACACTCATCTATACAGGGATGACTAAGACAGCTCCTGTCCTTGAGGAAATGTGATGTCTTTAAAGAGACCAACAAGTCTGAGTCAGGGATCTAAGTGTCAAACAAAAGACCTGCAGTCAAATACCAACACACAACAAAAGATACTTTTTTAACCTCATGTCTCAACTCATCAGGGTGCTCTTGGAATGCTGTGTTAAGAAGGTTTCTGAGACCCTATCCCAGCTCATTAAAAAACATGCAACGGTTGGTCAATAATGTAATATACGGGTAAGAGAATGTGATGTGATGACAGGTACTTTTAAAGCAAATATATTTAACAAATATATTGTATTATTCTCCTTTGTGAATACATTAAATGAGGTACTACTACAAGCTAGGTGTTGTGCTAGTCACTGGGAATATGCTGCTGAACAAAACTTACGTGTCCCTGCCCTCACGGAGATTACAGTCTAGCGTCATCCCTGTCATACTGCCTCTAGGGCAAGGTGTGACAAAATGCAAGGGTTTCAGTAAAAATAAGAGACTACTCTGAGACCACTGTCCATAGAGAATTGGTAATGGTATGTAAATATTTTTTGCTGCTTTAAAATTTCATGCTAGTTTTTTACGGTATGCCCGTAGTAGGGGCATGCATATTTAAAATTAATATAATAATAGTAATGACAAGAACTACAACCTAGTGTTTATGGAAAACTTACTTTGTGTCAAGTGCTTAAAATATGTTATCACTAAATGTTCACAACACACCAATCATCTCCATGTGGGAAGCTGGGACCTAGCAAGGTTAAAGTATCTCTTCAAGGTCACCCAGCTCCTGAATTGCAGAGATCAGATTTACACGCACAACTTTCTGATTCACAGCCCAGACTCTTAATCAGTAGGCCATGCTATCTTGAATGACATATTCTTGACATATTCTGGTTAAACCTAATATAATATTTCATATCTAATCTAATACTAATGATGAAGAGTTCCAAAGGAATGACCCCAACACCCACGTGCACATTAAAATATGTTTTCCTAAGCTCTTCAGCAAGCTGTGAGATCTCCTTTCTCTAAGTATCCTGCATGTCCCATTGCAAAAGGTGAAATACAGATATGTGTGTATTTGTGTTTATACCACCAACCCTTCTCTACATGCATACACTCATGCCACCCTGCACACACACACACACGTACATGCACACATACACAGTTATCTTGATACACTAAACCCTTAAGGGCAGGATCTGCTTCTCATATGCTAACATATGCCCCACGGGGGTGTAGCACAGTCTTATACAGAGCACAAATATTTGACCAATATGAGTTGAATTAAGGCACAACCCTTCCCACCTTAGCTAATATCATCTTTCAGCCAGCAACAGGCTGCCTAAAAGTTATAATAAATCAGTCTCTACAAGTCTGTGCTCCATGGCACACTAGTCCTATGAGGAGTTCTAAATAAACAGGATACCATGATCAAATATCTTTGGGAATCTCAACATAGTGACAGACCGCCTCTCTTGGAGATTAGCAATGCAGGTTAGCATATTAAGGGCACCAAGAAATCCCACAATAAACTGTTTTATACTAAGTAACATTTTGATGGACCTCTTGGTTCACATAACACAGAGGAACAGAACGTGATAATGACTCTAGAAGGATGATGGAGAGATCAAAAATATCAGAAGATTCTGTTTTGCCATCGTGTAACTAGGGAAAATTCATTCTTCCTCAATTTTACTTTTTGAGCTATCCTCAGGAGATGTAGATTTTGCCAAATTATGACAAGTTTTACAGACCTTCTAGACTAGGTTTATAGACCACTTTAGCTCATCACTGTAAGCCCAATGTCAAGCACAGTGATTGGATGTAGATGTTAAGTGCTAAACACTTACTGAATAATTGAAAGTTTGGATGTTTTCTCATTTCCTGAATATGTTGCATAAAGGGTGGCAAAGATAATATAATATCAGTATTCTGGAACCAAAATGATCACTTCCCCCTTTACACGGTATCTTTTCTTAAGGCAGCTGATTTGTGGGGTAACTTAATAATTTAAATTTCCCATGAAATTTTATCTACAAGCCATTTCCTCCACACCCTGTTAAAGGATAACGGGGATCCCTGCCATTTGTTTTATAATTCTGTCAGCATGACTACCTAAATACTATAAAGTGACACATGCATGGGTGCCACTGGTTATATAATTTTATCAGCGTGACAATTTAAGTACCGTACGGTTAATATATGCTCCTGTTGAAGGCTCTCAATTTGCTTCAGATTAGAATACAATACTAGAAATTTTTGAACCCAAAACAATGAACTGTTTTAACATCAAACTCCTGCTGAGGTCCAAAAACAATCATTTTAATAATGGACTCTGTTTTAATTCTACTTAATACTTAATTCTATTTAATTCTAGTGAAATGCTGTCCAGTTATCCTCAAATTTTCAAGATATGGTACTTGGGATAGATGTATACATAATAACAGGAATAATAATAATATTACCTAATACTTACTAAATGCTTACTGTGTGCTGGGAATGATGCTGAGTGATATATATACCTTATCTAGTCTGACCCTCACTTTATGAGGTAGCCAGTATGATTTTACTCTTTGATGATGGGAAAACTGAAGCAACTATCTTGAGTTTACAATAAATGCCAGAGTCAGGATTATGAACCCCAGAGCCCAATTTGTAAATCACAGTCATTCCTTCTACAAATATTTATTGAGTACCTACTCTAATCAAGACATTGCTCTGTATCCTGGGAATATACCAATAAACAAACAGAAAGTCCCTGGGCTTCTAGAGCTTACACTTTAATCAAGATAGACAGAAACTTAAGCATAGGCATGTATGTGGCAAAGATGGCTGAAAGTCCACCAAAACATTTATTTCCTCTTTCATAGAACGGGTTTGTCACTGGGAAGCAGTTGTTCAGCCAGGATTAAAATCTCAGCTCCTCTTGCATATAGATACGGCCATGTGACTATTTCTTGCCAATTGAATGTGAGCTAAAGAGACTTGTGTTCCTTTTCAACAAAGGCTTCAAGGAATCAGGTATGGGGTGCAATCCCCACTTCGCTTTTTTGTTCTGTGATCTGAATGAAGACAGTAATGATAATGAAGTCCTGAGAAATAAAGGAGCTTTCACAGGGAATCTGCCTGAGTTTCTAAGTCCCTACTTGGAGGAAAGATGCTTGCCAACCAGGAAGACATATCCTGGACTGCTCTGTGAGTGATAATAGCCATCTATGGGCTAATGCATTACAATGCGAGGTCTGTTTGTTAAAGCAGCTAGCACCATCCTAAACAATATAGAACGTGGTGCTTTGATTTGGGTGCTGCCATGAAAATAACCTAAATGTGTGGCATTGATTTAATAACGGTCAAGCACTGAGTGGCATGGAACAGATATCAGAGGCTAGAAATATGAAGATCCACAATACACAGTTACAAAATACTTGAGAACACTGTTGCCTACGACAGCTGGGAAGGCTGACCAAGCATCTACTTGGCCTACAGCTCCTAGGAGCACTACTTCTGAGTATTAGTTTGTATTGGGTTATAGTTACTGCTTTTTCCAATGTACTATAAAAAACTAATAAGCTCAGGGGAAAGGTGACTGCTTAGTAAACCGAAACTAAGGGACTTGCTGGGGTGGAGAGACAAATGATCAATGACCATAAATATGAGGAGATGAAAATAAAAAACAAGGACAAATGCTTATTAAAAATTCTAATTTAAACAAATAGACTCCACTAGAAACAAAAATATGATTATGAGTATTGCTTTCCAACGTATACATATTGTTTCAGGAGGCTGCCATAAGGCCAAGGGTGAGAGGCATGGGTTTGAGGAAGCAAAGAACCAAAGCAGTTTCAAAAAACATATATAGGAAAAAACCATGGATAGGGAAACAGACACACAACGCTGATCAAAAGCAAACAGATTTAAAGGCTAATAAGTTTTGAGGGAACTTTATTGCCAAAGAAACCATGAGTCTGGCCTTTAAAAAGCCTTGGACTCTCAAATCCTTAAAGCAATCCTCGGTCTCCCAAAGGTCTCCCATGAGCAAGAAGCAAGTTGCAAAAATTGCACCGACTCTAAGGAAGACCAACTCCCAAAGCTCACTGCAGATGTGACCAGGGAAGAAACTGAGCAAGGAAGAGCTTCTGAGAAGGCAAAGCAAAGAACCACAGAGAACAATGGAGAAGGGAGTTCCTCCTAAATGCAATCTAGGTTCTAACCAGGTAACTTCCTTCACTGGAAAAGCAGAGTCTTCAAAATCCCTGTCCCAAAGATTCTGTCATTGTTCTGGACTATTGACTCTGTGCGCTTCTCAATCTTCCCTTTACTGAATGGGACTTGTGGTGTACATATATTGTCCTTGTTCTACCATTTATTTAGGGGTGGGAGAATAATAGCTCATCTTTCAATTAAGTCATCAGAACATGAGGAACCATATCAGGACCTGATGGAAAGAACTGAGCATGACTCGGAGATTCTGGATGTTGAGATGGATATAGTATCTGAAAGGGGGCTTTGGGCTGTCTGGCTTGGAGAGGACATGAGTTATGCTCTAGGTGGAAAGAAGGAAACAAAAAAAGTCCATGCAAAGAAATTTATGTTCAGAGGAGCAGATGTGGCAGACATGTCAAACTGCCAACAAAATCTGCTTCTCTCCTTCTGTAGTATATTTTTTGGTGGTGAGCAGCTTGCCAGTTAGGAACTCAATGCCATCACCTCCACCGCCTTGCAAGTAGGTAAGGCCATGTGACTAGTTATCACCTCCACAGCCTTGCAAGTAAGGCCATGGGACTAGTTATCACCAAAATAATCTGAACACAAGTGATATGGGCCAGTTCTGGGCCAACCATTTTAGGAAGTGAGCATGCTTCCCACACACTCATTTTCTCCTTCTGCTGACTTCAGGCTCGGGAGAATTAGCAGAGCTACAAGATGAGAGGCATCTGGGTCCCTGAAGCCTCACAGGAAGGAGAATGGTCAGCCAAACAGGAATACTTACCTTCAACTATTACACGAGCAATAAACTAACTTCTGTAGTGTTAGAACTAGGATATTATTGGGGGATCTCTTTGTTACTACCACTTAGCCTACCCTAAATAATTCACCATCCACACATAAGATTCCAAAGAGTGATGTTCTAGGAAAAAACAAAACAAAACAAAACAAAACAAAACAAAACAAAACAGGGTGATGGATAGAACTATATCCCAATTAGTTGGGGTGACTTACTGAAACACAAAGATTAGAGAAGGTCTCTCTGAAGAATTTACCTTTTAGTTGAAAAAGGAATAGTCTGGCAATATCTACGGGACAAGCATTTGGGGCAAAAATTATACCACATAAAACTTTTAAGGTTAAAACCAATTTTATGGTTTTTAAGGAGGAACAAAATGGCCAGTGTGGAAGACACATAGAGAGAAAAGGGAGTGAGACAGGGCTAGCTGGTATTTGGGTCTTACTGGCTTGGTGAGAAGATAAGATAGATTTTAAGTCTAACAGGAAACTTTTGGAAGGTTTTAAGCTAAAGGATGACATAAATGATGTAGTTCACCCTTCTGGCTGCATGGAGAATGGCTTTAGGGAGGCAAGATTGAAGGATGAGATCAGACAGGAGGCTACTGCAGGACTAGGCCTGGGGGGATGGTGGCTTCTGAAAGGGTGGTGGTGTTGATGGTGCGACGTAGCAGGTTGGGCTATATCTTGAAGCTAGAGCTAAAATAGCTTGACTATGGATATTGTGGGTGAAGAAAATATCTATAGATTGGATATTATGGATGAAGAAAAAATGAAAAGCCAATGATACTTATATTTTTGACCTGAAAAGCTGAGTGGATGGTGGTGTTCTTTACTGAGATGTGAAAAACTGAGGGAATATTCAGTTGATTAGGTATGAGAAAACTAGAAATTGTGTGTGTATTTTTATCAGAGTGCCTGACACAGGTTATGTATTAAATATCAACTTTGAATACAAGTATTCTAATACATGCTTTTTTTTGCTTTCAGGTCACCCTTATTATAATAAGAGAGGGCTGCTTACTTTTGGAGGTTTTAAATAAATATATCACATCTCCCTTCTCCTCCTAAATTTGAAATCGACTGAGAAAAAAATCCAGGGAGCAACTGTATGGAGATCTAAATATCACTCGTATAAAGGATGATGCTGATTAGAGAATACAAATTTAGACCCTCAACTAAGTACCCTTACTAATTCTAAGCCCCACTTCCTTCCCTGTCACAGGCAGCTCTGAACAAAAGCATGCCGACACTGGAGGGAAGTCCATAAACTCAGAACCTGGAACACACCATCAATGCATGCGCTCTGAGAAACAAGCCCAGAAGGGCCTGAGCCACACGTACTTAGATTATCCCCCCAAATCCACCTCCAGTCAGTAAAGTCTGTCCTGAGAAGAGAGTGAGGCAATAGATCAGGAGTTCAGGAATGCTACCTACACAGAAATACAGAGAGAAGGGAAAGGAGTTTCTCTCTTAAAACAAAGACAAATAAGTGAATGTTACTGATGTCTGGAAAACATCCATACAGGATACAATGGGGACAAAAGAAGGGAATTTTCAATGGATGGATGTCATTTCAAAGATGAATGAACATGTCCTCAATGGCCTTTGCCTTTGCACTTTCAAACCCAGTTCTTGGAACTCAGGAACAGATTGAAGCAAAATTGAGATTTTACCTTATTTCAGGTAGTAAAAGAAGAAGGAAAAAAAAAAAAAAAAAACTGGAAGAGAGAAAAAAAGAAAGTGTCTTGTCCATTAGTTGGATTTGGAGTGAAATTCTGTTTTCCTATTTTCCAATCTCATATTACATGGGTGGCTCCTACCCAGAGGGAAAAACTGCCTCCAGCTTAAAAAATGCCAGCTCACATTCCATCACTGCCATCACATCTCCCATGCTCCTGATGATTTACTGACAGAACCGATAATTCCATCTGAAGACTTTGTCCCTGGGCCTTTTATCTTATTCTTTCTTGACTAACCATCTTCCCTGAGGGATTAAAGAGTAAAACTACTAAAAAACAGTGCACGCAGAGGAAGGAAATATGCTGCACAAAATGCTCTTCTTGGCCACCAGGCTAGCTCAAAGCTCCTTACTTCCCTTTAAATTTAGGTTTAATCTGCGGACTGAAAAGGCATTGCTCTGAGGTGCCTTCCCCACACTTCCCAGGCTCTGCTGTGCATTGTGGGGTACCACATTTCACAGAGTCCCTTCCCGATGTAGGACCACCCACTGTAAGGCATCTGTAGAAGACTAGAGATGCAGAAGGCAGGGGGAAACTCTGGCAGCTACTGGACTTCTTCCAGAGTCTGGTCCCACAGGACAGCCGTTCTCTCTGTAGTCCCAACCCTGAACAGCAGCTCCCAATACGGCACTGGTTCCCACCAGGTGGTCTCTGAGAACATAAAGCTTATGTAACTTCATGACACACAGTGTCTAAAATATTTACCTGCTGGCCTTTTGCAGAACATGTCTGCTGACTCCTGCAATAAATGAAACAAGGCCCTCTATCGAGAGGCCCGGGTGGGCTCTGTGATCCAATTAGTCTAGACCAGCATTGTCCAGTAAAAACATGGTGTAAGCTACCTCGTAATTTTACATTTTCTAGTAGCCACATTCCAAAAAAGAAACAGGTTAAATCAATTACAAAAAAATATACCTTATCTAAGCCAATGTATCCTATAATCGTTTCAACATGTTATTAATATAAAAAACTGTTGAGATATTTTACATTATTTTTAGTAGTGAGTCTACAAAATCCAGGGTGGATTGTATACTTAAGCACATTTCATCTTGGATGCTCAATTTTCCTTACAAATACTTGATCTCTATGGAGATTTCATAAAATTTACAGTTGAAAAAGTAGATTCACACTACACCCCTAGCAGAATGGATAAAACAAAAAATAGTGACCACACTAAATGCTGGCCAAGATGCAGAGAAACTGGCTCACTCATACAATGCTGGTAGAAATGCAAAATGGTACGGTGACCCTGAAAACAATTTGGCAATTTCTTATAAAACTAACATGCACCTACACCACGATATGGCCTTGCACTCCTGGGTATTTATCCCAGTTAAATAAAAACATATTCACCAAAAAACCAGTATGCAAATGTTTGTGATGGCTTTAGTCATAATAGCCTGAAACTGGAAAAACTGCAGATGTGTTTCAGCAGGTCAATGGTTACGCAAACAGTGACGCAACCAAACCATGAACTTATCAATAAAAAGGAGCTAACTATTGAAACATGGAACAATATGGGTAACTCTCAAAGGAATTAAGTGAAAGAACCCAGGCTCGAAAAGATGCTTAGTATATGATTCCATTTCTACAGTATCCTTGGAATGACAAAATTATAGAAATGAAGACCAGATTAGTGGTTGCCAGGGTCAGGGCTGGAGGAGGTGTGGAGAGATGTGGGTGTGACTAGAAAAGTATAAAGGGACACATGAGGGACCCCCTGTGGTGACGGAAGTGCTCTGAATCTACATCACTGTCAATATCCTGCTTATGGATCTGGAGCTACAATTTTGCAAGATGTTATCATTGGAGGAACTGGGTAAAGGAGACGGGATTTCTCTGTCCTATTTCTTACACTTGCATGTAAATCTACAAAATAAAAAGTTTAAATTTAATAAAAGTAGATTCACATAACCGAGGCTCTGCAATAACTGAAAATCTTTCAATAACTCAAATACCATTTTTTAAATTTAAAAAATTAATTAAACTTAAAAAAATTCAATCTTTAGTCACTCTTGCCACATTTCAAGTACGCAATAGCCACACATGTAGCTAGTGGCCGAAGTATTACACAGGGTGACTCTAGATCCTCTTTTTGGGCTAGAATGGCTAAAAACAGAGCCAAACTTTAGGCATTAGAGAGGAAAAGGGCCACACAATACTACTCCCAGAAAGCACGCTGCCTACAAAGAAACACACATTTCTGCTCTAAATACTCTGCAGTTCCAAAAGAGGTAATGAAACCTCCATGGTATTAAAAAACTAACCAGTTGTGACAAACTGCTTATAGAGAGGCATTGTTCTCTAGACAGTTCCTCAGCCAGCTAACAGGATGTTGTCTCCTAGACAAGATGTGCCTTTCCTCCTTAAACTCAACATGTTTGAAAAAAATGAATAAGATAAATAAAAGTGAATTATTTTAGATTACAGCTTTCCCCACCAACCCCTATTTCTGCATCAACAATGGAGTTTAGCGTGATAAGCGCTAATGACACACGTTTACAAGAAGCTGACACTCAGCTCAGAAGGTCCCTGTCTTTGACAAGCTGACAGATGACATTGGAAGATGAAGTGAAATTGTGACTCCTCCAAGCACTGGCTGCCCACCACGCAGAAGGGCCATGGGAAACAGGGGGAATGGTCTCTGTTAATGGACCACTAAAGAGGGATGTGCAGGGTTCAGGGGCTCTGCTCTCCTTGGCGACCACTGTGGTTAGATTCTCCAGGAAATAATGGGGAGCCTGGCACAGCTTCATGTGCTGTTCTGCTTATGTGTGTTCCCAATGGTGGGGCCTTGGGTGACGCACGTGCCTTTTAAATGGATAGTAACAGATCACACTGCGAGAAAATCACCAGGAACGATGGTCTAAAGGGATTGCAGCAGCTGATCAGTTCCGGAAAGAAGTCAACAGACCCTCATTCTATTGAGCAAGATCCCCCACCATGTGGACCTTTCTGCCTGCTGGCTTTATGTGCCTCTACCCTCCACTCATATTGGTTTACTTGCTTCCTTCCTTCAGAATCCTGCCTGGTTGACCCCTGTAACTTTGCTCAGGCTGTCCCTCTGCCTACACCAGTTCCCTTTACTTTAAAAAAAAATTTTTTTTTGTCTTTATTTTTTTTAAATTGAAGTATAGTTGATTTCCGATTTACAATGTTGTGTTAGTTTCAGATATACAGCAAAGTAATTCCTATATATATATATATATATATATATACACACATATATATACACACACATATGTATAAATCTATTCTTTTTCAGATGCTTTTCCCTTATAGGTTATTACAAAATATTGAGTGGAGTTCCCTGTGCTACACAGTAGGTCCTTGTTGGTTATCTATTTTATATACAGTAGTGTGTATATGTTAACCCCAAACTCCTATTTTATCCCTCCCCGCCCTTTCCCCTTTGGTAACCATAAGTTTGTTTTTTGTGTCTGTGAGTCTACTGCTATTTTGTAAATGAGTTCAGTTGCATCTTTTTTTAGATTCCACATGTAAGTGATACATGATATTTGCCTTTCTCTGTCTGACTTACTTAGTATCATAATCTCTAGTTCCATCCATGTTGCTGCAAATGGCATTATTTCATTCTTTTCTATGGCTGAGTAATATTCCATTGTATAAATATACCACATTGTTATTCATTCATCCGTCGATGGACACTTAGGTTGCTTCCATGTCTTGGTCATTGTGAAGAGTGTTGCTATGAACGTTGAAGTGCATGTATCTTTTCAAGTAAGACTTGACATAAATCCCATTTACTTTTTTTTAACCCATTTACTTTTATTAGGGTCTCATTCCTCCCTTAAAGTCCAGGTAAAACCACACCTCCTAGAACTACAACCTCACTGTAAATGATCTTGCCTTCTGCAAGATTTCCATTGCTAATAATAACAGCAGCATTTCATTGGGCAACTATCTGTTCCCAGTTCTGTGGCTGGCATTTTCATACTGCCCAACTTGATCCTCATACACTTACTGGGTGTGAATTACTACCATTTTCCAGACAGGTAAACTGAGGATGTGAGCTATTAAGTAGCTAGCCTAAGGTCACACAGCAGGTGACAATCAGAACCGGTATTCAGACTAAATCTGTTTTTCTGTCTCCAAATACCTATACTTTTATCCCTGTACTATTCCATTAACTCAGGACACAGTCATTTAATCAAACCATATTTACAGAGCATCTGATAGACACCAGGCCCTGAGCTAGGCTCTAAGGACACAGCAAATAACAAATTAATGATGTTCACAATACAATCATATAAGTGCATTCGGTGAAGAAACCTACAAAGAATTATAAGGCTTCACAGAAATATGTCATTTACGGCGGGTTTGCAAGATATATGAAAGTTAACCAGGTGGAAAGGACCTGGCCAAACGCATGGCATGGGGGTGGGCAGGTGCAGGGCGGTATAGTCTACACCGAGAAAATGCATGTGCAAAGGCAAAGAATTAGAAAGGTCCACAGAGGGTTACAAAATAATTCAGCAGCATGCTAGAAAAACACTGTCAAGGACAGGTTATAAGGGCTTGCTTTGTCACGCACGGGAGCTGGAAGGTATTCTGTGGGTAACAGAGCCACAAAAAAGGATTTTTCAGCAGAAGGTGATCAGAACACATAGGCATCCCTTTCATTTATTCATCAAGTATATATCGAGTACCAAGTATTGTGCTGAAATTGGAGATATAAAGATGAGTTTTCAGTTCAGTGGTGGAAAGAATCAAATAAATCAACAATTAGAGAAAAACAGGGTAACTCCTGGACAGAGGTGTGGGCAGGATGACACGCAGCACAGACGATTGGGCACTGGTTAGAATGGCAGGAGGTGACAAGTGTCGGGAATGGCTCCCCGGAGGAGATGTCACACTGGGGGTGGCTGGAGGATGGACTGGAAGGTGTTCGATGGGGGATACAATGAGGGAATTGAAACTGTAATGAGAATATATTTGAGAGTTATTTCATAAAAATTATTAAAATATTTAGCGGCTTGCTGGAGGGGGGCAGGGACAGGGCAGAAGTAGAGAGAAGGATAGAGCTTGTGACTAAAATCTTTAGTCCACTGAGCTTATGGGAAGGCAAAGTATTGGGAACAGAAAAAGCAGTAAGTTTGCAGAGGAAAGAGTCTGCATTCAGTATTGTACACAATAAGAGAAAACTGTCAATCATTCACAAACAGGACAAACAAAAAGAGAATCGCATAGAAAAAAATATTGGAAAGAAAAAATGGAAAGTCAGATAACAATAACGTCATACTTATGTTAATTTATGTTACGGTAATTTTTAATACTAATTATTGCATTATTTAGCAATAATGGTAAATACTGAGCCATCTCACTTATCCAAATAGTACATGTTTGAGCTTACTAAAATAATAAATACTATTTTATTTGCTTTCTTGCTCTATAGGCTAAGTCTCTTGCACAGTGCAACATGAATTCCCTGCAACTTTGTAACCTGCACTTTTAAGTATACGATGGAGTCTTCTAGAAGCTATATTTTCTTTGATGACAGCATCACCCTAAGAGCATAAATGAGTGCTTATGCACCCTTGTGTGTTTCCAAAATTTTTCAGTGTTTAGAGTATAGCTATATGCATTTCCAGAGATGAACTCAGCTTGTTTTCAGTACTACTACTGTGCTCTTATAACGTTTCTTTGGTTCTACCTGCTATCATCTTTGTAACCTCATTACCTACCAATAAATCATTGTTTTCAAATCTTAAAAATGTTCTTCTGCCTACATGGAAACACAATAAGAGGTAAGTATACTGTGTTGCCTTATTTTACAGTATTTTAAAATATTTTTTGAAATTTTTCCAAAGCTTAAAATTTTATCTGTGTGCTATAATTTGATTTTTTTTAATACTTATTTACTTACTTACTTACTTACTTACTTACTTACTTACTTACTTACTTACTTACTTACTTACTTACTTACTTACTTACTTATTTATTTATTTATTTATTTATTTATTTATTTATTTATTTATTTATTTATTTATTTATTTATTTATTTATTTATTTATTTATTTATTTATTTATTTATTTATTTATTTATTTATTTATTTATTTATTTATTTATTTATTTATTTATGGCTGTGTTGGGTCTTCGTTTCTGTGCGAGGGCCCTCTCCAGTCGCGGCAAGCGGGGGCCAGTCTTCATCGCGCTGCGCGGCCCTCTCGCCGTCGCGGCCTCCCTTGTTGCGGAGCACAGGCTCCAGACGCGCAGGCTCAGTAGCTGTGGCTCACGGGCCCAGCCGCTCCGCGGCACGTGGGATCCTCCCAGACCAGGGCCCGAGCCCGCGTCCCCTGCACTGGCAGGCAGATTCTCAACCGCTGCGCCACCAGGGAAGCCCCCTATAATTTGATTTTAATAATAGTTTATTCTAAAGTGAAATAAAATGCATTTATGATGCATTTTCCTTACAGTTTAAGAACAGATTTCTGTTTTTACAAAAAAGAGAGAACTCTGAGGACTCGCTTTCTCAATGCACAGCAACAGAGGTCTACGTCTAAAGATGTTGAAAAAGATCAGAGTTCTTGACTGAAGAAAGGGGTGAATCTACTCCAAAGAAAGTTAAGATGAAAATAAGACAGAGAATCTCTTTGGCCTCATAGATGTCAATAATTTCTCTCGTTGAGTCTCATACACCAGAGACTTTGGAAATATATTTACAATGGTGCAAGCTAAAATGCAGCATTAATTTTTAATCCACTTCTCAGGATTTAAAGAAAAAGGAATTGGATATACCTTTCTGATGAGATATTTAGAAGTTAAAAATGGTTTTCTGCAGCTTTTCAAACTAGAAGTGAAAAAGCCACATAAGCATCTTACGGGGTAAGACGTCGTATCGCATCGAGTGGAGAAGGGCCCACAACACCCGAAGGACTAATAAGGCCTGTACGATTGACAGAACATAAGGGATGCCCTGAAGTCAAAAGTTTAAGAACCAGGAATCTACACTTCAGCTGCCTCCTCTGCTCTGCTCTTCCACTTGACAGTCTGTTTCGCACATCAGCATCTGCCCCTTCCAGCCCCAAGGTTGCCCCTCTAACACTGAGGTAACACCAGGCCCCTGTGATAACGGAGGACGAGGGTACCAGAGCTGACCTCCATGTCCTGCCTCGGTTCACATCATACAAGCCAGCCGTTTGCCCACACTCTCCTCCTTCTGCATAACAGTTGGCCGTCCTGGCCCTCCTGTTCTCTCAAAGGTATGTGTCTCCCTTCTAAGCTCTTCCCCAAATTGGTTCCATCGCCGCTAATAATTAATTTTTTCTTACAAAAAGAGACAGACAGACAGAAAACACACAGAGCCTTCTCTTTCAACTCCAGTTTTGCCTCAAGTTACTATTACATTTTTTTGGTTTTCTCTCTGGTTAATAACAGTGGATACATACTACAAGTCCACAATCTCTCATCCAAATGCTAACAGTACAGAAAGCTGTGAAAATAAATGATTTTGCAACTCATTTGAGGGCCACACCTGATCTTCGAATTTGGCGGTAAAATCTGATGGAAAGTGCCACCTGAAGTGAATAGTCATATTCTGCTGTGGAAACATCATGCTGGTTGGTTGATACAGTGCACTGGGTGAGGGGGTTGTAACATAAAGTGTACATGCACTCTACTACATTTTCAAAACATCTGTATTTTGAAAAACATCTGGCCCCAAGCATCTTGGGGAAAGGGTTGTAAACATGCACTATCTTTCATATCAATCTCAAGATTTAGGAGCAACTGCAGAAGTATTTACACTCTGTCCTTGATTAATACAGAGGCTGATACGAAACACCAGTGGTTTCCAATTTAAGAAGCCTGTCTATAGAACTGTGGTCTAATTCACATGGCAGGACAACATTAAGGTACGTTAACATGTCCAGACACTCTTCATATACCACTTAATATTCTCAGAGGATGTCTCCTTGTGTAAGTACAGAGAGTTGTCTTAGTGAAATAAACATTGGTGATTCCCATGAGAATCAACAGATACAAAGAGAGAAATAGCTATGGCCATTCTCCCTGCCAGGAGCCTTGCAGATCAGTTTTCCCAGAAAGGTGGGTGGAGTAGTGACAGCGTTTCACACTCAGATGTCAATGTTTGTCCAACTTAGCATGGAGGTGAGTAAGAGTATATGCACCATCATTCCAAACAGAGGTCAAAATTGAAGCTCTCTAAAAGATGTAGTTTGAGAGAGATGGTGACAGGTGATATTTGTCAAAAATGTCTCCCAAAGTCTACTGGATACTATATTCTCCTATACCCTGAAACTCTCATATTTGTTGTTATTCTTTTACTTTAGAAAATAAAAATAGGGCTACCTGCTTGCAAAAAGCTGCTGGTAAAAATTCATTTTTATTATTAGTTGGTTAGGAAAGCTCTCAAGGGTCTCTTTTATCTAATTCTTCATTCAACAAATCCTTATCAGTCTTTGGAAGGGAAAGAGCAGCAGAGGTAATATTGCAGGTATGTCTCTGAGGTATGTCTGGCTGAGCAGGAATCCTCTTCAGTGACTTTAGGACATGACTTAACCTTTCTGAGCCTGTATCCTCACATATGAGATTATTACCTACCTCAAAGCGTTCTTGTGAGGATGACATGTGATTTTCTACGTAAAGCATTTAGCAGAGTGTCTGACACATAGTAAGCATTCAGCAAACGCTACAGTAGCAGAATATGAACACTTGGGCTCCTTTATTATGCAGATTTAATTCCTTTGTTTTACCATTCACTGCTGTGCTGGAAGAAAGGAACACAAATATTTCCACTTCTCTTCATTTGCCAGGAGGTTTTGATGATTAAGCCCTCCCTGATCTCAAGGGAAGGGGAACTGATTGTTGGGCTACTAGTTTAGATTCTGAACTTTATAGGACACCGAAATCTACTTTGGAAAGAAAAAGAGAGTGGCTGGTGTTAGGGAAGAGATAAAGAGTCAGAGAAGCAGGAGGCAAAGAGAGGTTTCCTGAAATTAAAAAGAAACTTTAAAGTACGAGTAATGGTACAAGAAAGGTCTTGGATTCTAGAATAATAAGGGCTCAGCTATTATGACACTGACTGTACTCAGGGAGGCAAAAATTACCTTCAAGGAATGAAATATGGCATGACAAAGGAAGAACGAAGTTCATATGGAATTTCATATGAAATGTGGTATGTCAAGGGAGGTGGGCTTGGAAAGCCTTGAGGTATCCAACCTCACCAATGATTTCCAGTGCCATTCATGACACTAAAGCACCAGAAAGCTGCAGAAACAATGGATGTCTCAGCAGTAACCTCTGTGGACACATTAGAGATAAGGGATAACTAGAAAATTTCCAGTGTTATGGCACAACCAAGTCTAACCAAGTTGAATTTCCTAATAGTCCACCAGAGTAAATCAGAGTTAAAAAAATATGTTGACTTGGGGCTTCCCTGGTGGTGCAGTGGTTGAGAATGTGCCTGCCAATGCAGGGAACACGGGTTCGAGCCCTGGTCTGGGAAGATCCCACGTGCCGTGGAGCAGCTGGACCCGTGAGCCACAATTACTGAGCCTGCGCATCTGGAGCCTGTGCTCCGCAACAAGAAAGGCCGCGATAGTGAGAGGCCCGCGCACTGCGATGAAGAGTGGCCCCCGTTTGCCACAACTAGAGAAAGCCCTCGCACAGAAACGAAGACCCAACACAGCCATAAATAAATAAATAAACAAATACTTAAAAAAAAAAAAAAATGTTGACTCGTAGCAATAAATAAAGGCCACATTTCTTGGATACCTGGTTCTTCGAAGGAGACTGACATCCTCTACTTCAGTTATCATCATTATGACGCTGTACTCCTATCTGTGATAGATGCTGGGTATACAAGAGTGAGCAAGAGATATGGTCACTGCCCGTGGGAGTTCATAGTTTAATAAGGGACACAGATACTTTAAAAGTAATTTTAATAAGCAGTGGTGATATGATAGATGAAGTAGGAGATAAAAGTGGATTCAAGGGAACAGAATCAAGCCCAGGAGTCAGAAAAGGCCTCTCTGAGGGAGTGCAGATAAAACTGAGCCTGGAAATGTGAGGAGTTAGGCAGGTGAAGCGCTCCAGGCTGAGAGAACGGCGTGGTCAAAGCTGCAGAGACAAGAAGTAAGAGCATGATGTAGGTAAGGAAACAGAAGATATCTAGTTAGACTACAGCACAGAAAGCAAGGAGAAAATGGCTTGAGATGAGGTCTGAGGGAGGCAGAGGTCTGATCATGGGGGGCCAACGTCTCTGAATGACTGTGATGAACTGACCAGGGCAGTTCCCGGTTGGGTCAGGGCAGCCCTTGTTGTCATGACCATGAAAATCAGGTAAAGCCCTGAGGGAGCAGATGAGGGAGAGGCAGATGCTAAGCAGCCTGGATGGAGAGCTGTAAAGGCGGACCAGAGAAGCCTGGGCAAAGCATCAAAGAGCTGGATGTGGTGGCAGTGTATAAGTATTCGTGTGGTATGTTTTCCTGTAAATTAATGAGGGCGTTAAATGGAAATTAATCAGGGAATATACTCTCCCTTACTGGATAGAGAACATTTCCAGTCCAGGGTACTGATATGAACTGAATGTTTGCGACCTCCCTAAAATTCCTATGTTGAAACCCTAATCCTCAATGTGATAATATTAGGAAGAGGGATTTGGGGAGGGAATTAGGGTTAGATGAGGTCATAAGGATGGGGACTTCATGATGGGATTAGTGCCCTTAAAGGAAGAGACCCGTGAGCATTCTCTCTCTCCCTCTCCCTCTCTCTGGCTCTGTCTCTCTCACCCTTTCCCCACACCTCCCATCCCCCCTGCCATGTGAGGATATAGCCAGAAGGCAGCCATTCACCAGCCAGGAAGCCGGCCCTCACCAGAACTCAAACACACTGGCTCCTTGATCTCAGACTTCCCAGCCTCCAGAGCTGTAAGGAATAAACGCCTGTTGTTTAAGCCACCCAGTCTATGGGTATTTTGTTATAGCAGCCTGAGTAGACTAAGACAGGCATTTACATTTTTATGGACCAAATAAAAGTACTCCAGGGCTGAAAATCCTTGAAAACCCCAAGCTGAGGGAATGAATGGCTTTAAGTAAGCAGGCATGGCTCTAAAATGTTGTGGAAAAACAGCAAAGAGAGCTGTCAATCCTGGCCTGCAGGAGTGGAGACATATCCTAAGCAAAGGGTCCAGCTGGACGCAGGCACAGCAGCACCACAGTAAGGACCACCATCATTCAACTGTCCGATCCCAAGACCACTCACAGCACATCTATCCTGCAAAATTATTTGCAGCCACACTAACCTGTGCTGATGGAAACCAGGACCACGAAAGTAGTTGCAGTGACACGTGAATACTGAGCACAGGGCTTGAATCCTGCCTCAGCCACATCCGAGCTGCACGGCTCTGGGCGAGTTACTAGGTTCTTTGAGCTTCACTTTTCTCATTAGGAAAACAGAGGAAATAATTTCTTTCAAGGCTCTGCGGCTGGCAGAAACCCAGTCAACCAGCCCAAGCAAAAGAAGATGACTGTTTTCAGAATGAGGATGATGACACGGAGCCTGCTGGCAGGACATGCAGTCAGGTCTCCCCAGGGACGGGAAGCAGAAACCAGAAAGCTGGTGGAAAGCAATTATGCTTTCAAAGGCTCTGATTCCTGACCACTGTTTTACTTTCTCCTCTACATCCTCTGCTTTCCCCAACAGGAACCTGATGAACTGTGGCTCTCCATGACCCCCGGGTTAACATTTATAGTTACTAGAAGAGGTTGACTAGTTTCTGTGAATCGTAATTTCTAATTCCCAGGAGAGCACCTGAGTGCCCAGCTCTGTGCTAGGGGCAGCAAGTCACACACACACCAGCCTGGCCCCCAGAGCCCTCTCAGAGGGAGGTGGAGAGTTGGGCTGGGGACAGATCTTAAAGAAGGTTCTGTGAAATGACAAGTACCCCAAAGGGGGATCCTCTAAAGGGAAACCTCACAAAAGGCTGTGGTTAGGATTTATTTAATTGTTCCATGTGGATCAGCGAGCACATAAAATAATCCATATGTTATAACCTAGCCCCTTACTGTACCCTCATAATGAATTTAGTAAATATTTGTTTTGTACAGAAGGATCCTGAATGGCTGAAATGAATCTGAGTGGGTATGGCCTTCTTCACCATGTGGGCATTTCACAGGTAAGTCTAGACCACAGACAGTTTATATCCAGTTGTTATATTTGGAAATAATACGATTCACTTGACAATTTAAAAGAATTTATTTATGAGAAGTCTGAGATAGGGCTGTGTTTCAGAAATCCCTACACAGTCTGTGAAATGTGCACCTGAAAGCAGAGGGATGGCTATCAATCACCACATAAGTGGAAGAAACACATCAGGAGACATGAAGTGCTAGCAGGTGATGTTAGAAAGCCGTGGTTGTCCTACACCTCTCAAATGTCATTACAAAGACCTTGAATTTGGTTTGCCAATGTTCAATAATTACCTGAATGCCACATGAGTACTGAATTTACTGAACAAAGTGATACACTCTGAATAACAAGCTGTGTTCAGACAGAGAAAGAATTGAATGTGCAGGCTTTTCTTCCAGTGACACCTATGCACCTTCCCTTGAAAAGTTAATCCAAACCACCAACTTCTGGAAAGACACATGTGCGATTTACCTGAATGGATGACCCTTTCCATATATTCCCCTCAAAGGACCTTATTACCTTGTTACCAATAACGATCTACTGCAGGGTCCTAAATGGTTATGTAACCATCTTTTGCATAGAGAGCTAAATTAGGTGGAGCCTTGCCGCTGAGGTGGAAGACCATTACTTACAATGTCTGACTCTCCAAACTCTAGATCACCCTGGGTTAACATCTTCCCTCAGAACAAGTAGTTCTATAAGCTCAGTCCCTCCAATATCAGTTACTGAACCTCCACTGGCATTAGGTGTTAGTTTTACAAAAAATAATTTTCCAAAATGCTTGATTGTTATAAAGACAATACCAGTGATGTTATCTATCACTTCTCCAGGTTAAAGATGGGGTTGTTGGTGGGGGTTTTTTCCAGATGCTCATGAAGATGCACAGGTGACTAAGCCATGGTCCTTCCAAAGAACTCATAATCTAGTTGAGATTAAAAGATGTAAACCTTTCAATAAACAACAGTGGGCTCAGCTAATGGATGAAGATGGGAATGATCAAATAAACAAGCTTCAGAATAGGAATTCGGAAGTTGAAGAGGGGGAACAGGCTACAGTGCATAGAGGAGGCTTTACGCAGGAGGTCAAGTTCTAGCTGAGTCTTACAAGGATGGGCAGGATTCAGATGATGGGAGAAGAGAAAGGAGCCTGTGGTGCTGCACAAGCAAACACGAGTGGGGCAGCAAAAGCCCTTGTATATAGTGCCTCCAACTGTTGTATATAGGAGGCACTATATACAACAGTTGGAAAGACTGAGAAGGTTCCTAAAAGGGAGCAGTTTTCAGCTGAGGCTGACTCTGGTCCTCAGGGGACATTTGGCAATGTCCGCAGACATTTTTGACTGTTACAACTAGAGAGAGGGCTCTAGTGGGTACAGGTAAGTGATACTGCTGAACATCCTAGAATATACCCAACAGCCACCCACAGCAAAGAATTATCTGGCTCCAAACGTCAAGAGTGCCAAGGTTGAGAAACCTTGCTAGAGGAAGAGATTAAAAAGGATTTGAAGTGGCTCACTGAAGTTGCCTTCTTTATACCAACAGAGGGAAAAATAATGGGGGGGGGGGCGGTGGTTAGGAAAGAAATAGTATATAAATTTACTTCTAAATTTAGAGGTAAAGCTTTGTATAGAGGGCATCCTAGGCAGACTGGCTGATTAAGGCCACAAGTTGGATTCACTCTGTGCTCAAAATCTCCATTTCAAAGTGGTAAGATCTACCCCCAACCCCATTTCCTACTGCTGGTCTCAAGGGGAACCAGGTCAGAGAACATGAATATTTCAGCATCACTATTAGGAAGATGAATCAAAGTACAAGTTCTCCTAATGAAAGACCAATAACATCACCTTGATGATAATATTAATTATGATAATGGTAAAAATTACAATGTTAATTACTTCCTGAGAAGCCTTCCCTTGCCATTCTCTGTAAAACAGGTCCCTCCATCGCTCTCATCTCATCTTGCTATATTTTTTTCATAGCACTTACCCATTTACAACTATCAGAAGTTAGGGAGATAGGTAAGCAGTTAGGTAGGTAAATAGAGAGATGATTAACAGAGGTTTCAGTTCTTGTTGACTGCATGACCCACTAGAATGCAAGCTCCACGAAGGCAGGCACTTTCATCTATGCCCTGCTATATGTATTTCCGGATCTAGAGAGTGCCCCAACTTGGCTTTGAAAAGCAGGTGCTCATTAAACATCTACTGAATGAATAAATGACAATTACTAACATTTTTACAGCATATGCTATTACAAAGCACTTTCATGCCTTTATTTCAGGAAAAACACGCACTGGCACTGTGACCCAAACTCTGGTGAATGAGAGAGATCTGAGCCCGCCCCTTACATACCTTACAGGCCAGCAAGAGTGCAAGCAAAAGAAAAAATAATTATAACCAAGTGATGAGTATTCCAATACGGAATGTTGAGAGTCAGAGGGAATCGCATAGCAGAGACCCAAAACAGGGTCAGAGGAGGTAGATCCTACTATGCTTTTAATTTTATCAGTGAGAAAACAGCAGGTCAGAGAACTTAGCAGAATTATCCCAAGTCATGTGGCTGAAAGGTGAAGATGAGATTCTTATAACTATATACTGACCCCTTAGATATGAAGATTCATACAGTGTTACTATAACTGAAGTAGGAGCACTATCTTTGCTCTGCCAATATCTAGTTTCTTCCACCTCTGCTGGCTGTGAGGATGTGTATGCATGGCTCTGTATCTGACTGTAATGTATTCCACTACTTCTCAAGTCAAAATGAGCTGGAGATGTCTACACAGTGACATGACCCGCTGTCAGCAGTCTGCCGGCGTTGCACAGCTACAAGTCCTCAAGCAGAGACCTGAGGGAATGGGAGGGCAGTGGGGAGCAATAGGGAAAGTCACCCAAATTTACTGAGAGTTCGATAACAGAATTGGGGTTGGAAAATTGGAGCTGCCTTTCCACTCTTGACATGACTAAATAATATTTTCAGAGCCATTCAAACCCAGGACACACTTCTGCATTCACCGGTAGAGATGTTATCGTTTTATGATGTGTCAATAATTGCACTTATTGCTTCAGAAAATACTTACTAAACGTCAACCATGTGCCAGCTCATGGCACATGAGCTGGTCCTCATCTGGAGACATTTTTGATTGTCGTGACTGGTAGGCGGGGCATGCTGGCACCTAGTCAATAGAGGCCAGATATGGTGCTAAACAATCTACAATGCATGAAACAGCCCTGCATCAAAGAATGATCTGGATCAACGTGCCAACAGTACCAAGCTTGAGAAACCCTGATGTAGACCTTAAAGAGCAAAAGAAAGAATCCCCACACTCAAGGACTCAAGGCATGCAAATAATGCTAACCCAACACACTAAGCCCCATAACAGACAATACCTAAGATGCCTTAGAAGCACTAGAGAAGCAGTACCTATATCCACACTCCTGACAGTCACAAGAGGAAATCATGGTTCTCTACCCTTGCTCTCAGATACTCAACATTGTTCCTATGTCATAATTAATCTGGGTCTTAAATTCTGGTGCCAGATATCACATCAAATCTTAAGGAAGTTACTCCCAATGATTTTTAACTTATTCTGATCCTTCACTGTCTGCAGAACGAAAAAGCCCCATGTGGCATTTCAGGTTTAGAGACTGTCAGAAGCATTTTAATGTCAACCTTTAAGAACAGACCACACTGATGTTTCAAATAACAGAAATTACACTGTAGTTTTCACATGATATGGAACAAAGGACTTAGTTCAAAAATGAATGAGTGAAAGGAGACCACTTTAAGGTCACTTATAGCTCCAGTGGTTAAAAACAGGTATAAGGTATGAACTATCACTATTACCTTCACAAACAACAATATCTTTACTATGGCGCTCCTCATTTAAGTGAAACAAAATGTTCTACAAATTGTATAAGATAAGCTTTTGTAGAACATTTGAGTTCTATCTTTTTACTTTGAACAGACAGACACACACACACACACACACACACACACACACACACAGAAAGCAACCACAGCAAACAAAAGAGTACACTCAAATTTAATCTTATGCCAAGAGACCATACTTCATCTGATGAACTAAAGAAATACACCAAGCACTTTTGATTCTCCAGTGGGTCATAAATTCAGTTTTATTAACAGCTAACAGAGACATTTTACAAATTGACATCTAAAGACGCAATGTGCCCTAAGGGCTGAGTAATTTGCTCCATAGTTTTCCCTTAAAGTTCATTTCCATCTTACTTTTTATTTAAATATTTTTTTTTTCCAAAATGGGCTTCTTAAAATAATGTGTTTCTACACGTTCAACTCACTGTCAAAAGGACATTCTCATTAAGACGCGTTTCCACCCACTCCTCTATCATGACATCATCTAACAGTGCCCTGCAAAAGGTAGAGAATTTAGAAAGGGCTTTCCACTCTGGGTTGCAAATAGAAATTTTGGCCAAAGGGTATTTTCCTGATCCAGTCCAATCTAGGATACAGTCTTTTTCTGATAATACAATACTTATTCATGCCTGCCTTTGCTAATAGAATGGATTAAAGAGGAAACCATTAAGCCTCATAGACTTGACATCATATACAACTTACCTGGATAGCTGAATCCTCTAAGTAATTACTGCTGAAACCAAGCCAACTAACATCAGTTATGCTCAGAAAAGTAGTCCACATATCACTCCATATTTTACAATGGATATCTGATTCACAGACATTTAAAGAACTAGTGATAACATCAATTGACCTGGATTTAAAGTGGTATTTAGGTGATTCATAGTTAAATAAAAAGACTTCTGGCCTAATGAATTCATCATATAGAGTTCTTTGTCTAACTTTTTCATTGGCAATATGATCCCTATAGAAACATTACTGCAGTGTTTGCCTTAATTTCTGCTTTTTTATGTTACCACCAAAATGGCACAAGAATGTCTTTGTAATTCTTATCTAACTAGGTTGTACCTCTGCAGCAATTAATGGTCTGAGTGTAGAATTCAAGGTCTGACCAGGTTACAGACTTCCTTTCTCTCTCACTGATGCAAATTTTACGAGCCATCTTCCATCAGCTTGTATTTTTTTCATGAGTTGTTTATTCTCTGATATAGAAACATATTAAATGAGGCACCTCTAATCTTTGCTAGAGAGCCACTGCTTCCATTTCTCCATTAGGCGGGCATCTGTCTTTTTTGGATGTTACTGTGATTCAAATCCACAGGAAACTTAATTGCTAAAATGCTTCATAGTGTAATTTAAACATTCCTGTGATAATCAGCATACCTTTTAGTCGTCTAAATTTTCTCAAACCTCATTTACGCTGCCCACAAAGTGACTTTCCCTCTAAGTGACATATGTCTGACAACTACAGCTTCTTTCACTACTGCCCCTTTTTATAACAGGAATGTTTACCATCTTAGAACTGAGACAGCCTACACATTCACACTCAGGAATGTCTGTCTGCGTGCAAATTTTCACTATCAGTCGTATGCAATGATGTGACATAGAAAAATTTTTTAAGTTACCCTAATAGATTTAAATGTAATACCTTCAAAACTAAGAGGACACTAAGATTAAATTGCTTCTCATCTACACAGCTAGGAAGAAAATGTTTTGTACAATATGGATTTGAGTAAAATTTACATTTTTATCATGGAAAATTCTCTTTAAATTATTTACATTATAGTCTTTGACATCACAGTTTCATAGCGGCTGTGAGTGCAGGTTCAAAAATATTCAAATCTATGATGAGAAATATCTGATAACTATAGAACTATAGAGAACACTGAAGACTAGATGACTTGGAATTTGAAAAATGTAAAATGGTCAATAAATATGAAATGAGACACATGATATTTAATTAATTCATATTTGCTACAGGGTGAACCTGGGCTGAGATAAAAATTTAATTATTTAGTTACGTCCTGCTGATGTCTAAAAGGACTTGAGAGAGTTGATTACATTTTCTCTTTCAGCATTAGCGGCAGAGGGCAGACAGGATGTATAGCAGGGACATGTCAAACAAACCAGTAGGATGAAGACGACGAGAAGCGTTCTTTAACTTTCATTACACAAATTCCAGGCCATGTCACAGTCAAATGCATATGCTTCACACAAACAGCCCATATTCATTCCTTAGAACAACTCACATGGCACATTTTTTGAGACAGTTCTCATTGCTTTTGTATTTAAAGGTGTGAAAATGGTTCTCTATTCAATGTTGTTATTAGCTCAGGTCTTTCTTCTTAACAATTTGAAAAAGATGTAAATTCTATGATTTATTGTAAATGTGTACACACACACACACACACACACACACATAAAATCTCAAATGAGTTCTCTCCCCACTCTGGTAACACCCAAAATTATGTAATCAATACTTTATTCGATTTAGTGTAATTCTAAGGCAGAGACCAAAAAAATCTTTTGAAGGTGAAACAAACTTCAGTTAACAATAGAATACAACGGTGCTATTTGAAACATATACAAAAGAATCTAGAAAAATAAGCTATTTCTTCCTCTTTGTACAACGAAAAGCTTAGATTACGGGTTCATTTTTCTCTACACTAGAAGCCAAATTAATTGGCTAACTTGAAATTCATGAAACTTGGCAACTGCAGAAGTCATTAAGACACAGAGTTGCCAACAGTACAGGTGTACAATTACTTCGGCTCAGATATCTCAATTTCTTCCTACAATCATGCCAGCACACGCAGCCTGGTCTCCAAGCATTCTAACGTCTCACAGCTCAACTGATGTGAAAAGTCACAAGGTGACTACAAAGTAAAGGATGGGCAGCTTCACTGATGGCCAAGCAGAGCTACTGCCCTGGGGAGAGAAGAGAGCAGATGATATTTTCTGGCTCATACCCTACTTTTCTTTCCCTTGGGGAATTCAAACATAAAACAACCAACATGCTTTGGCAGGCTTCAGAACCTTTCAACTCCACCAGCTGACTTGTTCATAAACATTTGCTGGCTCAAGAGGAAAATGACTGGTAAAATAAGTTGGCCAAGTACTAAAACCATGTTTTCATTTAAAAAGCCTGAAAACATTCCAGCTCTCCTGGTCTGTATCAAATAGTGCTCTAAGGTATTGGCAAGAGTTTCTTCTGATATATAATACACATATTTCAGAGGATTTTCTGAGCAGTAACATGTATTTGTTTAATAAGACTGTTTGTTTTGTAAAAGTATTTTATAAAAGTTAAGAAGAGTTATAAAATGCACTCATGCATGAGGAAATGGTACTTTTATATTATATCCAACCTCAAAAAAAGAATATGATGATTTAATTATTTACAGATATTTAGAAGTGATCTAAGAAAGTTGGAATACATTTTACAAAAAAATTCAGTGAATTCATGAATATATTTCAAATCACTATAAAAACCTAACAAAATGAAGACTGTATACTCTTGAGAGTAAGTATTCACAAGGAAATAGGAAATTCTACTCTAATAGCTGGGTTCAATAAAATGGCCATGTAGTTGGCTGATTATTTTAAACAGAATTTGAAATTGTATCAACATCATCACAATACTTCTCCAAAAGAAGGCTGTTGGGATTTTAAAAGCAGATTTCTTTATAGTTTGGTACAGAGCCATAATTTTCCAGAAAGACAAATTATCTGAGTCAGACATGCAATTTTTCCCCTTCATGGGGAAAGCCTGTTCCTTTGTATTTCACTGTCTTTTTTTTTTTAAATCTATCATAGGTGGTACTTTGAAAGACTTCAGTAACCTCCACGAACCCATCAGTAAACAATCGTTCCCTTAAGAATAATGTGATTTACAGAATAAAGAGCTATAGTCACATGACCTTACAGCGATTCTTCTACAATGATGAGTATATGTGTGGTGTGTGTGTGTGTGTGTGTGTGTGTGTGTGTATCGGATCAGGGGAAGGAGGATAAAGGTGGATGAAGGTCAGCAGCCCAATCTATGAACGTGTAAACGTGCACACTTCTAATTTTACACAAAGCCATCTTTGAACCCTCAACATGATGACATGTTTTCTTTTGACTGATGGAAAAATAATTCCCTCCATAATTATCAATTAATGTTGATTTTTCAGAGACTTCCCATATTTGCACAACCAAAACATGAAGGCAGAGTTGTAACTGCACCAAATGTACCATTACATTAAGGAGGCACTGGTGAGGGTGGGGAGGGGAAGGGCGTTTTTTTAGGCATCAGTGGAAAAGAACAGATCAGGTAGGGTTTTGTGACTAGAGTTCACACAATCTATACGATATGTTTAACATCAAGAAGTAATGTAGCCTAGAAAAAAAATTTAATGCTGTAAAGTCAGAGAAATGTCAGAGATGAATCTTAGTTTTACCACATGCATTGGTCAACTATGGACATACTGCTTGACTCTTTGTGACTCTTTTCCCTTGTCTGTTAAGATGGAACTGATAACACTCCACCCTGAATTAGCCGTGATGACTGATGAGCTGATAAACGCAAAGGAAGGCCTAACACAGAGTAGGTACAGATTAAACAGGGGCTTATAAGGAGTCTTTCTATGTGAAGAAGGTCGTCCAGAGGAGGTACTGGGTTGGCCAGAAAGTTCTTTTGGGTTTTTCCATAAGATCTTACAGAAAAACCCGAACGAACTTTTTGACTAACCCAATACTTCAAAGAAATTCATGTGAAAGTCAGAGCCTTTCCAGGCCTTCAAAGGAAAAGACACTTTCGTTTAATGAGTTTGCATCCCAACAGTTGCCATGTCTTGCCTTATATTTCCTTTTGATACCAAATAGGAGATCTTGGGTCACTGGCTTCAAGAATTTGAGCAACTCTTCTATTCTTAGACCCTATTTTCTCTTTAATCCACTCGTTGATTTCTGTTAAAGGCAGGAAAACACAGTAACCTGCTCCCTCTCTCCCCTCCAAAGCAGTAAATCACGCCTTTTCTCATTCCTGGAATGGTCTTCCCACTGTCCTTAGCAAAACTTTCAACCTTCCTTTTTCAATATTGTTTTAAAAGAGCAGGACTCCAAGACAATCAAATTACATCTTTGAGTTTTGTATGTTATGCATTTATAAAAAGTAATGTCTGGATGCTTCCAGCTCATCAACACAGAAAAACAGCCTCTAGTTCAACTCCTTCCATTAGGCACAATACCATATAGTTGTTAACTGATTTACAAACCAATAAACAGACTTCCCAGTGAAAAATGTCAAACACTTCAAAAGTTCATGAAGGAACTGCAGTCAGCTAGATAAAAGACTTGAGTTAGACACGGAGGGTTAATTTATTCATACTCCATATAAATAAATAAAGCTTACTGATGTCAACAATACTCGACACTCTGCTATTGGTTTTTGCTGCCCACCTGCTAAAAAAAGAGCCATTAACTACCTACCTTTTATCTTCTAACTGAAATCTAGTTATGATATAAGAAATATAAGAAAAAAATATCTGCGCACAAAATAGAAAGTTAGTATGAATCAGATAACTATAATTTTAAAAGTAATGAGAATGTGGGAGGGGGGAAGGAACTAAGGCCAAAAAAAAGAGGGGAAAAAAATGAAAAGAAATGGGAACAAGGATATGGAATCAAATATATGGAAATTAAGGCAGAAAACAGAGGATAAAACTGGTAGAGTGATCCAGACAACATTTAGGAATATTTACCAACATTTAGTGAACCCTTCTAGAGAATTCAATTTGGGTTAGATATTATGGAGGATGATGGAAGACAAAAAGCAAAGAGGTATAGTTCCTGATTTCCAAGAATTTACAGAATAACTGAGAGGGGGAAAAGGCACATGCATGATGGGTCTGTGTGTGCTGAGATAGAGCAGGTGCAAGGAAAGGGCATGGAATTTAGAGGTACCCAGGTCCTGTTCTGACACGGATGGTTCTCATGATCTGGGACAGCCCAAGTAAGCCACTCTAGACCACAGTTCTCTCACCTATAAAATGAGAAGATTTGACTGCATGATCTCAAAGATACTTAGAATAGTCTATGATTCCAGTTCACTGAGGAGGCATACCCCATAATCGAGATGTAAAAAATTCTTGAAAAAAAGCAATTCTGAGGAGAAACTTAAAGAAGGCAGTTGTGGGGGGGGTGGGGATTGGATTATTGATAAAGCGCCAAAGAGGAAATTGCAGGCAAAGGAAAAGTTATGTACAAAATCCCAAAGCTAGAAATGAGAATCATACGTGAAAGGCAAAACTCATACCTGGTTGGCTGCCATGTGGACTCAGAAATAACAGTAATGAGATGGGGTAAAAAAGGGAGGGTCTTAGAGACCAGAAGCTTGAGTGAAGACAGGGCAACCTCAGAAAATACATAGGTATAAAATAATGAAGAGAGTATCTGACGAATAAGAAAAATATTTTTAAAGGCAAAAAAAAATGTTTGAACAAAGGGAGGAAAGAAATTGAGGTGCAATTAAAAGTCAGCAAAGTAGAAAAATAGCTGTTGGGTTGATAAATAGGAGAGAAAAGTAAGTAGGTGTGAGAAAATGAATGAGCAGGTAGTTTAGCAAAAGTGGATTCAAGTTAGAAGGTAGATAAATGGTCAAAGATTTGAGCATTATTTCTGAATTGCAGCCTTTAGTGCTGCATCAAAATGGGCATTTCAGGGTCGTTGAAGCAGCCAAGAGAGTTTGGCTTCCGCAAACATTTTAACTGCCAAACTCGAAGCATCTCCAGGCAGCACAAGTGTGGAAGAGGGAGTGAAATTGTTGGAGAATTCGGATGAAATACTTTCTTCCTCCTGAGCTCAAAAGCAATTCATTGGTCTAAAATTGGACTTCCAGAAATAGCAACTGCAATGCAATCCAAACAATAATTATTATCTTAGCTAACACTTACTGAACCCTTCCATGAACCAGGAACCATGCTGTGTTTTAAAGGCACCATCTCATTCAGTGCTTCCTGTGGAAGGAGAGAAAAAGATGTACGTGGCCAGAAATTGTGATTCTAGTCTGCTTACCCTATTCTCATTTACATATGAAATTCAACACTCCTAGTAAGCAAGACTATTAAAAAGTCAGGTGCTGAGGGCAAAACTGTACTCTTCATCAGTTGTCACCACACCAGGGAAGAACAGGTAGCAGTATCATTACCACCTCACACAGGAGAGTCCAAATGAAACCACGGCATTAAAAAGAAATCAGGGAAATGTCAAACGTGAAAAGGACTGCAGTGCATGGAAGTTAAATGAGGCAATCTAATAGAACACATGCTCTTAAAACCTCCAACCTCGGGCTTCCCAGGTGGCGCAGTGGTTGAGAATCTGCCTGCCAATGCAGGGGACACGGGTTCGAGCCCTGGTCTGGGAAGATCCCACATGCCGCGGAGCAACTAAGCCCGTGTGCCACAACTACTGAGCCTGCGCATCTGGAGCCTGTGCCCCGCAACAAGAGAGGCCCCCACAGTGAAAGGCCCGCGCACCGCGATGAAGAGTGGCCCCCACTTGCCTCAACTAGAGAAAGCCCTCGCACAGAAACGAAGACCCAACACAACCATAAATAAATAAATAAATAAATTTTAAAAAACCCTCCAGCCTCCCGTTTTTATTCTGTAATGTAAACATAATATTACTACCAGCAGGGTGGATGAGAAACAGCTGAGGACAGTTTAGTTCTCATGAGGAGTAAAATAAGGGAACATCACTCACATTTATAATTAACCACATCGTTTCTGTAACTACTACGGGAACCACTCAAAATGCAATGGCTTGAGGTTTCCTTCTCGTAACTAAAAATTAAAAAATAAAATAAAAACATCGGCAAAGGTACGCCTGGTAGATCTCTAATTAACGATCAAAAGTGCATTTACTTTACACAATTTCACATTTTTATGTAAAGTCTTGTAATTAGCACAGACTAGAAAACTTAATTAGGACCAGTCATTCCTCAATGCAATCAGAATCCCAGAAGAACAATATCAACAGATTTTTTATTGGTATTAGTGATGCAAACTTGTAAAATATAGAGCCAATTAACCTATAACAATGCTTCCAAAATAAAAAATAAAAATAAATTATGGTGCATTACCAAACAGTTTAATGAGTACACTAGGAACATAGTAACAGAGTTAATAATCAAACCTCACAGGATCCAGCCTCCTTCTTAAGTACTAAAGACAGCAGCTACAATTGTGAAGCAAGTTAAAATATGCTACCTCTCAATGAGATTAAGCATTAAAAGACTTCCTGAGACACTGCAGGTTCTATGATGTCAACACAGCTCCCAAGCTAAATTCTGAGAGACAGGAGTCCCACAATTTCTAGATCACGTAACAAAATTCAGTTACAGTCTCCATAAGTTTTGAAAAGTTAAGCTTAGGGGAAAAAGTAAAGGAGATGGAACCTTAGTAAACATTTCTGCTTTGCAAGCTTCGGGAGCAAGAGGGGCAACTGTATTCCTCTTGTCCATTACATCCTAACTCTGTAAGATTCCTTTTTCTGCCTCATGAAATGGTTGCAAAGCCCTCCAGAGAGAAAGAAATATCTGCAATGAGACATTCCTGTTGCAATTTCTGAAAAGACAGTCAATAGAATCTGTCTTAACATAGAACTCTCTAATGAAATTTCTCCAATGGAATTGGAATCCACCCTAAAAAGTCTGGAATATTTCACACAATTAGATTTGGAACTCCAACTGTTCTCCGACCATTCCCCAAAAGTGCCAGAGTGAGCACGTTAGCTCACGATGGATTCTCTTGACTGAGCCTTGAAGCAAAACTTGAAAAATACAAATTGGCATACAACTTCCACTGAACCAAAATTACTTCCCAGCTGGGCTTTAGTCAGACATTAAGGGGGATGTGCAATATTCGAAATATGTAATCTAAACAGTATGCTCATATTTCTTAAATATTGTGAGTTTCCCCTCACAACACTGCAGATTCATAGCAGCTTGCTGCTGAGGCAGATGCCAAAATCATATGCTAGGAGGAGAGGGGAACAGATTTTAGACTTGGAGAATTAACTGATCCCTTACCTGCTGTCATAATTTGTTAGCATTTCTAGGGTATGTTCAGCCAAGTTCATAATGATGTGCCCAAAGGATAAATCAAAACCACCACGATTCAACAGGTAACAAAATCTCTGACTTCATCTATCATCCTCCACACTTTCAGCCAGAACCTTCCTAGTTCTCCTTTTTTTACTCAACACACAAGTTCATCACGCTCAGCCTTTTATTAAACACGACTTAGTAGAGCTGATTAAAAGGGTTCACCAGGAATTTCTAAAAGATTGTGCTGTTTATTTGGGATAGTCGTGTGGCTTTAGCTTTAGTTACCAAGATCTAGTCAATCTCCTTTGTGCCCAGAAGGGTAGGCTGACATCGTAAGACATGGGTGCTCTCTTTATGGGGCTTATAATCTTTCCTGAGGAAACAGTAAACTCTCATAATACTACTGACAATTCTTGAGGCAAAATATAACGAGTCCCTAAATAAAAAAATGCAGAAAACAGATACTGAAAAGAAGGAAGGGATGGGATGTGTGGCTAAGACTTCAACAGGAAGGAGAGTCTTGAACCAAATCTTCCCCCACGCTTAAGCTCTGGACGAAAGGAAAGCAGGCATGCATATGCTTGTGTAATGGGAATTATTTCAAGGAACATAAAATAGATGATGATGAGAAGGAATGCCACTAATTCCTTTTCTACCCACCAACAAGTGTGCTTTTAAGCTTCTCAAAGTTGTCACGACGTGTGTTTTTGCTTCTCGCAACAACTTTAGACTCAGAACTTGAGAACTTGAAACCCAAACGTCCCATCCTCCTGAAAGGAACCACAAAGTCTCCTAGGTAGTAAATGAAAGCAGGTTTGTACATGGATGCCAGGAGCCCATTCTCTACTCTAGCCAGCAAAGACTGTCTCACTCTCAAAAGGGTGTTCATGTAATCCAACACTCCACATAACTTGCTACATAAAAAAGCTTTATGTTTAAAGTCAAATTCCTCAACACAGCTTTCCAAAGATCTTCCAGCCTCTGCCATTAGGAGTGCTTCTCCCTTTCCTCCTACAGATGGGATGCAGAGAAAAGAATCTTAGATATTTCACTGGGAGTTATGGGTTGAAATTTATACATGTCACACTCAGATGTTACAGGAAAACATATTCCTACTCCATAAAAAGCAAGGAGAAAAAAAAAAACAACTTAAATTTTCTAATAAAGGTGTCTTCATCTTTTCTTTCCTTTTTCTGCCTTGTTTTATATTTTTTTATGAGATGATCAGTCAGGTGCGGCCATAAGAGGAGATAGAGAAGAGGCTCAGGGAAAAACAAAGCCTACTATATTCACAGGTCCCACAGAGACAGTCATATCAGGCCATGAGGGGACCACCCGGGGGGAGCACCAAGGTGGTGGGCAGCAGAGAGTGTGAGGACCTGTGAGCAAGTGGCTTGATCAGGAGTCAGGCGGGTCCACGCTGGCGTGTTTGAATGTCACTACATCAAAGTCAGAGGAGGGTAAGAAGAAGAACTTGTGGCAAGGGGCCACCTTATCACACTGGGGCACCTGATCACCTGGCTGGGGTGCTCCCAGTCTGTTTGCAGGGATGTTAAGGCAGCAGGAAAATACGACTTTTTTTTTTTTTGTTTTTGGCCGCGCCACGAGGCATGCGGGATCTTAGTTCCCTGACCAGGGATCGAACCCCAGCCCCCTGCAGTGGAAGAGCGGAGTCTTAACCACTGGACCACCAGGGAAGTCCCAATATGACGTTTTAAAGGCGACCATGTAGGTCTTTTAGTCACTTTCTGTTTATAAGATTATTTTAGGTGGTGAACTCTGTCTTTTATGGATAAATTACAGGGCTTTAGGGTTTCTAATGCATCCTCTTCCCAAAATGGCATCTTAAGGGAAGCAGGAAGCTTAGGTGATGCCATGGTGATTAAATGAGGTACTTGATTTTTGCGTGGGTCTTTGGTCAGTGTCTTCGCCTAGGCTACTCCACCCTGAGTACTTGCAAAGTTGTCTGCTAAGATGTGACTGCTGAATTCCTGGCTTTTTTTCTTAGTTCAGTCCAGGACACTTCTCCACCCACTTCACCCCTTGCTCTTGCAAGGGAACCCTTTATGTCTAAGCATGTCCTGCAGCTCAACTGTTGGCTTAAGCTATGTATCCTGCAGCCTGGAGGGTACGTACCAGGCTTTGAGCTCAGCCTCCTTCCCCATCCCCAAAAGGTCACCAGGGAACATCCGAATTACTTCTGGGAAATAAAGCAACCAGGTTAGGCAAGGAGTCACTAACTCAGACCCTCTCTGTGACTAAGCATTTTTATTTTGCTGTGACTGGAGGGGGGAAACAAGGACATAGTATCAGATCACTTGTTTCTACTACTACTTCTCCTCTGGTATTCTACTCTCATAGATTCAAGGGCTTCATCACATCCTCTGCCACCTGCTTCCTATTTTCTAAAGTGGCTGGAGCAGAAAACCAATGGATGGAGGCAATAAAAAAACTACATTGGTTTTATATTTTCAAACTATTATCCCCATTGAGTCTAGGATATGACAACACGCACTCAAAATCAAGCCCATAACTTGTATATTTTATCCTTTAAGCCCCAATTAAACAAATTGTTCAAGCATGGGGATTTTGTCTTATATTTGTACTCTAGCTTTACAAGAATAAAGGAAATGTCAATAAAACAATTTTGTAAGTAGGATTTTTACTAAAGAAGAGGAGAAAAAGTGGGATAAGGAGGAGATAAGAGAGAAGAGATGGGGAGGAAGAAAAGAGAAGCAGACTCCCACACCAGGAATATTCTCAGCTTATTACAGATTCAGCACAATCCATTTTACTCCTCAACTTTATAATAATCCCTGATGCTTATTATGACTCATTGGTGGTACTGGAAGAAGATTTTGAATCCAGAGTTACCGATCACATTACTAGACTATTTTTCTCAGGATGAAGAATAGAATACTATTATAGATTTTCAACAATAAGTATTTAAGAAAAAATAATTTCCATTACTACTTAGAAAATGCATTCAACAAAGATAACCCACTCCCCTATCACTCTAGTCTGTGAAAGTTTAATCATAAACGTTTCCAATTCAGTCCAACATCAGAGAGAGTACAGTATATCATTAGTAAAGTTAAAAGACAGCTCTCTCAATCATTTATTTACACTTCTATACATTTGTTAGATGTATTTGTTTTGGCATCTAACACACTCTTTCCAAAGGTGGCCCAAGAATACTGACTGATTAATGATGAAATTACGTTACTAAAAGAACCAATCTGTGGTCTTAGTGTGTTTCTAAATCACATGTTAAAAACACAGCCTGATTCATTTGTTAGTAATTAAAATAGTCTCAATGTCATTTCCAATTACCTATTGAATTGTGAAGTAACTGTTTCCTGTCTGCTAACCTTGTGCACAGACAGATCAGGGAAAACAGATGCTCCTGCAGCATCCCTGCAGAGGTGTTTCATACATTAAAAATTTTAATACATTAAAAATTAGTGTAACTTAAAATAACACTATCACATTTTAAAATTATATGTTGCTGTTCAAAGATACAAAATGTTACAAGAAATGGAGAAAACAAACAAAGCTGACTCCTTAAAACCTTTAGGAGAAAAATCAGTTGGTAGATCTAAGATGAGGGCTGAAAAAAAAAAATTGACTCAATATGGCACGTAGAATTTTACCTTCAACCAGTTTTTTTCTTCCTTCAATTTCCTCACTAAAATGAGAAATACAAAAGCAGGTAACAACCACCTTCCTTTCTTAGTGAGATGCTTGAGAATTTGGGGTCCTTAAGATGATGAAGTCAGGACAAGTCATTATTTGCCAATCATCTTCTTTTCCCAAGTAAGGGGAAAACGATGGCTTCCATATTGATTCACACCACACTTCCCCAAAAAATGCCCCCTTAAATGGGGTCATTCCATTTCAAGAAACAGAAAAATACTCAAGACTAGTATGAATTAAAAATAGGTATTTACTGGGGCTACCCTGGTGGCGCAGTGGTTGAGAATCTGCCTGCCAATGCGGGGGACACGGGTTCGAGCCCTGGTCTGGGAAGATCCCACGTGCCGCGGAGCAACTGGGCCCGTGAGCCACAGCTACTGAGCCTGCGCGTCTGGAGCCTGTGCTCCGCAACAAGAGAGGCCGCGACGGTGAGAGGCCCGCGCACCGCGATGAAGAGTGGCCCCCGCTTGCCGCAACTGGAGAAAGCCCTCGCACAGAAACGAAGACCCAACATAGCAATCAATCAATCAATCTTTTAAAAAAACAGGTATTTATTGGAAGAATTAGGAAAACAGAACAGAAATATACGCAAGACGAAGAGCTTGATCTCAGAGGAGCAAGAGATGAGGAAGCATTGTTACTCTCTCCATTTCTCAGGGATGCTGGTTCCTGCTTCTCTCTGTGATTTTGGCTTTACTACTTACAATCTATCCATCTCCCCTTCTCCACCTCCAACTCCCTCCCAGCTTTTGCTGCTTTGGTGACACGTCACATTCAACAGCCACTGGCAAACATCCATTTCCCACCTCTGGTCACAGTTTGCTCTGAGACAGCCATCCTCAGCCATGAAGTTCCGGGTTAGGGAGAACCGACCCTCCCCCTCTACTGCAGGGGCAAGTTTTGAAATGCTCGAGATGTCTTTTGACAGCTTAACACATTGCTCTGAAAAATCTACCTAACCCGTTGGAAAGACTCCAAGAGGCAAATGGGTCATGGGAGTAATGCAGTCAGGTTAGGTCAGGCACCATGAAAAGTACAAGCTCTACCGAAAGTCCCCAAATCGAGCAACGTTTATCAACCTATATTGCAAACAGGAATATCACACATAAATACAAATTCATGCCTAGTTCCCTACTTTCTGGAAAATGTAAACAATTTTGGCTGCTTAGAAAATCATATGTATAGGGCTGCATGCATACTTTAAGGAGTATGATCTGTATATGAGCCTTGGTGCTTAGTGTGTATTATTTCTATAATCTGGAGCAAGTTGTTTAAATTCTAGGTCTTTGTGTACAGCTATAAACAGAGGGGTGTATTTTCCCTTTTCCAAAATGGTTCCTTAACACCATACGAGATAGCTGTTGGAACCAAATGAGATAACAAAAGGAAAATATCTATCTCAGGACTCAGCACCCAGGAACTCTCAATATATGCTGTTTCTATTCTCAAGCTACAATCCAAAGTCCTTACAAACCTCTCCATGCCTTCCTCTCTCTCACAAGATAAGCAGTATAAACCTCTTACCTTATGCCAGACCTATCAAGTTATGGATTTCCCTCCAAATCTGCCTGCACACCAAGAAACCACTCTTGCAAAAATCTTTTCTGATAAAGGCAAGGAGTCAGTGATGTGGCAATGGCAGAGTTGGCCTTGAAGTGGAAACATGATTGAAATGGCAGGAGTATATGGAAAATAGTTATCTTTATATCCTCCCTACTCATCCTCTCAGAAAATATACTTAGTTCATTGTTTTCAATAATATGTATGCATATATTTATACACATATAGAAAAAAAAAAATATATATATATATATTCATCACGAGCACAAAGATGATTCTCTCTCCCTTCCCTCCCGCCCTCCCTCCCTCTCTCTGTCTGTCTTATACAAACACACACACACACACACACACACACACACACACACACACACACACACACACACACCTCTTCCACATTCAGCAGTGGAAGTCATCTGGTATTCATACTTCTCTCTGCATCAGAGGCCTCCAGCTAAATTTGGCCTGCATGCTGAATTTGGTCAGAAAATGTGTTTTATTTGAGCTACACAGTGTTTTAAATGTTTATGAATTACCTACTCATTTAAAACTTTCAACAATGTCACATGAGCATCCATACACCTACTATGGAAAGTTCAGTTGATCCGTAACCACTGGGACCACATCTCCACATGGCAACCTGTCCGCTTTAGACAGAGCTCAAGTTCTTCATTTTACAAAAGATGCCACCACTCACATTATATTCTTGACCATGAGGATAAGTGTTACCTACTATCTGTCATATTATGCCTGGCTCGCTTTCTCACTCACTTTACCTTCACGGCCATTATGGGCGCTTGCTTTTGTGCACCCTGGACTATGCTTTTATATCCATTTCAGGGTATAAGTGTCTTATTCAGATTTTAGACTCCAGGGGGAAAGGAGCACATTGGTTTGACTTGCTTTTTATATTGCCTAAAAGTGTCATATTCAAATGGAGATACCTACTACATGTGTGACATTATGACAGTGACACAAGCACTAGTTGATTTGTTCTTATATTCAGCTGAAATATCTAAAGCATCCTCTTAGTTGCAAAGGCCTATTCTGACAACCCTTGATTATGCATGGTCTGCTTCTCCAGTTTATGAATCATTCAAGTAGCTTTGTTTCTTCTCATTTTGCCCACTGCCTGATTGTCTCGGAGTATTTCTTCCAGGGAGAGAGCATAAATAGAAAGATGAAGGAATTCAAATCTCTTGATTAGACTATAGATAAGGGGAAAAGACAGAAGTAATGGCTTAAAAAGAGAGCCAATATTTTAGGATTTAACTTTGTTCTACTCCTCAGTTTTTCAGATAAACTAAAATTGGACCAACCAGTTGTAGTAGGGGCTGTCAATGGCCCCTGCGTTTTCCTGGGACCATTCTGTGTGCTGGGAGTAGGCTGACTGCCAATTGCCAGTGGCTGACCTCTGTTTCTGGAATGATGGAAAGGTGGGTTGCCCAGATGTGCTACTGCATGGCAGGCCAGAAGTGCCAAGGAGTTAATACCCCCGGGGCAGGGCAGTCTTCAATCAATGTCTTGAGACTCGATGTATTGTACGTTTTGCATCGTTTTCCGGACATCCATTGCAACGTTGGTTTAATAGCTCACCTTTATTGGCTGCCTTCCTTTTCCTGCATCACTTCCTCACTCCCCATAGGCTTTTCCTGCACTTCCCAAAAGTAAATTACATTTCCTCAATCCTGATCTCTGGATCTGCTGCTGGAAGAACCCATAATAAAACATGTACATCAGAAATAACTAGACCACCAAGAAACAAGTAAATCGGTTCCCATGACTTCCACAGAATCAAAATGACACTTTAAGATGGAAATGCCTTCAGATCCGTTACAGCCTTCCGTCAGTGAAAGTTTTGCTAGGGAACAAATTTTATGTGCCATACTTCAGTCATTTAAGTAAGGTCTTGGTAACTTGAGAAGGAAGATTATTGTGAAACAGACACTTGAGTCAAGCTTTTTATCTCGGTTGATCTAAAATGAATTTTTATTGCTGTATCAATCAACTAAATGATTTTTTCTAAGTCTGAAATAAAATTATATATTGGTGTGTTGGGCAAGAGAGACAATGAGGATAAAATTTTAATTTGTTTGCCTCACCAGAACCCAACACCACACTTGGCCCATTAGAACTGCTCAAAAAAAAAAAAAAAAAAAAATCTCTTGAGTTAAAATGCTAAATTATATATCTAGTACTTTCTGATGAGGTAAAAAGTATAGCCTTTCTATTGAATCTCATAATTGTTCAGACTCATTATATTTAACAGATAACCATCTTTCTTTTTTATTTTTTTTTGGTATCCAACTGTGCCAACAGAGACGCTGTGACAGTTTTGGTGCCTTTTCCACGTCTGAATCTCCTCTTTTACCTGCCAATTCGTGTTACAAAAATCATCTCATCTGTCGGGTTATGCATTGTTTCACTTCTGAGTATTTTACCTTTAACGGAATTTTAATTTGTGAAAATGCGCAATCCTCAAAAGAAATGCCATCAGCTGGGCACTGTGGCAGGCCTTAAACGGTATCTCTCCATCTCAAACAGGGAAGGAGAAGGGGAAGGGCAAACTGCAAATACCTCCCTGATTCCTCAGTCGAGTGCATTTACCGTAAAAAGCTGTTGCGAACTGGTCCACGGTCACAGGGAATGTCCTATGAAATAAGACCATTCCCCCCATGTTTTGCAAAGCACCTCCATCACGAGTAATTAGTGTCAATGACAGTGCCTCGCACCCCACGCTCCGATGCAGCCCATCTGCTGACTGTCCTGTAATGCCCTCAGACAGGCTCAGGTTTATCTGCTCCCTGCCTGGCGTTTGCCCCCGACCGTTCTGTCCATCTGCTGTCTTCATCATCACTCTGACCTTTTAAAGTCCTGTCGATTTGCTGACTCTCCGCCAACCTTGCTCAGGCATTTTGATCACCTTGGGTTGGCACAATGATCAACTCTGCCAGCTTGTCCTATTAGCTCAGGCCTCTTTTTTCCACTGACCCATCCATCTGACCCTCACATCACAGAATACTAAAATGAGTATATTTTTTGAGCATAGAAACCAGGCTAGACCTTAGGGGAAGGAGCAATCAATGACATACCTGGAGTCCTGAGTTCTACTCTTGGCTCCATCATTATTTAGATGTATAAACTCAGACAAGTCACTGATTTTCCTCTTGACCTCAGCTGCCTCAATTTCAGAAAAAGGAGCTTGCACTATATTATCTCTAAGAACGTTTCTGACTCAATGATTCAAAGTCGTCCTCACTGTAAGTTAGCCAATTCCATGAAGACTATTTAAAAAAAAAAAAAAAAAGGAAATAAAGCAGAAGATATGTCACTAACGGATGCACAAAGAATGAAGAGAGAAAGCATCATGTAAAGAATCAACATGTGAAACTACCAGAAGGCATTATGATCCTAATAAAAGTCACTGCCATTAACACCTCCAAATGGATCTCCCAGCTTCCTCACATGAGACATAGATTCCATTTTACACCCAGCCCTTAGTGTAATCTGGATTAAGTGTTATTAATCAGATCACATCACTACCCCTCTTCCCTCTGCCCCATGGCTTCCTATTTAACTTAGAATAAATTCCAAATGCCATGGGTCCCAGCCTCTTGGATCTCATTTTGGATCACTCTCTCCCTTCTCAAGTTGCAGCCACACCAATCTTGCTTTGGTCTTTCAAACACACCACGCTCATGCCCTTCTACTTCTGGCAATCACTATGCTCTCTGCTTGGAATGCCCATCTGGCAAAGCTTCTCTTGGCTGGCTCCCTGTGTGACTCCAGTCTAACCTAAAATGTCCATTTCCTCGTAGAAGCTTTCTCCTGATCCCCTATTTATATTAGCCCTGCCATCTTGCATCACCAATCATACCTCCTCTAACACCCTGCTTTGATTACTTTCTATCATCGACCTCTGTCTGAATTTACCTTATTTATTTGTTTATTATTTCTCTCCCCTTACTAAAACATAAACTTTTGGGAAACTTCTGGGAAAAGTTTTTTTCTTATTCTTATTCTGTCTATCATCCAGAACAGAACAATGCTCACAATGACAAATTCTTGTCCAATGGGTGAATAAGAGAAGGGAGAGTTACTGGGGTACTAAAGCCTTCTTGGAGATTTGGCAGGCTTGATTTTGAATATAGCAGGAGTGGAACAGACTTTGAATGGAAAATAAAGCATAGGGCATCCTTGCTTCCAAATCTGCCAGAGAGAGTTGAGAAGCTTCTTTAAAAAGTAGTTTGAGACGGTTTAGTCCTTTCTCTGGCCAGAGTGTGACCTCAGGTGATTTTGGGGAAGATTTGCCTCCACTGACATGGAGTAACCTGGCTCCATGTGTGGGAAGCTTCCAGCAAAGTATGTCCTTGGTGTGGCTACAGGTGAGAGAACTCTGAAAATATTTCCATTTTCCAGGGAAACTTGTCTATAACCTTGAGAAACCTCTCATGGATTTCCACATTTGGGCTTGTGAATTTTTCCTCACAAATTCAGATTAAGTATTGTTTCTTCCACTGCCCAAGGCCATTTCTTGTACAACAGGTAAAAATCAAAAGACTTACAAAATTCAGACTGCAATACCTGAGCTCATAGCTAGCATCCCTACCTCACCTCTGAGGCCAGAGACAACAAAATCCAACCTAAAGTCTTCCTGGTCTATCTTGTTCTCCTTAAAGTAAAGCCTGTGTCAAATCTATAGAAATCTAAAGTACATTAGTGGTTGCCTATAGCTGAATGGAAAAGGGGATTAACTAAAAAAGGGCACCAGGGATCTTATTGGGGTGGTGGATGTGTTCTAAAACTGGATTTTCATGACAGCTGGGCAATGCAGTACATTTGCCAAGAATTATTAAATTGAATGCTTAAAAATGGGTGAATTTTATGGGATGTAAATTAGATCTCAATAAAGTTTTGTTGCTGTTGTTTTTAAATTAAATCTTTGGTCTTAATCAGCTGAGTTCCCCTGGCTTTCAGTTTCAAGGGGGACAATATTTCTACTCCATGTAAAAATGATTTTTCTTCTCGTTTCTTCTCTCATCTGAATCTAAGGACCACTTAGATTAGTCACTTGATCAGATTGCCAGAAGAGGTAGTTTCCACTCCAAAAATAATGTGTTATTTCTACTTTAACACTTTTTGGCAAACAGAAAGTAAAATCTTGCACACATTCATGATCCAATCCAAAGGGACACAATTACTAGATTATGTGAAATGTTCAGGGAACAATCCAAACCGAGTTAAAATGACACCAGTCTGGAGTTAAAGTCAGAAGCCTGCGTTGCGTGATGAAAGGCTGGTGGAAGTAATGAGCTTCCACACCTTTCTTGGTATCCCCTTCCCAACCTGATGTTTCCAATCTCCACGGCTGCCTCATCCCTCTCTCCATGTAGTGAAGATGAGGTCATCATTTCTCATTTAAAGCCATCCGCACATGCTCATTTCTTGTTTCCCAATCCATTTACAGCTACCCTTTGATTCAGTTTTCACTCTATATTTTTTACATTTTTAAAAGTAGCCCTTTCATCGGGTAATAAATGAATGAATAGCTCTGGTAGTTCCCACCAGCTTACTGTCCCAAAAAGGACACACCAATCTTTGATTCTGTAGCAATCATAACCACCTGCTCTGGCTAAATGACTTTGCAAAATCAAAAGAAGGGCTCTCTTTTAATTGCTCTCTAGCATATATTCTGAATGCCAGATGGGACAGATCTATAGATACGGTTCATACTGAAATGTGACTTGAACCACTGTGAATCTAAATGTTCTCATTGGAGGAATGGAGGTATTGATAACTACCTTTCTGTATTGATGACAGGTAGTAAGACAACACCATGATGCTGTCACAAGTAGGCGGTGAATTCGGTGAGGGGCGGGGTGCTAAATAACACAGTCAACACTTTTGCCGTCACCAATACCTCTGGACTCTGGGATGGCACCAAGTTACTCCCCAAACCCACTAGACGAATCTTTAGTTTGTCAAAACAGCATTAGACCTATTTCCAAAATTATAAGCAGTCTTTAGAATAATACTTTCTTACCAGTGAAAGCTGACAAAGTGACAGAAATAAACTTTCTGGGATGACGGTTTACAAAGGTACTCTTGTTGCGTTGGCAGGAATGGTTACCTACCCCGTGATTCATGTTCTCAGATAACATACACTGAACTGACTCTGAACAACACCAGTGCTGCTGACATTTCCTTAGGAAACCCAGGAGAAGCATTCCAACTACCTCTACATTTAGAAGCCTGTGTTATTTGTGTCTACATACCTGCTCATTCCACATCTTTTTCAGCTAGATCATTCTGTAGGATGCGATGGGCAGATAATACCTATTGAAGTGGAAGAATATGGACTTCATACATCATACTTATTGTCCAGCTGATAATTTGTCACAGACCTTCTTGTTAGTGTTTATGGAGTCTTTTCTTTAAAAAAAAAAAAAAGCTTACTTTCAAGGCTTTCATATCCTATTTTCCTGTCTGAGGATAACTACCTTAAGGGCAGAAGCTATGCTTACACCCTGCATCTTGCAAAATACATCAGCTTGCACACTCAGTGCCCAATGAATCTTCATTGATGTGAAGTGTTTGGATTGTCCAGAGACTTTCCATTCGACTTGGCTGCACTATGTACTAAGCACACTCATGAAGTCCAGGTTAGCAAACAGCAGGTTCCTGAAAGGAGGGACTTATCACGTTATATTTACCACATCACGTGTATCATGCTATTTCTTCCATCTAACACAGGACATATATTTGCCATAGCTTTCGTTTTTTAAAATCGAAGTATAGTTGATTTACAGTGTTTCAGGTGTACAGCAAAGTGATTTATATATATACATATTTTTTTTCAGATCCTTTTCCATTATAGGTTATTACATGATACTGAATACAGCTCCCTGTGCTATACAGTAGGTCCTTGTTGGTTATCTATTTTATATACAGTAGTGTGTATCTGTTAATCCCTCCCCCCTTCCCCCTTTGGTAACCATAAATTTGTTTTCTATGTCTGTGAGTCTATTTCTGTTTTGTAAATAAGTTCCTTTGTATCATTTTTTTAAACATCTTTATTGGAGTATAATTGCTTTACAATGGTGTGTTAGTTTCTGCAGTATAACAAAGTGAATCAGCTGTATAACAAAGTGAATCAGCTGTATGTATACATATATCTCCATACCCTCTCCCTCTTGCGTCTCCCTCCCACCCTCCCTATCCCACCCCTCTAGGTGGTCACAAAGCACTGAGCTGATCTCCCTGTGCTATGCAGCTGCTTCCCACTAGCTATCTATTTTACATTTGGTAGTGTATATATGTCCATGCCACTCCCTCACTTTGTCCCAGCTTACCCTTCCCCCTCCCTGTGTCCTCAAGTCCATTCTCTGCCTCTGCATCTTTATTCCTGTCCTGCCCCTAGGTTCTCCATGATCATTTTTTTTTTTTCTTTTTTAGATTCCATATATATGTGTTAGCATACGGTATTTGTCTTTCTCTTTCTGACTTACTTCGCTCTGTATGACACACTCTAGGTCCATCCACCTCACTACAAATAACTCAATTTTGTTTCTTTTTATGGCGGAGTAATATTCCATTGTATATATGTGCCACATCTTCTTTATCCATTCATCTCTCGATGGACACTTAGGTTGCTTCCATGTCCTGGCTATTGTAAATAGAGCTGCAATGAACATTGTGGTACATGACTCTTTTTGAATTATGGTTTTCTCAGGGTATATGCCCAGCAGTGGGATTGCTGGATCATATGGTAGTTCTATTTTTAGTTTTTTAAGGAACCTCCATACTGTTCTCCATAGTGGCTGTATCAATTTACATTCCCACCGACAGTGCAAGAGGGTTCCCTTTTCTCCAAACGCTCTCCAGCATTTGTTGTTTGTAGATTTTTTGATGATGGCCATTCTGACCAGTGTGAGGTGATACCTCATTGTAGTTTTGTATCTTTTTTTTTAGATTCCACATATAAGTGAAATCTTTTAGACAAACAGTTCACACTATGTGACACTCAGTGGTTGGTGTGTCTATCCCCTAACTAGGTCGTGATCTCCTTGAGAACACAATGGAGTCACATTCATCTTGGTATCCCAAAACCTCACCCAGTGCGCCCAGCATAACAGCTCTTGAGAGCTCCGTCAGAGCCAGGCATTGTGATAGGCGCCAACAACAAATGAGTAAGACAAAGTCTTCAATGTCATGGAGCTCACTGGCCAATAAGAAAGAGAGTTAGTAAACAAATCATCATCACAAGACGCCATGTGAGGCTCAGGTGGCCTGCAAACTTGAGTGGGCAAAGATCAGAGGAAGATTAAGTCAGGTAAGATTTTTCAGGTAAGTTGACAAAGAAGAGGAAATGTATTGCACAAAAAGAAAAAACTCATGTAGATGATTTAAATTATAAATGCCATATCTAAGGTGTAAGGTGGATCCTCACCGCTAAGTAAGTACACAACGGCGGGACCCATATCGACAGAAAGCACTGCCTTCTTCTTGCCCGATACTCAGCTCTTTCTCTTCTTCTCAGCATCCTGTGCTGGGTGGGTAAAACTAGAACCCTCAGCTCCTGCACCTGTCACCATGTTTAAGATTAAGTTCACCAGTCGAGCATCTTCCTGTCCTCTGTGGTTTTAGCACTTGTTTGCAGACAAACACCTTGCTCTCATTTCTGTTTAGAGCTGGCGTGCACTGGTGTCTTTGAACAACACTAAAAAACACCTGGCAGTCCTCCCACAGGAAGAAATTTTGCCCAGACCCTTGATCAAGTCTCTAGAAGTCATTTCATAAGAGGCACTACAGAGAAGGTCATTTAAAAATCAACAATTTGGATTTATGTTAAAGAGACTTCTTTGTTGTAATAGATATGGCAAATAAAATCTGCTAAGTTTATTTTTCAGTTTAGTATTAATTTTTTCCATATACAAAATCTCCTTTGGGGGTTATAAGAAGAAAATTGATACTTTAAGTTTTAATATAAAAATTATTTTGGAAGCTCATTCTATGATTTCATCCAAAAAGAGGTCTAATATACCATGATTTTTCTCTAAATAGATACTTTAACATTCTAAGTATGTATGTATTCCCAGTAGGAAGATAATATTTAAAGAAAAATATACTTAATCACATCCACTTCAGGTCTAATAGGACTAGAATTCATTTATTCATTCTCTCCTTGTTTTGAGTATACCAAGTTTAAAAGTACACAGCTATCTTTCACGGAACTAACTATGAAGACAACGGAGCATATATACTAGCTGAGGTAATTACCCATCTTAGACAAGTTTGGGAAGCATTTTAAAAACATACACAATTATTTAAAATTCTTTTGTTTCTTTCAACGTATTTTTTTAAAGGTAGGTTAACACTAATTAGACCTTTTTAGATTATGCACTCATATTCCTATGTAACATTATTTTTTTATTTTGGCACACCTACCCACACACATTCATAAATACAACAAATAGTGATATTGGGCAATGCAAACAAATTCATCTGAATGATATAGATAAATTATATGAAACAAAACAGTCTTTTAAAAAATTGAATTATGACAGACAAATCGATCACTTCCCAAACAATTCAGGCATTTGGCAATAGTAGCCAACTCTTAAGCAATTCGATCACTGTCTGTGCCATTTTGCTTGATTAGCAAGCTGTATAAATACCGTTATTTTGACCATCCTGACAAGTCACACACATCGTGCCACAATCTGATCAACTGCTCAGTAGTTAACATTTTTAATCTCAAGACTAAATAAAGTGATAAGCTGTCTGCTCAGGGATAACCTGGAAATATGGTCTTTTAAACCTCAGAATATAAGTTCCATTTATTTACCAATTATCTCTACCCAAGCCCACATCTTCTGTGCTCTGCTTTGTGATCCTGGGGCTGGGAGCCTCAGAACTACATACATTTCTCAGATTCCCTTGACAGCTGCCTTCTGTTTAGCTTCTGTCACTAGGAGACTCTGATGGAAGATGAGAAAGATGGGAAGGAGAAAAGGAGAGCTAAGGTTTTGTTTCCAACTCCTGTCAGTACTCTTCCAGCAGCAGTGGATAGCTCTAACTTTCCCTCCCTTTGGCATCTAAGCAGCAGCCCCACGGCACACCTGAAGGACAAAGACCAGCCTTGCAGAACTCTCCCAAAGGTCTTAGCCTGCTGGATGGTGCTTCTCAGAGTTACCAGTCCTGGCTCCATGGTGGCCACTCCTTAAGCTATGTAGGTTCTCATAGCATTGCCTCGTCCCTTTGTTATCCCAGACAAAGGAGTGATAGCTACGTTCTACAGTTACAGTTACCAGTTTCTGGGTTATAGCTTTGTCTGCTTGATACTCTCTCAGTTTCCCAACACCTATACTAAAGTCATTCTGTTTTAAATGCCTACAGTATTTTCTATTTCTTGAATGGAACCTGATTGACATACTATATATAATGTATTTTGAAAGAACAACTGTTTAATGTATAAGACCAAATGAGGCACACAATTTGTTTCAAACTTATGTCTGCCACAAGACCTGTGTGGATTTGGAAAAATTCCATAACCTCTAAGCCTCTGTTCACTCATGTAAATGAAATATAACAGCAATACCTATTTAAGAGGTTATTATTATTATTTGTTTTGGTGAGGTTAAAAGAAATGAGGCAGGTTCATCCTTCACAGTTTCTGGCAATGTGAAAAACATCCAACAGATGTTTATATTATTATTATCATTATTACTATTCACCAAATGAAACATTCTACCCAGTGTTGCCAGGTGATTGTGCATATTTTCAAAACATACCTAGAAAAAAAACCCATGAAGTTGATTTCTAAAAAATCATAATTCTAAAACTAAGATATCCTGTATCACCCCTTATACAAAGCATCACAGGAGAATGGTCTCCCTTAATTCTTTTATTTTAAGATCAACAATGAAATCTTTATTTGAAATAAACTTCAGTATCTCTAGTTCCTTAATCACTAAATTTTACCTAAGAAAGTTAAATTCACCCTTTTATATATATTTCGATATAAAATGTAAAGTATAAAACTTTTTATAAAAGTAAAATGGCATGTTTTGACACAAACCATATAAAAGTATTTTTGAATCCTAAGAATACCAAAATATTACAGAAATTACAATACACAATGCAAGGAGCAAATAATTTTCAATAGCAGGATAAAAATAAATGTCATAAGTTCAGATGAACATTCATTAAACTCTTACATAAACCATAATGAGAAAAAGAGCATAATCTGAATCATTACTTAAGCACTTCCATTTCGTCTCACTTTCATTAAAGATAAAATCCTTTTGAAATTTGTCTCTATACAGAGCATTATCTCACAATGCCTTAATTTTAAAATATTGTTTCCCTAACCAGTACAAGTCACTAAGGAATAAAACATCTGCTTTCATCAAAACCCCACATACTAACTTTTACCCCCAGAATGCCAGAGTTCAAAAATATTACCCTAAATATTAAAACTCAAGGGTGTTACTCTAATGAACCTAATTACGGAAAACACCAGATGCAATAATGTGCTAAAAAAACCAGCAATTTGAAACAGATGGGCAATTAACAACAGCTTGCTACAGATGGTATAGCAGTGCACACTGTATTCGTCAAGTTTGGTTTTGAACAGAAAAGTAAACTGAAAACACTTTTCTACTGGTACAATAATAGAATGAATATGTTGAAGACTTGGAAATCCGTTTTCACAAATAATTTTTAAAAGTGATGAATTGTGTTTGTTCTGCAATGACAAATACCGATTTTTAAAAACGCCATTATAAAGAAGCGTTTATGAAGAAGAAAAAATAAAAACAAAGCTATTTAATCTTTAAATTCAATCTATTTGCCAAAATAGGATGTAAAAGTAGAAACTAAGTATTCCACATGGAAATGCAAGGCCCATTCATATTGAAAGAAACCAAATGTGAGGGGTATAAAAATGGACAAGACATTAATGCCACATTTGAAAGGAGAGTTAGGTCGCTTAAGGAAGCACACAGAATTCTCAATGGCCAGTACAGACAGAACACGGTCTGCTCCTCTAGAAAAATGAGAAGACTGGTTACAATACAAAGTAAGGAAAGAAGAAAGAAGCCATATCGCCCTGTTATAACTTTTGAACTTCCTAAGATTCCTTGCCTTGAGGCATGGGGTTCAGACTGTGAGTGACAGGGAAGGCAAGACTGGAGATGAGAGAAGATATGAAGAGGAAAGTAATGGGTGTAAGAAATTACATAATTTATAATCTTGATTAAATTTACACCAATGACATATTAAATGTTTTTAAATCATGATTTTTTTGGAGGTGGAGGGTACTGATCTCCCTGAATTCAGTGATTTTCACACTTGCATATTAACTATATCACTGGAAGTATTTTCAGAATAAACCCATGTCTATGAAGCTGCCTCACTCCCAAAAGAAGTTCTGATGCAGTTGTTCTGGGGTGCAGCCCAAGTAGTGAGATATTATAAAATCTCTGCAGGTGATTCAAAAGTGCTGCGGCACTTGAGACCCACAATTTTAACCCTTTAGGACTTCCTCCCTAGTAGTAACTTGCCTCAAACCCAGGTTTATTTAATGTCTATAAGTGTGTCTAAAGTATTTTAAATGAACTAAGTCTCATGCTTCATGATCCCTTCATGATTTGCAATAGCAAAAGTTTTCAACAACCTAAATACTTTTCAATAGGGGGCTAATTGATTAAATGTTATGGGAAACTATGTAATGGAAGGTTACGCTGTTACTTAAAATTATGGTATTAGATCTTTTATTACTTTACTTTTTAAAATAGCATTTTATCAAATGCATGTGCATTGTTTAAAACACCAAATAACACTGAAAGACATAATGAAGTATTAAAAAAGTACCCAAAAAACCCTGTTGCTACTCTCTCTGCCTGTTTCCCAGAGTAACTGCTTTGAAATTATTTTTACTGCTGATACTGATCACCAGATTTCTAAATAATATACTTATACTTCTATATCTTAATTCATCAAATTGGACATCATGTACTAACATCCACAGTAGATAAGAACATAGCTGTCACTACTTCTGAACACTTCCCATCCCAGCCAAGTTCAGCATTATGCTGGTTACCTATCCAACATTTCCCCTTGGTCTAAGACTCTAAGCCCATCATGGTGGTCCATTCTCCTTGACAGTGATAGGGTTTTAGGTGCAGACATATAACTAATCCTGTCATAGTGACTTGATGGGAAGGTTCTGGGGAGTTACTGGGAAGGGTTTCCTAGATCCTAAGAAAGAGATTTCAGCAGGGATGATCCTCTTTCTGTTTCTGGACTGTCGTGTACAGTGATAAATAATGATTACATTTGCTTTTCTATGCAATAGTTTTCTTGGAATTTAAAATGTGCCACATTTTTCATTTGCTTAGTTTTGTGCCTATAGCTTTTTCTTGTTACACCATACATAAGTCATTCAAGATAATTTCTCCCATGAAAGAACATGTCTGGTGTGACCATGTGTTTTAATATCCTCCCTGGGACACTTCTGAGGGTGAAAGTATGAATTATCAACAATGATGCCAGAGCAATAGGTATAAATCAGGATTGCACTGAGAAAAGCAAGACAGTCTCCATAAATATACCTAATAATCTATCAATGCATTTTTAATTAAGGAGCTCCCTCCTTGTGTTCTCCTTTCTCCAGCTACAAACTAAACCAGCTACTTTTTAGGCCTGCGAGCCATAGTTCTGTAACTTCCCATCACAGACTTACTGGAAATTCCCTCTGTCTTACTCCTTCTTGTTTTAGATATTCTGTACATGGTTCTTGTGTTTTTCTCTTCATTTAGGTAGAGAATATTCCAGTAGTTTCTGCTTTCGTGGATTACTCCAGTGTTTTGCTGGAATGCATCATTAAGTAGCTTCTTGAAAAAAGTTAATTTTTGAAATATGGAAGTATGAAAGTCTCTTTATTCTACATTTAAGTATAATTATCTGGCTAGAATTTTAAAAGCTTTAATATATTACATTATAGCTTCCAATCTTACTAGCCTGAAACCCAAAGTAATTTTATTCTCAGTTCTCAGTATATAAGCTTTTTTTCATTCTTTTTCTCCAAAAAATTTTAGGATGTTTTATTTCTGATATTCGGTATTTCATTATTTGTACTTTGGAGTAGGTTTGCTTCATTTAACTTACTGAGCTGGACCTTGATAGGACCTTTCGATCTAGTTACTGATATAATTCGATTCTGGGAAATTTCTTGTGTTACATCATTATTTTATCACTTCTTTTTTAAGTTCTGTATTTCTGAAAGTATTATGTGTCAAGTGTTAGACCTCTAAAGTTGAATTTCTAATGGTTTTATATTTTCCTTTTGTTTTAACTCTTTCTTACACTTTTCCTTTTCTTTCTTTTTGTGTTGTTTTATTTGGTTCCGAACATGCTTCAACTTTATCTTCTAAGATTTTATTTGATTTTTTTGTTTGTTTTTGTTTTTTCCAGTTTTAGTGAGAAATAACTGACATACATCACTGTATAAGTTAGGCATACAGAATGATGAGTTGCTTTACATATATTGTGAAATGATTACCACGATAGGTTCAGCTAACATCTATCATCTCGTATACAATAAAAAGAAAAGAAAGGGCTTCCCTGGTGGCGCAGTGGTTGAGAATCTGCCTGCCAATGCAGGGGACACGGGTTCGAGCCCTGGTCTGGGAAGATCCCACATGCCGCGGAGCAAGTGGGCCCGTGAGCCACAATTACTGAGCCTGCGCGTCTGGAGCCTGTGCTCCGCAACAAGAGAGGCCGCGATAGTGAGAGGCCCGCGCACCGCGATGAAGAGTGGCCCCAGCTTGCCACAACTAGAGAAAGCCCTCGCACAGAAACGAAGACTCAACACAGCCATAAATAAATAAATAAATAAATTTAAAAAAAAAAAAAAAAAAAAGAAAAGAAAGAAGAAAGAAAAAAATTTTCTCCTTGTGATTAGGACTCTCGGAATTTACTCTCTTAACAATTTTCCAATATATCATTCAGCCGTGTTAACTATAATCATCATGTTGTACATTACATCCCTAGTACTTATTTATCTTATAACTGGACATTTGTGCCTTTTGACTGCCTTCCTCTAATTTCCCCTCCCTCCCCTCCACCTCTGGTAACAACAAGTCTGATCTCTTTTTCTGTGTTTTGGTTCTTGGTATTTTTTTTTGGATTTCACATATAAGAGAGATCATAGGGTATTTGTATTTCTCTGTCTAATTTCAGTTAGCATAATGCCTTTAAGGTCCTTCCATGTTGTTGCAAATGGTAGGATTTCCTCATTTTATATAGCTGAATAATATTCATATATATATGTACATATACATACACCACGACTTCTTTATTCATTTATCCATGGAAAGATACTTTGGCTGTTTTCATGTCTTGGCTATTTAAAGTAATGCTGCTATGTACATGGGGGTGCAGATAAATCTGAGGTAGCATTTCCATTTCCTTTGGATATATATCCAGAATTAGAATTGCTGGATCATATGATAGTTCTATTTTTAATTTATTGAGGATCCTCTATACTGCTTTTCTATAGTGGTTGTACCACTATGGAAATCCCACCAAGAGTGTACAGGGGTTCCATCTTCTCACAACCATGCCAGCATTCGTTATCCCCTGTCTTTTTCACGATGCTCATTCTAACAAGAGTGAGGCGACAGCTCATTGCGGTTTTAATTTGCATTTCCCTAATGAGCAGTGATGCTGAGCATCTTTTCATCTACCTGTTGGCCTTTCGTATATCTTCTTTGGGAAAATGTCTATTCAGGTCCTTGCCCATTTTTAAAATCAGGTTATTTGCTGTTGTTATTGCTATTGAGTTATATAAGTTCTTATTATTTTTTGAATATTAACCCCTTATCAGGTATAAGGTTTGCAAATATTTTTCCCATTCCATAGGTAGTCTTTTCACTTTGTTGATGGTTTCTTTTGCCGTACAGAAGCTTTTTAGTTTGATGTAGTCCCACTTGTTTATTTTTTATTTTATTGCTTGTATCATATCTAAAAAATCATTACCAAGACTCAACAAGGAGTTTTTCCCTATGCTTTCTTCTAGGAGTTTTATGTTTTCACGTTTTACATTAAGTCTTTAATCCATTTTGAGTTAATTTTTGTGAGTGGTAATAAGATATGGGTCTAATTTCATTCTTTTACATGTGAATATCCAATTATTCCAGCACCATTTATTGAAGAGACTGTCTTTTCTCCATTGAGTATTCTTGGCTCCCTTGTCAAATATTCATTAACTGTACATACGTAGGTTTATTTCTGGGCTCTTGCTTCTGTTCCATTGGTCTTCCTGTCAGTTTTTAAGTAGAACCATACTGTTTTAATGACTATAGCTTTATAGTATAGCTTGAAATCAGCAAGTGTGATGCCTTCTGCTTTGTTCTTCCTCAGGACTTCTTTGGCTACTCAAGGTCTTTTGTGGTTCCATATAAATTTTAGTACTGCTTTTTTTTTTTTTTTTTTACTTCTGTAAAAAAGTGCCATTGGAATCTTGATAAGGATTGCATTAAGTCCACAGACAGCTTTTGGAAGTATTGACATTTTAACAATATCAATTCTTTTAATCCATGAACATGGGACACATTTCCATTTATTTGCATCTTCTTCAATTTTTTTCGTCAGAGTGTTATTGTTTTTAAAATAGACAACTTTCACCTCCTTGGTTCAATTTATCTCTAAGTATTTTATTGTTCTTGATGCTATTATAAATGGGATTAATTCCTTTATTTCTTTTACAGAAAATTTGTTGTGAGTAAATAGAAATGCTACTGATTTTATATGTTAATTTTGTATCCTTCAACTTTATTGAATTCGGTGATAGATTTTAAAAGTTTTTTTGTTGGGCTTCCCTAGTGGCACAGTGGTTAAGAATCTGCCTGCCAATGCAGGGGGCATGGGTTCGAGCCCTGGTCTAGGAAGATCCCACGTACCATGGAGCAACTAAGCCCATGTGCCACAACTACAGAGCCTGCGTTCTAGAGCCTGTGAGCCACAACCACCGAGCCCGCAAGCCACAACTACTGAAGGCTGCGTGCCTAGAACCCATGCTCCAAAACAAGAGAAGCCACCGCAATGAGAAGCCCGTGTGCCACAACAAAGAGTAGCCCCCACTCACCACAACTAGAGAAAGCTCATGCACAGCAGCAAAGACCCAACGCAGCCAAAAATAATAAAATAAATAAATTTTAAAAAAACAATGTAACATTGAAGCCAAGGGATTTATTTTTTTTAAAAAGTTTTTTTGTTGAGTCTTTAGAATTTTCTATATATAAAATCAGGTAATCTGCAAATAGAGACAATCTTACTTGTTCCTTTCAAATTCTGATACTTTTATTTCTTTTTCATCCCTGATGGCTCTAACTAGGACTTCCACTACAATGTTGAATAGGAGTGGTCAGAGTGGGCACCTTTGTCTTGTTCCTGATCTTAGAAGAAAAGCTTTCAACCTTTCACCATTGAGTATGACATTAGCTAACAGCTTGTCATATAAGGGCTTTCTTATGTTGAGATATGTTCCTTCTATGCCTAATTTGTTAAGAGTTTTTTTTATCATGAATGGATGTTACATTTTGTCAAGTGCTTTTTCTGTGTCTGTTGAGATAACATGATTCTTTTCTTTCATTCTATTAGCGTGATGTATCACACTGATTAATTTGGGTATGTTTGAACGATTGTTTGCATCCCACTTTATCATGGTGAACAATCCTTTCAATGTGCTGCTGAATTTGGTTTGCTAGTATTTTACTGAGAACTTTTGCTTCTACATTCATCAGGGAAGGTGGCTTGTAGTTTCCTTTTCTAGTAGTATCATTTTCTGGTTTTGGTATCAGGATAATGTCAACCTTGTAAAATGAGTTTGGGATTGTTCCCTCCTCTTGATTTTTTGAAAGAGTTTGAGAAGGATTAGTGTTAATTCTTCTTCAAATATTTGGTAAAATTCACTAGTTAAGCCATCTAGTCCTGGGCTTTTCTTTGTTGGGAGATTTTTGATTACGGATTCACTCTCCTTACTAGTAATCGGTCTATTCAGATTTTCTATTTCTTCCTTCCTGATTCATTGTTGTTAAGTTGTACGTTTCTAAGAATTTTTCCATTTCTACTAGGTTGTCCAGTTTTTTGGCATATAGCTGTTCATAGTAGCCTCTTGGGATCCTTTGTTATTTCTATGGTATCAGTTATAACGTCTCCTTTTTTGTTTATAATTTTGTTGATTGGGTTACTCTCCTTTTTGTCTTGGTTAGTCTAGCTAGGGTGTTTCCAATTTTGTTTATCTTATCAAAGAACCAACTCTTAGTTTGACTAATCTTTTGTTTTTCTGTTCTCTTTGTGCTTCCATTTTCATTTGTCTCAAGAAACGTTTTAATTTTCCATTTAATTTCTTCTTTGATCCATTCATTGTTGAGGAGAGTGCTGTTTAATTTCCATGTATTTGTGAAGTTTTCCAGTTTTCCTCCTGTTATTAATCTCTAGTTTTAAATCACTGTGGTCAGAGAAGATACTTGGAATTATTTCAGTCTTCTTGAATTTGCTAAGACTTGTTTTGTGGCCTAACATACGATCTATCTTAGAAGATCACTTCTAAGATAGATCACTTAGAGAAGAGTGTGTATGCCCCTATTATTAAATAGAATGTTCTGCACATGTCAGTTAGGTCCACCCTGTTTATATTATTGTTCAAATATGCTGTTTCCTTATTAATTCTCAGTCTGGATAATCTATCCATTGTTGAGAGTGGGGTATCAAAGTCCTCAACTGTCATTGTGCTACTGTTTATTTCTCTTTTTATCTCTTGGTATTTGCTTTATATATTTAGGTACTCCAATGCTGGGCATATAAATATGTAAAACTGTTCTATCTCCTTGATAGATCTGTCATTATGTAATGACCTTCATTCTCTCTTTTATACCATTTTTAGTTTAAAATCTATTTTCTCTGATTTAAATATAGCTACCCCTGCTTATTTGCGGTTACCATTTACTTGAAATAACTTTCTCCATCCCTTCAATCTAAGTCTATGTGTGCCTTTAAGGCTGAAGTGAGTCTCTTGTAGGCAGCATATCATTTGATATTAGTTTTTATAATCCAGTCAGCCATTCTATGTCTTCTGATTAGATAATTTAATCCATTTACAATTAAACTATTGATAATTATCGATAGGTAAAGACTTAATCTTGCCCTTTTGTTAATTGTTTTCTGGTTGTTTGGTAGATCTATTGTTCCCTGTTTCTTATCCTGCTCTCTTTTTTGTATGCTTTGGGATCAGCATGCTTTAACTTCTTTATAATTTTCTTTTGTGTAATTGCTACAGGTTTTTCCCTTGTGGTTACCATCAAGCTTAGATAAAATATGTTAAAATTATAACACCCTATTTTAAGCTGGTAACAGCTTAATTTCAACATAATTCCTAAACTTCACACTTTTACTTCTCCACCCCGTCACAATTTAGGTTACTGCCATTATAATTTACATATTTTGATATTGCGTAACTAATAACAGATTATTGTGGCTACGGTTCTTTTCTTTAACTTTTTAAATACAACTTTTAAAGGTTACACTCCATTTAGAGTTATTACAAAATATTTGCTACATTCTTCTTGTTTTACAATACATACTTATAGCCTATCTTATACCCAATGGTTTGTGCCTCCCACTCTCCAACCCCTATATTGCCCTTCCCCCCCAACTGGTAACCACTAGTTCATTCTCTATATCTCTGAATCTGCTTTTTTGTTATATTCACTAGTTTGTTGTATTTTTTTTTTAGATTCCACCTATAAGCGGTATCATACAGCATTTTTCTTTCTCTGACTTATTTCACTTAGCATAATGCCCTCCAAGTCCATTCATGTTGCTGCAAATGGCAAAATTTTATTCTTTTTTATGGCTGAGTAGTATTCCATTGTGTGTGTGTGTGTGTGTGTGTGTGTGTGTGTGTATATATATATATATATATATACACACACACACACACACACACACCACATCTTCTTTATCCATTCAACTGTTGATGAACATATCTTGGCAATTGTAAATTGGTTGCTTCCATATCTTGGCAATTGTAAATAATGCTGTTATAAACACTGAAGTATGTGTATCTTTTCAAATTAGTGTTTTTGGTTTTCTTTTTTTTTTTTTAATATATACCCAGGAATAGAATTGCTTGGTCACATGGTAGTTCTATTTTTAGTTTTTTGAGAAACATCTATTCTGTTTTTCACAGTGGCTGTACCAATTTACGTTCCCACGAATAGGGTAGGAGGATTCCCTTTTCTTCACATCCTGCCGACATTTGTTACATGGTAGACTTTTTCATAATAGTCATTCTGACAGTCATGAGGTGATATCTCATTGTGGTTTTGAGTTGCATTTCCCTGATGATCAGTGATGTTGAATGTTATTTCACCTGCCTGTTGGCCATCTACATTTCCTCTTTGGAAAAATGTCTCTTCAGTTCTCCTACCCATTTTTTAATCAGGTTGTTTGTTTTTTTGATGTTGAGTCATATGAGATATTTATATATGTTGGATATTAATCCCTTATTGGTCATATTATTTGTAAATATATTTTTACCTTTTAAACTAGAGTTGTAAGTGAATTATGCACCACAATTATCAAATTACAGAATCTAATTTTGACTATGTATTTACCATTAGCAGTGAGTTTTAGGCTATCTTTTTATGTTTTTATGATGTTAATTAGTATCCATTTACTTCCATTCAAATAACTCCCTTTAGCATTTCTCGTAAAGCTAGTGGTAATGAGCTCCATCAGCTTTTATTTGTTTGGGAGTCTTTATTCCTCCTATTTCTGAAGGACAGCTTTGTCAGGTATAGTACTTTTGGTTGACAGTAGTTGTCTTTCAATATCTTGAGTATGTCGTCCCCTTCTCTCCGAGATTGAAATGTTTCTGTTGAGAAATTCACTGACAGTCTCATGGGGGTTCCTTTGTATGTAACTTCTCTCTTTTCTCTTTCTGCTTTTAAAATTTTTTCTTTGTCCTTGACTTTTGACAATTTAATTTTATATTTCTCAGTGGAGCTCTATTCAAGTTCAATCTGTTTGAGGTCTTTGAGGCCTCACGGATCTGTATGTTCACTTCTCTACCCAGGTTCAGGAAGTTCTCAGCCATTATTGCTTTAAATATACTATCTATCACTTCCTCTTCTCTTTCTGGAATTCCAAAAATGTGAATATTATTTCTTTTCATTGCGTCCCATAGGTGTCATAAGATTTCTTCACTTTCTCATTCTTTTTTTTCTTTTTGCTCTTTTATTGGAAAATTTCTCATATCCTATCCTCTGGGTCACTGATTCTCTCTACTGCATGGTGAAGTCTTCTTTTGAAACTCTTATTGCATTATTCAGTTCCATTATTTTCAACTCTAGGACTTCTGCATTCTTTTTTTATGGTTTCTATTGCTTTGCTGAACTTGTTTGTTCATGCATTACTTTCCTAATTTTGTTTAGTTGTCTGTCTGAGTGTTCTTGTAGTTCACTACACTTCAAGAGAATTATTCTGCATCCCTTGTATGAATGTTGGTAGATTGCTTTTTCTTTAAGAACAGTTATTAGGGCTTTATTAGTTTCCTTTGGTGGTATCATATTAACCTGCTTGTTTTGTGTTCCTTTATTCCTTACACTTGTATCTGTGCATTTGTATAATTAGGTTCCTCTTCCAAACTTTGCAGGTTTGTTTTGGCAAAGACAGATCTTCACCAGTTAGCTCAGTTGGGTTTCTGGGTGTGTCTACTGGTAACGTCCATGGGCAGATGGGGCCTACTACTGTGATCTATTTTGGGGTGAGGCAACTGTTCAAGCTCTGTGGTCAGGGATGGGGGGTGTGCCACTGGTTAAGAACAGTTGGATAGGACTGCTGGCCTGGTTCCCTACCAAAGTGAGGATGGGCTCCACAGTTGCCAGAATTCTCTGGTCAAACTTACTAGATGGTCAGGACTGGGTACTATATTCAGCAGTAGATGGGGCTATGAATTAGCTTCCCTCCCTGTCAGGGCAACAGGATAGGACCTAGGTCCTACATGGTTCATTGTTTGGGGACCTTATTCAGGCAAAAATGTGCACTGAATTCCCTGGTCAGGTGAGGCCATCAGTTTTCCTCTCCAGACACACAAAGCCACAAGCTGTGCTTTCTGTTCAAGTGTCACTGTAAGCAGGGCTGTTAGATGGGCTACATAGCTTCGCATGTGCTCTGATTAGGTCCCCTGGTCGGGAAGACTGGAGACTGTATTCAGCAACGAGCAGGGCTATGGATTAGTTTTCTTGTCTGGGCACAGGGAGCGAAGCAGCACCAAAGCTGGTAAAGCCCTTTGTTTGTGCCTTAAATCAAGCCAACCTGCACCCCAAGTTCCCTAGCTGAACAGGACCATTGGCTTTGCTCTGCAAACTATCAGTCCTGCCTGCCCTTCTCTCAGCTCAAGCAGCACTGACCACAGAGATTCCAGATATTCTTGCCAGCCCTTATGGTCACATGGCAGGGGGGGCAGGAGCCACACTGAGTGGGGCTATATCTCAGCTCCCCTGCCTGGGTGGGAAGGGGATGAGCCACTCCAGGTAACTCTCAATTTCCCAACAGGTTCTGCTGTTGGAAGGGGCCAGGAGCTACCCTCAGCCGTGGCTATGAATCAATCCCTGCTTATGCATAGCAGGGGAACTCTCTGCCCAGTACTGCCTTTGCTCTGGGGGCAATCAGCTCCACCTGCTCACTTCTCGGCTCAAGGATTAGTGGGCTACACAGCTTTCAGGTGTTTCCACCAGGCCCTCTGGTTAGATGTGGTCAGGAGACATTCCCCACAGCAGATGGGGCTGTGACTCAGCTCCTTGTTCCTTGCCTGGGCATGGACAAACCAGGCCTAGGGCCACCAAAATAACTCATTTGAGGATCCAAATAAGGCAAATCTACACCCCATCAAGATCCCTGGTCAGAGTGCACCACCCACTTGGTTCTGCAGATGAGCAAACCACTGGTTGGGATGACTACTTGGGTACTGCAGGGATAAACTCATTTGCCAGGATCCATGTGCTGACTGTTGCAAGCCCTTCCTTCCTTCTCCATCATCATCAGATTCTCAGTAGTTGACTTCCTCAGATTTCCCTGAGGGGCGAGATCAGAGTAGGGGCTCCCACAAAGCAACCTACAATGCTGGGAGTCTCTGGTTGTCCTTTTTGGGTTCTCCTTTCCCACTGGAGGAACCAGAAGCTCAGGGGAGACCTCTCCAGGTGGCGCTGTGCTGGCCTGGGGGAGGGGCAATGGGTCAACGTGTAGCTGCTTCCCTTACTCTTCTAATGCAGCCTCTCTTGGTCCCTGTGGTACAGTTGCACCTAGAATATGCTACCTCCGTATACTAGGATTCTCCCAGTGGGATCTTCTTCTTAAATAGCTGTTAGTTGTACTTACGAGGGGCACAAAGTCAGGAACGCCATGTTGGTGATATCACTATCTGATTTTTTTTTTCTTTACTGTATTTTCTTTTTTAATTTCCTAAAGCAAACTGATATTCTGAGTTTTTTTTTTAAAGTGTCCTGATCTTGTGTCATGGATTCAATATGTTCTCCTATTTCTCTCAAGTAATTAATTTTAAAAAATATTTTGTGTCCTGCATTGCCTCTACTTCCTTCCAGTTCCTACTGTGGATGTGTGATTGTCTTCCTGTTCTAGTTTATGACTTTCACATTGCAGGTTTCCCTCACATGTATGGTGATCCCTGGATATCCAATAATATTGCACACGAAATACTGAAAAGCTGATTGGAAGCTTGTCAACCAGTGGGCTTCACTTAAGGAGATTAGGTGGTAGCTTTTTCTTAGGGGGGACTTGGTTCCCCAAATGTTGGTATTTCTAGGACTTTCCCATAAGTTTATCCAGATTTTTATAAAGAAAAATCCTTTATGTCCTGCCTGATGTGTTCTGGGAACAACAGCACAGCAAATGAGGAAGTCATTTGGAAGTCTCCGTTTATTCCTTCCTTTATACTTTCACTATTTTCACAAAATATTTTTGCAAAAAATTACTCTTATGACTACATAATTTTTATAAACTCATGTTAAGAAAGAAAAAGAAACAGGATGAATTGATGAAAGAAATTCAAAAAAATATTTTTGAGATTCTACAATATGTAAAGCATAATGTTTGATGTGCTCTAAAATTAAAAAAATTATTAAGATTTAAACATTTGCTCCAAAACAGTTCGCAATCTACTGGAGGGAGACACTAGCATAACTAACTAACTAACTTAACTAATTAATTAATTTATTTATTTATTTATTTTAACATCTTTATTGGAGTATAACTGCATCAGCTATACATATACATATATCCCCATATCTCTTCCCTCTTGCGTCTCCCTCCCTCCCACCCTCCCCATCCCACCCCTCTAGGTGGTCACAAAGCACCGAGCTGATCTTCCTGGGCTATACAGCTGCGTCCCACTAGCTATCTATTTTACATTTGGTAGTGTATATATGTCCATGCCACTCTCTCAATTTGTCCCAGCTTACCCTTCCCCCTCCCCATGTCCTCAAATCCATTCTCTAGTAGGTTTGCACCTTTATTCCAGTCCTTCCCCTAGTTTCTTCATGACCAATATTTTATTTTTTTAGATTCCATACATATGTGTTAGCATATGGTATTTGTTTTTCTCTTTCTGACTTACATCACTCTGTATGACAGACTCTAGGTCTATCCACCTCACTATAAATATCTCAATTTCATTTCTTTTTATGGCTGAGTAATAGTCCATTGTATATATGTGCCACATCATCTTTATCCATTCATCTATCGATGGACACTTAGGTTGCTTCCATGTCCTGGCTATTGTAAATAGAGCTACAATGAACATTGTGGTACATGACTCTTTCTGAATTATGGTTTTCTTAGGGTATATGCCCAGTAGTGGGATTGCTGGGTCGTATGGTAGCTCTATTTTTAGTTTTTTCAGGAACCTCCATACTGTCCTCCATAGTGGCTGTATCAATTTACATTCCCACCAACAGTGCGAGAGGGTTCCCTTTTCTCCACACCCTCTTCAGCATTTATTGTTTGTAGATTTTTTGATGATGGCCATTCTGACTGGTGTGAGGTGATACCTCATTGTATTTTTGATTTGCACTTCTCTAATGATTAGTGATGTTGAGCAGCCTTTCATGTGTTTGGTGGCAATCTGTATGTCTTCTTTGGAGAAACGTCTATTTAGGTCTTCTGCCCATTTTTGGATTGGGTTGTTTGTTTTATTGATATTGAGCTGCATGAGCTGCTTGTAAATTTTGGAGATTAAACCTTGGTCAGCTGCTTCATTTGCAAATATTTTCTCCCATTCTGAGGATTGTCTTTTCATCTTGTTTATGGTTTCCTTTGCTGTGCAAAAGCTTTTAAGTTTCATTAGGCCCCATTTGTTTAGTGTTGTTTTTATTTCCGTTTCTCTAGGAGGTGAGTCAAAAAGGATCTTGCTGTGATTTATGTCATAGAGTGCTCTGCCTATGTTTTCCTCTAAGAGTTTTAGAGGAAACTAAAGTGTCTGGCCTTACATGTAGGTCTTTAATCCATTTTGAGTTTATTTTTGTGTATGGTGTTAGGGAGTTCTACTTTCATTCTTTTACATGTAGCTGTCCAGTTTTCCCAACACCACTTATTGAAGAGGTTGTCTTTTCTCCATGGTATATTCTTGCCTCCTTTATCAAAGACAAGGTGACCATATGTGCATGGGTTTATCTCTGGGCTTTCTATCCTGTTCCATTGATCTATATGTCTGTTTTTGTGCCAGTACTATACTATCTTGATTACTGTAGCTTGGCAGTATAGTCTGAAGTCCGGGAGCCTGATTCCTCCAGCTCCATTTTTCTTTCTCAAGATTGCTTTGGCTATTCGCGGTCTTTTGTGTTTCCATACAAATTGTGAAATTTTTTGTTCTAGTTCAGTGAAAAATGCCATTGGTAGTTTGATAGGGATTGCCCTGAATCTGTAGATTGCTTTGGGTAGTGTAGTCATTTTCACAATGATGATTTTTCCAGTCCAAGAACATGGTATATCTCTCCATCTGTTTGTATCACCTTTAATTTCTTTCATCAGTGTCTTATAGTTTTCTGCATACAGGTCTTTTGTCTCCTTAGGCAGGTTTGTTCCTAGGTATTTTATTCTTTTTGTTGCAATGGTAATTGGGAGTGTTTCCTTAATTTCTCTTTCAGATTTTTCATCATTAGTGTATAGGAATGCCAGAGATTTCTGTGCATTAATTTTGTATCCTGCTACTTAACCAAATTCATTGATTAGCTCTAGGAGTTTTCTGGTATAGTCTTTAGGATTCTCTATGTATAGTATCATGTCATCTGCAAACAGTGACAGCTTTACTTCTTCTTTTCCGATTTGGATTCCTTTTATTTCTGTTTCTTCTCTGATTGCTGTGGCTAACACTTCCAGAACTATGTTGAATAATAGTGGTGATAGTGGACAACCTTGTCTTGTTCCTGATCTTAGAGGAAATGGTTTCAGTTTTTCACCATTGAGAATGATGTTGGCTGTGGGTTTGTCATATATGGACTTTATTATGTTGAGATAACTTCCCTCTATGCCTACTTTCTGGAGGGTTTTTATCATAAATGGGTGTTGAATTTTTCTGAAAGCTTTTTCTGCATCTATTGAGATGATCATACAGTTTTTCTCCTTCAACTTGTTAATATGGTGAATCACATTGATTGATTTGCATATATTGAAGAATCCTTGCATTCCTGGGATAAACTCCACTTGATGATGGTGTATGATCCTTTTAATGTGCTGTTGTATTTTGTTTGCTAGTATTTTGTTGAGGATTTTTGCATCTATGTTCATCGGTGATACTGGCCTGTAGTCTTCTTTCTTTGTGACATCTTTGTCTGGTTTTGGTATTAGGGTGATGGTGGCCTCATAGAAAGAGTTTGAGAGTGTTCCTCCCTCTGTTATATTTTGGAAGACTTTGAGAAGTATAACTAACTTTAAAACAAGATCTGTTTTGTGGTATTCCAGAGAGGTAATTCCGGCAATAGAGGTGTTCCCTAACCAGTGCTGAGAGACAAAATGAAGCAGTGGAAGAGTAGAGCAGACATACCTCACTCAAAGGACCTGGAAAGGTTTTGAGAATGAGCTAGACTTTTGAAGGTAATTCTCATGTGTGTAGAGTAACATGTCATGTACTTTTCATATTTAAACCACACAAGCTATTGTTTTAGAAACCATAAGTCTGGTTACAAAATGTGAGATAGATGACAGGAGAAAGAAACTAGAGGGCAAACCAAAAAGAGTTAAAAGGTTATTTCCTTCAACTTAACAGCTTAAACACGAACCAAAGATGGAATAAAGAACTGAATATTAAAAGTTTCCAGAAAATAATATGGGAAATATCTGCATAAGCTCAACATAGGAAAGGATTTCTTAAACAAGATTCTAAATGTGTTAACTATAAATGACTGATAACTTTGTCTACATTAAATTTAAGAACTTCTGTTTGTAAAAGACAACACAGAGAAATTAAAATGTATAGCAGGAAGATACATTTGCATTATCTATAGCCAACAGAGGGCTTAACCCGGGGACATATAAGGAGTCCCTTACAAATCAGTAAGAAATCAACAGAAAACAAAATAGATAAGTGGGCAAAAAGACTTGAATAGGTATTTAACAAAAATAAAATCCAAATGGACAATAAACATGAAAAGATCCTTAACTTTACCAGTAATCACAAAAATGTAAATTAAAACTACAAAGAGAAGACTTTAAACACATATACATTCACACACATACATACACACAAATAAAAATAAAAAAATTTTTAAAGCCTGATTATACCACATATCATTAGGGTATGGAATAATACACATACCTACGTGATGCTAAAGCAAATGTGAACTGAACTGGTTTCCTTACTTTGTAAAAAAGCTTGTCATTAATAGTAGATTAAAGATATACTTGCCTATATATCCAAAGAGAACTCTAATTCAAAAAGATACATACAGCCCAATGTTCAGAGCAGCATTATTTACAATAGCCGACACATGGAAGCAACCTAAATGTTCATTCTCAGATGAATGGAAAAAGAAGAAGTATACACACACACACACACACACACACACACACACACACACACAATGGAATATTCCTCCGCTATAAAAAAGAATGAAATAATGCCATTTGCAGCAACATGGATGGACACAGAGATTACCATACTAAGTAAAGTAAGTCAGAGAAAGACAAATATCATATGATATCACTTATATGTGGAATCTAAAAGAGGATACAAATGAACTTATTTAAAAAACAGAAACAGACTCACAGATATGAAAAACAAACTTATGGTGACCAGAGGGGAAAGGGGGTGGGGGATGTATTAGGAGTTTGGGATTACCAGATGTAAACTACTATGTATAAAATCGATAAACAACAAGATCCTACTATATAACACTGGGAACTATATTCAATATCTTGTAATAAGCCATAATGGAAAAGAAAAACAAAAAAAGATATACATGCCCAGCAAATCCACCCCAAATGCAAACTCCACAGAAACTCATGCACATCCGTATTATGATATGTTTATGAAATGTTCCGAGCAGCACTATTTGCAATGGCAAAAAATGGAAACAACCCAAATGCTCATTAATAATAGAATGAAAAAACAAATTGTAGAATATTCATTCAGTAGAATGATATAGCAATAAAAACATGCAGCGATATGGCACTATGTGGATGAATCTCAGAGAGGAATGAAAGAAGCAAATCACAGAAGATCCACATACAATGTAATCTAATTTACATAAAGTTTAATACTGAGTTATTTTCTTTAGGGAAGCATCCATCCATCAGTGGTAACTCTAGAGAAAAGAAATGGACATATTATTACAAACATCAGGGAAAATGCTTCCCTCTGGCAGATGAGGATGAGCACATGGGGGTACAGGAAATACACTACTTCTTGGCCTGGGTTGCTGTATCATGGCTCATTTCACAATTATTCTATGAACTTACATTTACATGTATTTTCTCTAAGAATATCAACCAACAAAAAATAAAATAAATACATACAGATTCTGAATACATGAATAAGGCAAAAGACTGGGAGAAAGAAAAAATCAAAAGTAGAGAGATGGGTTATTGTAACAACTCAGGAGAAGACCTGAGGTCTTGAACAATGACAGAAGAGGGGGAAGGAATGGGTCTGAGAGTTATCACAATAGAGGTAGAAGTAATAGGATTTGGTGAATGATTAGGTACAATAACAAGGAGAAACAGAAGAAATGAAGAGATCTTCAAGATGTTATTCAGGTGACTAGTAGGATAAATACACCATTTAGTACAGAAAGGCAATAAAGTAAGGTGAGAAAGTACATTCAACAGGAGAAAGGTGGTGAAGATGACAGGAACTGCTTGGGCAGTTTTGTTTTTTAAATAAATTCATTCATTCATTCATTCATTCATTCATTTATTTCTGGCTGCATTGGGTCTTCGTTCCTGTGCGCGGGCTTTCTCTAGTTGTGGTAAGCAGGGGCTACTCTTATTCGTGGTACGTGGGTTTCTCATTGTGGTGGTTTCTCTTGTTGGGGGAGCATGGGCTCTAGGCACGTGGGCTTCAGTAGTTGTGGCACGTGGGCTCAATAGTTGTGGCTCACGGGCTCTGGAGTGCAGGCTCAGCAGTTGCGGCACACAGGCTTAGCTGCTCCGCGGCATGTGGGATCCTCCCAGACCGGGGCTTGAACCCGTGTCCCCTGCACTGGCAGGCGGATTCTTAACCACTGTGTCACCAGGGAAGTCCCTGCTTAGACATTTTGAGTTTAGCCCCCTCTCTGTGACACTGTAGAGATACCCAATACGCTTGAAATACTCGTTTAGAATATAATTATATTGCAATCATTTCTTTCAAGCCAGTCAAGAAATGTTTTTTTGAGTAACTCCCACTTACAAGGTACCATGCTGAGAACTGTAAAGGACAAATAAAACATAAGCATCATTTTCTTCCCCAGGAAGCTTATACATTAGCCAAGGACATGGGACATGTATAATGGGAATGGCACCTAAATAAAAGGCAAGGATAAATGAGTTACAGAGATGATGAGTGATAGAGACTTTAGTAGTGGAGGAGGAAGTATGAATGTTTGGATAGATAGATAGATAGACAGATAGATAGATACATACATACATACATAGGAGAGAGAAAGGAAATCGTTTACAACTAGTCTTTTTTTGATCTGTGTCTTGGAAGATGAATAGAGCTTAGAAAGAAGAAAAAAGTCTTTCTAGACAGAGATGGCACTAAGTAATATATTCAGAGGATGCTAAACAGACCAGTCTGGGAAGAGTTAGAGGAACGGCAAAGACAACATGAGAATGGTAGAATGGAGCCAGATTTTTTTCATTAGCTGAAGAGGAGATACGAAAACAAACAGAAGATAAAGGACACAGGTCAGAGATCATGGTACTGCAGTAGTCAAGACAAAAAGATATAAAGACCTGAGCTAAAAATGAAAGTGAAGGAACTGTCTCAAGAAATGTTGTTTAGGAAGAATTAATATACAATTGATGGGGGGGGGGGGGTGGGGGGAGACAAAAGCTAAAGCCACCTCTGAGGTTTGAAGTCTAGACAGCAAGATCCTTGAGACCACTGTGAAAAAGAAGGTAGGCAGGATGCGGAGATTCTGGAGAGGGACAAGAGCTCAATTTTAAGCACTGGAAAGATAATGAGACAGAAGCTGATTAATCAAGCAAAAAGAGCTCAATATGGTCTTGGAAAATTAAAGCATCTACTCAGGAAAAAAAGCTAGTTCAGCAGAAGAATCAAGATGTATGCACAGAAAAGTGAAAGCTGAATCTAGAGAAGTAAAAAGATCTCTAATGAACTTATTGAAAAATCATGTATTGAGTACCAACCACATGTGGTATATCATAAAAGGAACTTTGAGTTAAGAAGGCAGAAAAAGCATTATAAGAAGAAAGTAAAAGAAATTCACAAATTTAATAAGTGAGAAGAAAAAAACATTTAAAAATTACCATGATTAGCAACTCCTCACTCCCCCCCAGTCCTACTCCCCAGCAACCACAGGTATAAAGTTTTAATTATGCAAGCTAAACAGTTTCTAGAAATCTGCTGTACAACACTGTGCCTATAGTTAACAGTACTATATTTACACTTAAAAACCCATTAAGGGGGACTTCCCTGGTGGTCCAGTGGTAAAGAAACCACCTTACAATGCAGGGGATGTGGGATCAATCCCTGGTCGGGGAATTAAGATCTCACATGTCACGGGGCAGCTAAGCCCGCGCTCCACAACTACTGACCTCATGCGTCTCAAGTAGAGCCCACGTGCTGCAAACCACAGAGCCTACGTGCCCTGGAGCCTGCGCGCCACAGCTAGAGAAGAGAAAGCCCGCACGCCACAACTAGAGAGAAGCCCGCGCACCAAAATGAATGATCCCACATGCCTCAGTGAAGATCCCATGTGCCACAACTAAGACCTGACACAGCCAAAAATAAATAAAATAAATAATAAGTAAATCTTAAAAAAAAAAAACCCATTAAGGGAGCAGATTTCATGTTAAGTGTTCTTATCACAATAAAAAATTTTTTAAGATATGTTCCAAGAAAATAAAAGACAAAAGTCAAAAGCAAAAAAACAAAAAACCAAAAACAGCTTATCTCAACTGGACAGGAAAATAAGTGATTGGAGGGAGACTAATACAGACAAATACAACAGAGATGTCAAGGAGAAATGGACAGAGAAGGGACCTTTAAAATGCCACTGACAATCAGAAAGTCATTGGTGAACTTCAGGAAAGCAGTTTCATTGACGTGAAGTGGATAGAAGCCATACTGAGAGGGGAGGGTTCTGCACTGGTCCCCGCTACCCAGAGCACTTCCCTCATGGCCGCTTCTTCATCTCCCTCAGATCTTTGCCCAAATGCCATCTTCTGAGTGAGACCTTCCCTAATCCTCCTATTTGAAACTGTATCCCTTCAGCACTCCTTTTCCATCCCCATGCTCTGTTTTCATCACAGCACTTATCACCATGCATGTTACTTACTTATATTTGTTTATTTCCATCTCATCTGATATCAACTCCATGAGAGCAGGGATTCATGTCCAGTGTTTATCACTCCCGGGCCTAGAACAGTGCCTGTACAGAGGATGTCCTGAAAACTAATTTGAGAAAGTGTATCAAGACGAAGATGTAGTAACTGTGTTACAGGAAAGGCCAGGTAACACAAGGACAGAGAATGGACACTAGGATTTTGGAAGATGACCTAAACAAGGGCAATTTCAAATGAGCAGTGTAAAAAAATACCAGGCTGGAATGGGTAAAAGTATTAATGGATAGGGAGGAGGTAAACACAGGAAGTATAAACAACCCTCCTAAGGAGGTTTGCTATATAGAGAAGAGAAAGGAGATGGTGGCTAGAGAGATGTCTTTGTTTTCGTTTTGTTTGGAGACGGGAGATGTTATAGAATATTTGTATAAGGATGAGAATGTTCAAGTAAAGAAGAAAAAGTTTAATAATGGAAAAGAAGAGACATAGTTAATAAAGTGATACCCTTGCAAAGTCAAGAGAGGGCAGATTCTGGTGCACACAGTTGGGAACGGCACCCTAGCCAGAAGGAGAAACAATTACCCCACTGGGAAAGGCAGCGAGGTCTAGCCTGGATGCAAGTTGACCAAAGCTGAGGCAATTCTCTTCTGATTCCTTTCTTAGTAAAAGGAGAATTGAGTCTGCTGAAGATTTAAGAAGATATGAAAAAAAAAAAAGAAGAAGATATGAAACAGCTGTCTTGAGCGTGAGAAAGTGAATCTACTAAGGAGATGTATAGAATTCTTCGGCATTATTGAATGCCAACGGGAATTTCGGGGTATGGAATTTTAAGTGAGAACACTGAGCAACAAAACTGTGGATTCTTTCCCAGCTATGTTCAGTTGCACAGGTATAACTGTAGAGTGGATGAAGGGTTGGGTTTAACCACCATGACTAGCAATGTTTTCTACCAAATGATAACATAGTGATGCATACAGTTGTAACCTAAATAAAGAGCAGAGCTCCCTGTGGCCTAGTCTCACCATTTTAGTACATTAACCCACACATACATAAAGTCTAGTAATCAAAAGGAATGATTTATTCAGACCTCTCAAAGAACACTTGAGAAGATCCAATTCATAACATACAAACACCATGTCCTAATTCTGTTCACTAACTGTCTCACCCAGGGATACCTTTGAAACTTTCCACCACAATTTATTCACAACTCTCCCAACCAAAACTTCTGTGACACTCGGTTGGCACCAGCTCTGCTCTTTCATCTTAATTTCCCTTTCCTGTTGTCTTCGTTCCTTTCTACTTCTCTTGAGCAAATCCTGAGCCTTTCCAACAAATTGTCTACCTTTCCTTCTCTTATTCTTCCCTACTAATTATTGTGATAGACAAAATCAATGGAGGGGTGGGGTGGGAAAGATGTAAGAGAGCATGCAGGCCATATAGGCCAATCCAAACTTTGCTATGAAGCGTAGGGACAGGAAAGCAATGGTAAAAATTCATACATTCATCCCTGCTACATAGCTTTAATTATGTAATTCTTGTGCCAAAGAGCATTGTTTTGAACTCTTGTCTCCATTTCTGGAATATAATATTCAAAAGCAGTAACATCATCTCTGTTTGCCATTCCATCAGAACTTCTACTTTGATCCGTTGTTGAAACAAACAACAAATAAACACAACAACAACAAAAAACTGGGCTTCAAAATAAACATTTTATGGTCAAAATTGAAGTATTAGTTTTTAAGTTCCTTTGTTCAAACTATATGTATGTTTTTTAGTTTGATTGAAGTATAGGTGATTTACAATGTTTTGTTAATTTCTGCTGTACAGTAAAGTGATTCAGTTCTCTCTCTATATTCTTTCTCATGTATGTAGGTTTCACAAATGGCAAAAAATACCCCCACAAACTTATTTCCATAAGAAAAGTAATAGACCACTTATCTTTATTAAATTTCTCAGCAAAAATATACAGTCCTGTAACATCATTTTACTGAGAATTTTTCCTCAAATGTCTTGTGAGTATTTCTATAGTGAAGTCTTAGGGAAGTTTCTCTAGCCCAGAGCAACCCCTATCTCCTCCCTTTCTTCTATTCAACCATCCCCAGAGACCCTCTTTGCTGTGTCTTCAGTGGCTGACATGACGGGCACTACTTTAGAGGTGCTGCCCTTGTCCTTTTCATTCAAGACTCACTGTGGAGTAGGGTAGAGCCATCCCAACTCTCCACAAATCTGCTGCTTCTAAAGGCAAGGGCTTATTCAACTTTTAGGATTTTGATTGCCATCTGCTGTGAAGAAACACACAATAGGTTTTAACAATATAGATGGTGTATTTGTTCCCTATTGCTGCTGTAACAAATTCTCACAACTTGGTGGCTTAAGATAACGCAAATTGATTATCTTACAATTCTGGAGGCCAGAAGTCTAAAATGGGTCTCACTGGGCTAACAATCAAGGTGTCCTCGGGGCGATGCCCCTTCTGGAGGCTCTAGAGAAGAATCCATGTCCTTGCCTTTTGCAACTTCTAGAGGCTGCCTGTGTTCTTTGGTCGCAGCCTCCTTCCATCTTCAAAGCCAGCAATGGCCAGTCCAGCCCTTCTCATGGGGCATCACTCTGATACTCACTCTTCTGCTTCTCTTTCACACATAAAGACCCTGGTGATTACATCAGGCCCATCCAGAAAATCCAGGATAATCTCTCCATCTCAAGTTCAACTGATTAGGAACCTTAGTACCATCTACAACTTTAAGTCCATTTGCTACGTAACATAACATGTGCCAGGTTCTAGGTGGGCCAAGAGGCCATTATTCTGCCTACCACAGATACAAAGATTACCAAATCTAAGAAATCTTTTTAAGTTCTCAAATTCATTTCCTTTAGTTCTCAATTCCCTTGCTGACACAGTAAGTAACTGGAAGTCATCTAAGGCTCCTATGCTCTTCCATTATTATAGAAAATGGAGCTTACCACAATGCCCTGTCCATGAATAGCCCACGTGGACTTCCCTCCTCTGTGATCATTTGTCTTCCTTAAATATAAAGCTAAAGAATCAATAAATCCACAGTAATAAATGCCTCCTGGTTTCAGTTGGACATACATATGCTGGAAGGCCTCCATAGTAAACGGTACAAGTCCTGCCAGGAATGATCCATTCTGGGCGTTCCCTCTTAGTTTAACTATTAACATTGAAAAAGATATGCCTAAATACCAATAACACCTATAAGTCAATATGACAGCTTTCCGTCAGAAGCAGAAATCTTAATTTGTACCTGGGAACTTTCCAGAACTATTGGGCTCATATTTTCAAGCAAGTCATTGCCCCCCACTGCCCAGGAAGCCCACGTTTCACCCTCCATTCTTCTGTTTGTTGGGCTGTAAGTAACAGTGGCAGCTCCAAAATTTCTCCATACAAACAAGATAGGCGGCGATGTATTGGCTAGGGAAGCCCTGGCGTTAGGGGCTGTGCACTAAAGCTGCTCTTTGAAGGCGCTTATCAGAAAGGACAGTGAAATATCCATTTCTAAGAACGGAGAGAAGCTGAAGAAGCGCATGGAAAGACTAAAGGCATTCCCATCCCAAAGCCTTCCTTTTGTTACCAGCAAGGATGGACAATCCATGGAAACTTACATTTGAAAGAGACCTTGGAGGCCATTCCAGTCTGGCTCCCAATCCCCTGAACTCCCTCCTCTGAGCCTCTGAGACATGGGTCATCCATCTGCTGCAGTATCACCGCAAACACCACCTAGAACTCACTAGCTCGGAAGGGCGAGCATTTCAGCTCTGAGTTCTAAATCTGGGCGATTTAAATTCTGAATCAGGTAATGTTTACTCCAGTCCAGTGTCCTAGTCCTTTCCAGAAACTTAATATCTGATTCCTGTCTCTGAAGTCTCCCTCCAGAGTTTCTTTTTCTTGTCAGTCCTCAACTCCAGTTGGAGACAAATGTCAGAATTATTTCAAGCACAGAAGCATCCCTGACGATCTCTGCACTATATATATATATGGGAGGATTGATAGAAGCAGGAGCACCTCCCTCTTTTTATATGTGTGTTCTATTTCTGGTCACCCAGATTTCAGGTCGAAAAACCTTTGGCCGAGGAGCAGTAATGGCTTTAAGTGACTTGAAGTTCAGCCCACCCTGCTGAAACACCAACAAGGAAACTCAAGATGATTCCTCTGATCAGATAAAAGGTGTTATTCGAAAAAGTGCATGAAATGAGTGTTCTGACAACCAGGGAATTTCAAGAGGATGCGGGAAGTAGTGGGTTTCTCCAAAACCTGGGCTTAGGAGCAAAGTGATGCAGTAAGTCCAGAGAATGAGAAGTTCCATGACAAGAAGAGACAGGACACGACAATGCAGTTCAATAATTCACTTCGACAAATGCTGTGGATTGGACTGAAAAGTGCTGAGCTGCTGTTCCAAGGAGAGAGTAGGAGCTTACCTGTCTCAGTTTCTGCTTTCCTGAGCAACCTCAACTATTAGTCTGGGAAGAAAGCTGGACCATCAGACAAAGCAGCGGGAAATGATGATGTCATCATGACTGAAGCAAATGAGTTGAAACTGTCTTTTGTTATCAAAGTAGCTCCTGACTCTCAGATGTGCTAAGGATGCCGAGATAGTGTCTAATCTCTTAGGTTTCCTTGCACCTCTGCCCCTGATACCACTTGAAACCAATTCCACTTCTGACAGAATGTACCAGAATCCCAGGATGGAGGGAATCCTAAAAGTCAGCTGCACTGTCCCTCCCCACCACCTCCTCGCCACCTTGAGGCTTGTCTGTCTGAAAACCACTCTGGAGGAAATTCAGCCCACTTTGGGGCAGTTCTGACTAGGAGACTGCTAAGAAACCTACCTCTAAGATATTAGGCCCAGCTTTGCTCTCCAATGCTTGCCCAGAATATACTGACTCACTCTCCCACATAAATGCCATTAGAATATTTAATGACAATTACGTCACCTCAGTCTTCATTCCTCTAAGGCAAACATCTCCAATTTCCTCAGAATACTGACAGATCCTCTCTCCTTTGTTCTCCGTTTCCTCTGAGCCCTACACTTTCGTCAAACTCTGTCAAGCACAAAGCCAAAAACAGCCACCTGATTCCTCAGATGTGGGATAACAATCCCAGAATGAAAGGTGACCATTACCTCCCTACTGAGTGAAACCAATATATATATCTGAATCAAGGTGTCCAAATTAACTATTTTGGCCAGTACACCAAACTGTTAAATCATATGGTTCTTGCAATCAACTAAAACCACTGAATTATTTTCATAGTGCTGCTGATAAACCAAACATCTTTAATCCTGTGCTCATGCAGTCTGCAGCTTATTTGAAGGACACAACTCTAGGTCTTTACCTAAAGAAATTCTTAGAGCTACTTTTGTTTTCAGTTTTTAAAAATGGAGCTTCCATTATTTGCATTTTGATAAACTCGGAAATATCTTTCTTCCATCTCCTCGTTCATTACTTCTGCATTTGAACTTGTTTCCACAAAGTAAATTAATTCAGATGGAAAGAAATATTAATTTGTTTTGGTAAATGCATTAAAAATGCTGTAGTTAATAAGAAAAACAAGCGTGACAAATCTTACCACTGTGTACCATTGTAAAAAATTAGAACTCTGTTAAATTTCACCTTGTTACATACAATAATTATTCTACTTATTTGGAGACCTTTGCATATCCTGATTTAGGTATGCAAAATATTAATCACCACTTTCAGCTCTGTGTCCAACTCATAATTATATCTCTATTAATGGCTAATTTCAAGATGCTGAGAAAAATACTGACCAGATTTAAACCATTAACAGCCCTAAGGCACACTGTTAGCAACTAGTATTGGTTAATATGGCAGCTTTAATTCTCACAATTTGAGTACAGCCTTTCAATTTGTCAAGAGTCCCTCTAGCTTTGAACTATCATTCAGCTTAAGTTTTTCACACTTTACCCACAGGTGATGAGCTATGGCATCATGTGAAATACTGAAATGTACATGACCACATTAACTCAGATGTAGAGTGTTTTAATCCAAATACAAAACACAAAACTCAGGAGGCTCTTTGCAATATAACAATAAAGAAAATGAAATGCTTTAGTCAGACCCACGAAACTATTTATCAGGACTCTGCTAAAGCTTCTGGAAGAAAATATTAATAATAATGATAACTGAACCAGTCAAGGTAAAATAGATTGTATTGGCTCAAGTAACTGAAAAGTCTATAATAGCCACAGCAGGATTCTGGGTTCATAGGGTACCATAAGAACCTAGTTCCCCTCCGTCTCTCAGCTCTGCTCTCCTCCATGCTGGCTTCACAAGACCTCTCGGAATCAATTCCTGGTTGAAAAAGCATGTCTCTTTGTGGCAACACCAGCCCAAGGTCTGGGAATAACTAAATGAACCAACATAGGAACTAAATGACACTGATTGGCCAGACCAACTCACGTGCTCCCCTCTGGATTCAGGAGGGAAGCCCTTCCTGAATACAACCTGAGGGAGGCAGTGGGAACTTGAGCTACTGTAACCAGAGGAAGGGGCAATGGATGTTGGATGGGCCTAAACCTCAAATGGCTACTATGTTAAGTCTAATTAAAATCTTACAGTACACTCACCACAGGAGAACACTTTGCCAGATAAAACACAGAGACAGACTGCCATCAGTGAGACCAATAGGCAAACTTGCAATGTTTCCAGGCGCAAAGAGCCGAGAGATCTCTTTCAGATTTGCAAACCATATAACCACATTTTCCATTTTAGCCAGCATAAGTTCCATTCTCACTCAGGGCCAAACTGGCAGTGTATGATGCCAAAGGATTGATTTTGCTGACATGCAGTTAAAAACCAGTCATATCTGCTTTGCAAAGTACCTTTGAGATCAAAGGTTTAGCTCAGAATTCACGCAGCTGGCCCCCTTATGTATTTAAAAAATGTAGGTGAATTTAATCTTACTCCATGCCTGATTTTTTTTTTTTTTATTAAATTTCTACTGCCTGAGAGTAAGAACCTTAACTTTTTTATGTGCAAGAAAACATGTAGTTTTTATATTCTTCTTTTCTACAGATGAAATGCCCTCACTTTTGTCCTTCTTTTATATTCACATCCTTCATATACAACACTCTAAGAAATTTCTGTAGAATTTAAAATCTAAAAAAATTTGATTAAAAAAAAAAAACTCACATCCTAAAACTAATTGATACCAAAAAAAAAAAAAAAAAAAAAAAAAAAATGTCAGGCAACTACAGCTTTAGAGGAACTCTGGAGACTGATTCTGTGAGTGGATTTCCGGAGGTGGCATATCTGTTTCTCTGAGAGCTTCGTTTTTAAGGAGCATGGGAAGCTATTATTAACACATAGGAAGAATCTATACAGAGTAGATTATGTTAGTCATATCAAATCCAATTCCTTTCTGGAGTGAGGCTAATTTAGCTAGGTGATTTTCTAAATTAAGTTACAGCTGGCTGTTATAGGCTAAGACTTAACTCAGTTAAAGATCAGAGCAAACAATAGTTCTCGAAATTTCCTTTTATACATCAGCTCTATCAAGGTGACCCAATTTATTCTAGCTATTTGAAATTCACCTTAAATTGCACACAATTCTATCACTAAGTCTTTGGTTACAACAAAGGTCAGAGTTACCCAATTTGGGACTCAGGTTCACCAGTGGGCCATCCTCATTTCCATACCATTAGGGTGACTGGTCCTCCCTTCACTCTCCAAAATAGTCTTCCAGGGTCCCTCTGATAAAAATCAATACGAATATGTGGACTTGAAGGATAATAACAACTAAGAAAGCAAGATTACAATCTATTGATAAAAAAACAAAATGGTTTAACTCTAGAGCCTGTTCAAACACAAAAAGAAATTACTACAGACAACCATATGCAAATGCTCAATGAAAAACAAAAAAATCTGGATACTGTGGCTAAAGGCTGAGAACCCAGAAATGCATTCCTTTACAGTCTAGTAGAAGAGGCAAGAGAAAGAAACATAAGACAAAGAATAGGAAAGCTTTTACGTGATGTCTTAAAAACAAGGCAGAGACACTAACTGGTCAATAGTTCAACTGAAGAGGAAAATCACTACGAGATGAGAAGACCAAGGAAGATTTGCAAAACACTTTACCTTTTTTCACCTGGCTACATTTTGATGGATTTCTTTAAATCTCAGTTGAAATATGACCTCTTCAGGGAACTTTCCTGACTCCCAGCGCAGATTCGTCTCCCACACCCATTAAACTCCTTCAGTAGCCCATTTTTCTCTTTTGGAGCACATTTCACAATCAAGACTTCATAATGAATGGCGTAACGATTTCTTAAAAATATGTGATTACTCTATTGCAAACTCAGTGACTGCAGGGGATCATGCTTATTTTCCCAGCACTTACTTGGCTGTGTCAATAAATAATCCACTAAGCAATTTTTGAGTGAATAACTGAATGAACCATCTAACTCTCTCCTTCCCAACAATACGATTCTGGAATAAAATCCTGAAATGTATCACTGTTTAGACGACTGGGTGAGGCTGTATTTCTGACACATTTGTCGCTAAGCAAATATCTTACATCTCTTCCATTCCAGCTCTGGCAACGTGGACAATTTTGACAACTCTCAGTCCCTTAGTAAAGAGTGAGCATAGTAAACAAGGTAGTGTCCATGAAATTCTCAGAGGAGAATAAAAAAGCTATTTAAGGAGTAGGAATTATTGGTGCTTTCAGAATAGACGCTTATTTGTGTTTTAGGATTGAGGAGATTAATTTATGAGGAAAGTGATGTTTGGCTGATGCACGAAAATGGTGGAGTGGCTCCGGGGGTCATTTCGCTTCCGCCATGATGCTCCATTTAAACCTGACCCATGTGATCCCTCACTAACGAATTGCGTACATTTGTGCGTAAGTGGCATAATAACAAAATAACTCTAGAAATAATCTCTACATGTACCAGAAAAGCTTAAGTATAAGGATATACAATTCTTTCTTACTGCTTCTCTGCTTGAGTCCCTTATTACCTGGGTAGTAAATACCGTAACCTAATATGGAGAGAATTTGCCAAAACTGAAAATAGTTGTTCTTTAAAATAGCTTAATGTGTTCTTTGAAACCAGTAATCGGATTAAGCAGCAGGGTTTTAAAAGAGTTATTTAGCCTTTAAGTCTAATAAAGAAGTTTGTCTTTCCTACAAAATTAATCTAAGAGCAAATTTTCATCCTTACAAATGGCCTTAGACTATCCGTTCCTTTTTTCTCAAAGTACAAGTTAGAAACTGTAAGTGAAAGATTTTAACCATGTTTATATTACTGCTTTTTCTCTATATACTTCTCCTTTATTTTTGCAATGTTCTGCCACTTCTTATTGGATCAGTAATTAATAAAGTCTCTTGCCATGTTACCAACACAATATCACATATTAATTTATTTACCTTGGTCTTTTTTTCCTAAGGAATGTATACCTTTAGCCAAATGGCATGATTTGTCTAAAGTGGTTTGGTTAAAGTTATAAATTACCATAAACATTTGCTTTGGAAGAATCCATATGAAACTGTAATTCTAAGTGGTGTATGAATTTTTTATTCCCACTAATAGCAAATATCAGATACACACAAGGGAGAAGGTAACCCACTATCTTAATGTTCTACACGGGTATCTCTAGAGAGTCAAACTTCATAGGATGTACAAGGTCGAAGGTGAAATGGGCTCAAAGTCTTCATAGCATTTGATTCGAGAGAACATGATCAAGACAACAAAAGAATAGCCTCTTTTTGTTATTTATATTCAACATAAAATTCATGCAGAATTTTAGATTCTTTGAGAACCTCTTTAGAGGTGCCAGTAAATCATGCATTTGACACGGTAATTCACAAAGAGGAAAAATATTAAAACGGATTTGGGTCTCTTAGATGATTTACTGTCTTACTCAGATGCAAAGCCCTCCAAAGATTAATCCTTTGCCACTGAACAAGCCTGCATTTAAATCATCTCAGAGATTTCTAGGAAAGGAGAGTCAATAACTAACAAGGAAACAATACTCTCAAATAAGAAAATCTTCTGCCCGGACTATGTCTCTCAGTGCATTTACGTTTCTTTATGGAAACTGAGAAATGGAAGCTACAGTACATTACTCATATTCAAGTGCAGGAAAACCTCATTAAAACAATTAATCTGAAGAAGAACAATTTAAATCCCAAAATTATTTCCATATCATGATCCACTGAAATATATTTAGTTAATGGGATTTAAATGAGTTCATTATAAGTGCTATTTTTTTCCTGGCCCCTCTTTATTTAAAACGTATTAGATTTTTTTTTTTTTTTTTTAAATCTTGATGATAAGTTACCCGCATTGCAATGGCAGAGAGAAGCTGATTTACGATTTAGGTTGAAATTGTGATAGTTCTTTTTTCTGACCATCAAGGAACAATGATGATACTGGCAACTACCCTATCTAAAATATTTGAATTCAAAAACCCACCAACACTATCAAACCATCCTCTCTAGTAAAACACTATCATGTAGCTCTGGAAGTTACTACCTGTGCTTTCTTAGATTTTACTACAATACTGATAAGACTTAGTTTACAAGGAAGAGGAAGATGTTCATATCAACAGAGAGCTGATGGTGTCATCATTCACAAAGGCAGGACTCTCAGGTGTGGGGCAGAGGTGACAAGGGCCCATTTGGGATACATCAGTGTGACGTGCCTGCAGGACATCCCCATGCAAGCTGGAACATGGCAGGGAGAGACACATTTGTGAATGGTCTAAATTGGGGTGCCAAGTTTCCAAGACAGAAAAAATGACAGAGAAAAATGAATCAATTATTACATGCAAAGCCACAATCATATAAAAAGTGATCTATAGAAATCCTTCATGATTTATGCAAATTAACAGATTACAGAAGTTCAGTTTGATAGTTCAGTCTGATACATATGTATATGCATCTCAGAATCAATGATGAAAGTAGGATTTCCCTTCTTTTGTTCCTTCATCTAATGGGAGATGGACCAGGGACAAGACAAACAGAAGAGAAAGAGAAAAACCAAAATAATCTGCAAATTGGATAATGTCTGATCAGGGTGGGCTGTTATCACAAATCCTTAGATTTAACCTGTCTCTCCTCCAGGAAGTCACACCTATAACAGAGTCACTTAAATGGAAACAACCCCTGACGGGCATTTGATGTATTTTTCTTTGTTATAAAAGGTAGCATTGTTTATGAAGGCATTCCAACAAATTTGAAAAGTCATCTGAAATATGATTCCCTTACCCGTGTGCTTAAGGGATTTTTTTTAAAGGTGAAAGAATTATTTGATATATCAGAGACTACATATCATGAGAAGAAAAATAATCTCAATAATTCTTCAACAGTCTCAATTAACCAAATATTTCTAACTACCCATCACATCTGTGCCATTTCTCACCTCTCCAATTTTGCCTTTCAATGTGGTAATAGCTGAAAACACAACAATAAACAGAAAACAAAAAAGCTTCCAATATTTTCCCTGGTTGAAGAAAGACCTTCTCTCAGCTGTATACGATCACAGATATTAAGATTATATAAAAAAGACCTATTTGAGGGTTAGTTTTTCAGACCCCATTTATTATACACAAGGAAGGATTTCCTGGCTAGGATAGTAGCTATACACATTACTATATGCAATCCCTTTTTGCACAAAAACAAAAGCTCTGGGTCACCACTGAGTACTCTGGGATGAGATGGCAGTGGCAGTCAGTGGGGGTAGTGGGGAGGTAGTACTATATAATTTAAATTCTCTTGTCTGGAGATCCCTTTAATAAATGCTGCCCCTTCACAAGAGGGCTGAACAGAGTTAGGGGTATAATTTGTGTCTGTGAAACAAAACGAAGGGGAACAAACGGTCCAGATGTGAGATGGTGAGAGGCATCTACATTACGTTAATGTTATAATAGAGAGATAATATGCTATGATGGTTCCGTAAAGAAAAAAAGATCATTGCTGTTGGTCAGAGAGAAAGGAAGGCTTCATGGAAGAGACAGAGATGAGCTAAGGCTCAAGAAATAGCTGGTGATAAGGAAAGTGTACACCACATTCATGGTAATAGGAAAGATCCAACTTGGCAAGAATGGTATTAGAAAATCACAGGGCAAAAGGTAATAAAGTCGTAAAGGCCAGCATGCCAGGTGAAAGTGAAGGGGATGCTTAACTACAGGTAATGGGGGTGGGGGGGAATAGTTAAAAATCCCAGTAGCATGATAACAAATGAGTAACTGTCTGGGGAAGATGAATCGAATATTTTCCATGCTAGAACTGATTGATAAAGAACATATACACACAATGGAGAAAAATCTGCTGGCTGCTGCTAGGGTGGCAGCAATAGGAATGCAAAGGTAATCTGAAGAAATTTTTAAACTAACATGGAAATGAATTGGACTCGGGAGACAAACGAGGGAACTGAGTCAAGGCAACTTGCAGCTACAGGAATGCAAGCTCAGATAACCAGACAAATTATGAAGCCAATGAAAGGGATAAGAAATTCATTTTTATTGAAACCTGCTGAAAGGAAGCAACTCAGGAAAGATGCCAGGGAATCTAGTTTTGCATGGCCAGGTGGACGAGTGGCCGGTAGTGAATCAAGGAATAGCTAAGAAGTTATGTAAGATCCTTTTCATTGTTATGGTCAAGGCACATAGATGTATCTTGATTTCTATAGCACTGTGGGTTGTATTAGTTTCCTTCTCCTCCCATTAATTCTCTAGTAATTAGAGTCTGCGTGAGAACAAAAATTCTATTTTGGCAACCACCTCTGTTATGCCACACAAAGTCAGATTGGTTTATTCATCAAATTACTCTATTACAGACACGGACACAATGAGGGCTTCATCAGTTTGGGTCTTCCTTTCATTTTTTCTTTTCAAAAGCTCTGTCCACTCATTGCAGCATCAAATAACAACCCTCCCAGTGATGCGCCGTGGAACAGAAAGGGAAAATGTGTTTCAATACAGTCTAATCCCTGCTGTAACAAGAGCAGAGAACATTATCTGTGACTCCAAACCAAAGGAAAAGAACATCTATTTCAGATCCTACACACTACAAGTGCTTGAATAAAAGCCAAACACATGAAAAATATGTATGTGTGTGGGTGTAATATACATATGGAATAAATTAAAATATTGTATGTGAGGGGAAATGGGGTAAAGCCAGTACAAATGTTAAGGTTTTAAGTGGGGTTTTTCTTTGGTTTGTTTCAAGTTGAACAGAAAGAAAAGGTACTGTTTTCTTTTTAATTAATTTTTATTGGAGTATAGTTGCTTTACAATGTTGTGTTAGTTTCTACTGTACAGCAAAGGTAAGTGAATGTATGCACATGTCCCCTCTTTTTTGGATTTCCTTCTCATTTAGGTAAGTGTTTTAAATGGACGAAAAGAAGACATTTCTGACTGCCTTTCGCCACTGAAGCATAAACTTGAACTGAACTATGCCTCCATCTTCCTTCAGCTCCTCAGTTCTGGGTTCAGCATATTTCCCTTCCTTCTCCAATCCTGCCTTAGCATTCTTGGATATTCAGTGACTCAGGCTTATTTTCGTTCTTTTCAAGACCGGCTCCTCTTAAAATCCCACATGCAGCTGTTTAGAAACGATGGGTGCTTCATTCTCTCCTAGCACTGTCTCTCCGGTTATCCCCAGACCATCCATCCTCATCAGCATCCCTTCAGTGGAGGCAAAATGCAGATTCCAAAGCACAGCTCAAGTCTAATGGAGTTGGACTTCTCACCCCTTCCTGTACCTCATACTTTTGGGTGAACTTCTTTCACTTCTAGAAATACCCTTGTATTTTTCCTTTACCCCAACTCAAACTGCATCAAGTTGGACAGGAGTGGAGAATGTCTTGATACAAACCCTACCCATATGGGATGCACCTACCTAAGGCCACCTCTTAACTATGGCAAGTATTTTATTTACTCAATCACAAAGTCAAGCGAGTACCCGACTCAACTATTTCTTTAATAGCTAAACTCAAGATCTCTTCAATTGCTAGTGAGGTCATAGCTTTTTCTAGACAAGAAGTATCCACCATGGGTCCAAGAAGCAGATCTCTTTCGTCCTAACAAAATGTAGATGACTCAAAGACTAATTTGGGCAACTGTGCCAAGCAGATGAGTGAATAGAGATGACAGTTAACATTAATTTGTGCTTTGAGATAAAAATCAACAAACATTTATTGAATATCAACTCCATACAAGGAACCATTAAATACTCTGTAGGATACTTACAGATCAAGCATCCAGTAATTAATTTGGGAAAATAATGCCAATATACAAACGATTAAATAAGATTTCAGTTTAAGACTGCAGAAGGTTTGGCACAAAACTGTACAAAATATGCCTGCCAACTGGAGCAATCCAAGCTCAGAGAGGACATCATTCAATTCACCCTGAGATGTCAGCAAAGGTTTTACAAAGGAGATGAGATGTGAACTAGGATTAATTGGGTCTCCACAGGTAGAAAAGAGAGGGACAGGGTTTAGCAAGGTGGGGGAACAAGATGATGGGACAAAAAGACAGAAACGGCAAAGCAAAAACCATTTACTGGCGAACGGGAGTAAACAAACCAGAGGGGCTGGAGTAGAAATTCTAATCAGAGGAAATGCCAAGGGAAAGGCTCAAAACTGAGGAAAGAAAGGAAATAGATTAGTGGTTGCCTATAACAGGCTGGGTAGTATAGGGAATGGCTGCTAATAGATATGGAGCTTCTTTTGGGGAGTGACAAAAACTTTAAAACTAGAATACAATTGTATAACAAATATTATAAATGGTCAAGTATTATGGTACAAGAATGCTATCTCAATAAAGCTGTTTTAAAAAAGGGGAGGGAGGATGGTCTTGACAATCACTGTCATTAAAGCATCTTCAAAGTTATCTCTTATATAATTATTCCAAAATCTAACAAATATATCTGCATATACCAAAAAATGTGTGACCATCAGTGTTCCTTAACTCTACGCCCTGGCAATCTTCACAGAGTATAACCTTCCTTCTCTTCCCCATGGTCTTATTTATTCCAAAGTATGGACTTGGCTAGCATTCATCACAGCTTTGGGAAGAGCAAATTATATTAGTTACATCTGATTTTCTCATATTGGAGAAATGACACTGAGTTCACAGTGTATCTCAATAGTTTGCTTTTAGCCCATGGGATGTTTCCATCAAGTTACAAACATGTGTCCCTAAATTTATTCATTCTTTTGCTATACAAATAGCTTAAAGTGGCTCGTGATCGGTGGATCCTAGGATATATTCAATATATTCCATCTAGCTCTATCCCCTACATTAAAAAGAACAAAAGTGACACAATAAAAATACCTTAACTACATCGTTATTAGTATGTGCTAAACACTTTCTATAGATTCTCCTCATCAGATCCTCACCACGATGCCATGATACAGGTTTAAGGACCCCCATCATGTAGACGAAAAAGTTGAGGCTCGGAAAAGTATGATAGCTTTCCCAGCCACTAGGAGGCAGTTCAAGAAGGCCCATCTGACACAAAGCCTATGAAGAAAAGTTCCAAAGGGAGAAAGAGTAAAATTGTGCATAAGTACAAACATTAGCTGAAGTTAGAACATAGACAAGAAGGTAGTTTTACATCTGAATCACTTCTCAAAAATCTTTGGATGATATAAGTCTGAAAATGAACCCCTAATTGTCTTGACATATGAGCCTATTCTCATAGTCTGCATAAATACTGCAATTTTATCTTGAAAGAATATAAACATCTTTTACATTCATCTTAATTTTAAGTTTCTTGAAAGTTCTAGAAATAATGAATTGTAAGTATTAGCCTGTCTATTCACTAGCTAAAATTATCATGTGCTTTAAGAATAAAAGTCAAAATACATATGATTTAGCGTTTTTATAGAATGGACTGGTAGAAATTTTGAGCTAGGCTAAAATGATTATAATTTAACATGCACCCAGAAAAAGAAAAAGGGAAATTACATGTTAAAATACTAAAATGGCTCAGGTACGCCTAACTTCTTTTTGCTACACTATATTTATTTTCTAAAGTTAATGCTGACCAATAATCGCTTTTTATTAAAAATGAATTTTCCCCAGTACATATACAACTGTTGCCTATCTTCATCTACAGAAGATGCTAAGATTCCTGCATCTTGCCAGACAAATAAAAATTCTGTGGGTGTACAAGTTCATTTGGCAATAATTTGTTTATGCGAAGATAAAGCAGTGAAGTTATCCATGCTTAAGTGTAAAACAATGAAAGATATAAATTTATTTTTACTGGAAATGAGTGTTCCAGAGTTCTGCACAATCCATTAACTACTATACCTAAACAAAGTCTTTATAAATGTTATGTTTCTCATTTTATGATTTTATAGCTAATGTGTTTTCAGCCAAGAATAATGTGGTGGTCAGAAGAGAGTTCAATACAGATATGTGGCAATGCAGTAAGTATAGAGGTTAATGAATTTCTCAGTGACTAGAAAACAATTATTGATCACCAATTTTTGGAAAGCTTTAAATTGAAATTTTTACTACAAAAAGTTACTAAAAAAAAAAATTCAAAGGAGCTAGATAAAAGGTTTTGAAACTAATAAGATACTGATTTTTCTAACTTTGTATGCAGATTTGTGGATTTAATAGCCCCTAATTAATTAGACTAATGCCTTTTGCATGGACTGGCTTGTAGAGAAAGGCTACCTGACAAACTGTCTGAATTTGTGAACTGATGTATCTCCAAAGAGGGGAAAATTAATACACCTCTAGTTTGGGAACCTCAGTTAACAGCATAACCTAAATAGCTATGGATTTGGAAGATCCATGTAGTTTTATACCTGTTTCTTATTTACTTGCCACTTGAGGTCAGTAGAAAAGATTAGGAATTGGTTTAAAATTTGATCAATTAGGTCCACTACTAATTGGGTTAATACAATTCAGCATTAGAATATGAAAGAAGAGTAGACACTCCATTTCTCTAATAATGCTAAATGACTGGGGGTGGGGATGGGTACGGGAAGCAGAGAAAAAAGGGGAGAGACAGAGAGAAAGATATTGATTATAGAAATGAGACTCATGTAATTAACACCTATCAATAATAAAAAATCCAGGAGTCTCTTCACAAATTAAGAATTTTTTTTACGACAACTGCTAGGTAGCAGTCACAATAGATCTGAATTTAGCTTTTTTGTTTTCTGAGTCTAACCTATTTAAGAATGCATAAAACAGGGGGAGGGATAAATTAGGAGTTTGGGATTAACATATACACACTACTATACATAAAATAGATAACCAACAAGGACCTACCATAGAGCACAGGGAACTATACTCAATATTTTGTAGTAATCTATAATGGAAAAAAATCTGAAAAAGAATATATATACATATATATATATATATATATATATATATATATATATATATATATATGTATATATATATGTATATATGTGTATATATATATGTATATATATATATGAATCACTGCGCTAACATAACGTTGTATGTCAACTATACTTCAATTAAAAAAAAAACAAGGCATGGGAAAAAAAATAAAGTCTATCTTGGTCAAAAAAAAATGTATTAAAGAAACAATGAAGTAGTTGAGTGCTAAACAGAAATAAAGAAAATAGGCTAGCTATAAATGAAGTAATTACCCCCTGAATAAAATCTGCTATTAAGATACTCCCTGAGTGACAGAAACCAGATTCACAAATATTACTTTTCCCTTTTAATCATTCGCAGTGCCACCAACGCTTTATCTACACCCCAGTCAGCCCTACTGCCTGTGGTGTCCTCCAAGCTTCTCTGGGACATTACCACGCCCTGGTGGCCAGAAAGGGGAACTACTGACCCCTCCTGCTCACTTAACCACCTTGTTTCTCCCCCAACTCTAAGTATTCACATTGTACCTTCACTGTTTCTATATCTTCCAAGAAATTCCACCTCAAGGAATCAATGTTCAGATTCATTCACATATCCAAGTATCCATTTCTTCAACTTCTATATCTCTTCCAACTTTTAGTAAATTCTTTAGGAAAATAACTTTCTACCTTTCTCCTTACCCTTCTTTCTCTCTCACTCTTTGATCTCCATAATGAGCTAAAAATGGATTAATGAGTTTAGGGTTCAGGTAAATCATCACTAATAAGTGTATTACTTCTGGTGGTAGGACTTTAGAAAATTATACCAAAGAGACATAAATGGGATATAACTATATCAAGAAAAAAGTTACAAATGTAATTGAAATAAACATCAGAATTAGTACTCTCTACATCAAATGTAATGTTTAAACATCTTAGAACCAGTAAATCTACATTAAGTGTAACTGAAAAAAAATCAGAATTATTACTGTCATTAAATAATTTGAAAAGTGTCTAAAATGTCATTTGAAAACTCCACTACTGTTTCCCGCACCTAGTAAATAAAACCTTTTAACTAAAAATACCTATATACTATAAGTGTTACACATTAAAAGCTAGCCTTAGTTTAATTTTTCTGCTTTTTGTTTTGGGCAACAACACACTCTGCTTTTTTTATTATTAACATGGAATATTTTATAGACTATGATATGAATAAGATAGATTTTTATTGGCTAGTGTTTGACTCAACACTCTTTGTGACACTTTTTCTAGACAGAAAAGCTTTCCATGTTTCAGACCACCGAGAGTCACGTGGATGTGGAGAAGAAAATATCACCTTCCTACAGCACAGAGCAGAACTACACTGACTGTGTTTGCTGTGAATACACCCTAGAAGCATAAAAGAAAGACCAGGAAAGTGCAATTAATTAGTATTTAGTTCGAACAGACTCTCCGCCACCATGACGATAGGCAGTCTCATAAAGAAAAAGGTGCGATGGTTTGGAACTAAACTTAGGCTTCAATTCTCAATCTATCATGTAAGTAGCTATTTAACCTTGACCAAACGGCTAGGTTTTCTGAACAATGATTTCCTCAACTGCAAAATGTGGCTGTAAGCACCTGAAACTAATACAACATTGTAAATCAACTATACTTCAACTTTTTTTAAAATGTGGCTTGTAAGGCTTATATTCCTAGGGCTGTACTAATGTTTGCATGTACATGTGCACACATACTTATACACATGCATACACGCAAACACACACACACACGTATTTCCCTCCAACCCCTTAATTATTGATCTTCTCACTACATCTTTCTGCATTGGCTTCACTTTCTCAGAGTTGCTCTCCCATGAAGCTGTAACAATACTGGCAGACAGATCTGGTCTTATATCTTTATGGTTTCATGGCCGGAGAGAAATAGGGCTTTTCCTAACTAGAATAACCTGAAAAAAAATCTGGGAAAGCACTCTTATTGGCCCACAATGGGTTAAATATTCATGGCTAGACAAATTACCCTACCCCAGGGAATGCACTAATATATTGAACCAGCTTGAGCAGGACTTAAGGGGCAGGAGGTCTCAGCCGACAGAGGCTGGGTGGGCCTCCTGAGCAGACATAGATGCTGGTCTATACGGAGACCATGTTGGCATCTTGGATTCCTCATTTTCTGGTATTAATATACTCTTTCGTTTTTAAACTAATTACTCACTATTCACTCCTTAAATAATTCTATCCGCCTGAATGACTGCAGTGGCTTTCTAGCTGGGTACCACTTCTAGATTCATCTTCCCACCACTGTCTTTTCGGATAACTTTCAAGTTCAAGAACCAACAATGGTTTTGTGTGGCCTGTCATAAAAGATCAAACCTCTGCCATATAGCCTTAAAGCCCCTTCAATGTCTGGCTGTCCCTTATCCAGCCATCCTTATCTGCCATCCTTATTCCATTAAGAGGAACTGTTCTTCTCAAATACTTTATATTCCCTGTCATGTCACAATCATTCTCCCCCAGGCCTGTGATTATGCTAATCTCATTAGCTAAACTCGTCTACTCTTGCATTTCCCAATCCCACTCATCCATTACAAACAAATGTTCCAATTTTGTCCTGTTTTTATATGCAACTCATACTGATCCTGCCTGCCCCTGAATTCTTACAGCATCCAAATGGATTCAATTATATAACAATTTATTACTTCCTATTTGTTTTGCCATCTCTCCGTTTAGGTTATAGGTGCTGAGAGAGGACAGACGTATCTCAGAGTTACCTTCCTCTAAGATATCTTCCTTAGAGACGCTGTCCTCACAGTGCCAGGCATAATGGGCACCACCAACAAATACTTGATTTTCATGCCCTTTGCAAACAAGAGAACTTCAATACCCTAAATAGTTAACCCTAGGATTAAAAACAAACAGAATCGCCCTGTGATTAAACTCATCTGTCTCATTTCTCTGTAGCTGTCATGAAAATGCTATGTTTCTAATTCAACATTTAAGTCCAATTCTGCTGCTAGATAAAGGTCATCTTCAGATAGGTCATATGATATCGGGGGAAGTGAGAAACTGGAAATTTGCACATGTTTACAACTGTTTCGTCGCATGCAACTCTCCCACAGGGGAGACCCAGTACTCTGGTACACAAATAGGTCAGCAGTCTGCCACGTGGATATCAGCAACCATCTCATAAATACACCTGAAGAGTTTATCTCCTGAATCTTAAGTAGCCAATTCATCCTTGCATCAAGCTGATAAGAAAAACACCAGTTCTTCATGTCTTAACTGAACGGATGTCAGTGGTTGCTATTTTCTGAAGGAGTGATGAAAACTTTCCGAGTTGCTTCTTATGCTGCCATTTCTGTCTTTTTTAAACTTATGAATTCACAGAACATAAAATTTACTAGAAATTAGATGCAAACACCTGACATTCTGAAGCAAAGAGATCAGACCAACGACCTTGTAGAAAAACAAGATGTATGTACTGATTTATTTAAGTAGAAAGCCACATTAATGGGGAGTCAAATCGGGAAGGGATCAGGAAAGTGGGCAACTGCAGATTTACAGTGATAAGTATTTCAAACCTAAATTGAATAAACTAAAGCAACCATCTGTTTTAAAAACTGAAATTATTAATTTTTAGTAAATCTTCTGATGGGGCACTATTTTTGGCAGAGCATTCATTTACAAGAAACAGAACAACAGGCAATCCAGCACATTTCATAAAGGATAACTACATTTCCCAGTTATCCATCTGGGTCTTCTTCATTTCAGCAGTTTAATTAAAACTCAATGGTATTACCAATCTGTTACATTTTTCATGTTGATGGTTATTACATTCACAGTGCAGCAGGAGTACAAATTAAAGTGAGAAGATGATAAATCTCATCTCCAAATTTCATTTCTGTTTTTCTAGTAACTAATACTCTGGTAATATTTTTTAGCTCACTCATGTTTATAGAACAATTTCCATTATTTTTTATGATTAAAATAAAAGGAAAAAAAGAGATGCATGATTTTTTCCACAGCTTTTTTCTTTTGGTATGCATTATATTTTCTCACTCTTCTATCAACCCACTCTGTAGATTTATTTGAGTTGGGTGCCTCGAAATCTGTAATAAACTTGTTTTATTAAAGACTTTCTTTTTAAAAACATTTGGGGTTTTTCATGAATGAATCTTTTAATATTAGACTTACTCAAATTGAAATAAGAAGCATACCATTCAATTATGAATTCTGGGGATGTAAATTCATATGTAAAATATGGTTATTTTCTGTTTAAATCATTAATATAAACAAATGATTACCTTTTCATATCAAGAATGCCTCTTCAAACCTAAACCATTAAATATATATTCTTTGAGTCATACCAGAGATATAATCATATACTCTTTTTTATAGATGATTGGAAATTGGTTTAAGATAATGCCAAACATAGGATGCAGTGGGTTATACTGGAAAAAAAAAAAAAGTGCTATACAAATGCTTTCAAAATATTAAAAACTATACAACTATATGCAAAGTTATAAAAAATCAGATTGAGGCTGACTTTCGGAAGAAAAAGCATATATACAAAATGCCTCTCCCACCTCCCTCCCGCCTGATCTCCAGACCTGGAGAGGATGCACATGATAAGAATGGATATAATCCAGTGTGTCTTGACAGACAATCAAAAGGGCTTTAACTTGGTGACCACCCATTAAGAAACAATTGTTTTGAAATAACTGGTGTCAAAAACTGATCTGGAAAATCTCCACTCCTGTCAACATTCTTGCATTCCTAGGCATTGGTTGTTCCCTATCAATGTCTGCCATCAGTCAGTCTTGAATACCTACAGTCTCTTTGTTTGGACCAAGGTGGATTTCATTCCCTGGAGGCAAAATTTACTTGATTCAGTCAACCTTTCTCAGCAGGAAACACCCACTCCTCAGAAATGCTAATGAAATGCCCTGCAGTTTGACAAACTTAAGCCCTTTGAGACTTACACAGATAAAGGTGGCTTTATCTGTTCTGCAGTTTGAACAAGGGCTCCATCCCTGAAGCCAGTTATTTAATAGGGATCCCATAACATTATCTAAATGTCAAAATATGTATGTTCTAGTACAGTGACAGTAGAAGAAAATCTGCTTGTTAGTATTCCAGAAGTCAATTTGCTTGAAACTCAAACCATCTTAGGCAACATAACAATGAAAAGACAACTCCCCTGGAAGTCAGCATACCTGGGTGCCCAACTATGGTAGGCCTATTCTCACCAAGTGTGAATGCCTGTGAGGTGGGTGGTCAGGATGGAGCTCACACAGCAGGTAATGTTTTGGCTGGTCTTAAAGATTAAAACAAGTTAATTATGTAGTGATAAGACAATCAGAAAATGAAGTCAAAACAGAAGTCAGAAATTGGAATGAAGGAGAAGGGTGGGAGGGAATAGGAGGTGGAAGAGAAAAGAGAGGGCGAGAGGGAGGGTCAAAAAAAAAAAAAAAAAAAAACAACAACAACAAAGAAGAGAACTGTATTTTCCTGGAAGGACAAGAAGTTCCATACTGCTCAAAATCGTATGTGATGAAAGACAGAATATAAAACTGAGGCAGAAGACATGTTATAAGGAGTATAATATTGTACATATTGTTGTACAAAAGAATTCAGGTTTTATCCTAAAACTGGTAGAGAATTACTAAAGGATTTTAAACAGGGAAGTGTTAGAAACAGGTTTGCATTTTATGAAGATAACCTTGAACCAGTTCAAAAGTTAGAGACAAGGAGGCCATTTAAGAACAATAGGATAGCAATGCATTTGAGAAACAAGGAGAAATAATGGGAATATTTAAGGCACAGACAAGGGGAAGGGACTTAGTGAGTGGTGGGCTGAGATGACTAATTGTCTATTAATACAGCCATCATGACTGAGAAGATCTCACAGAAATTCACAGAAATGGCAAGTGGAATGGACAGAAGAGGTCCTCAGAGCTGCTGAGAACAGGTGCTGATGAACAACAGTTTGGACCAGCTGAGTATGAGATGACTGCAGCATCCAGGGAGATCTGCAGGCCACAAACATGTCTGGATTTCAGAAGAAATTTGGAAGTGTGTGTATGTATCTCCCACGTATATACTCTGTATCCCAAATGAGTATTAAAAATGTAGATGTGCTTTTGAGTGCAAGAGCTCAAGTAGAGTGAGCACAGATAGAAGAGAGGTGAAGGCAAATCCCTGAGGAACAAAGACACTAAAGGGCAAGTAAAGGAAATGAGCCTATCAAGAAGAAAAAAAGAAGGGTTAGGGATGTAGGAAGAAAACAAGTAAAATGTTTTCAAGAGAGGAAACAATTTCCAGGAAGAAGATACTCCAACAGTGTCAAATGCATTAAGAGATGTCAAGGAAGGTTGACCAACATGTCTGTTTGATGATCTTTACAATCCCAACTTTATAAGGGAGGTATTATCATTATTGTTGGCATCCTTGCTTTAAATGAAGAAAATAAAGGCCCTAAAGGTTTACGTAACTTGTCAAATATCACAAAACAAGTGACTGTTAGAGAATTTTGAATCCACACTGTTCTTGTTGTATCCAAGCTCACAACCTTTCACAGCCTTTCACAATTTGACTGTAGAAATTCCAGGAGTAAATAGAGATAAATTAAGGTAAACTAAGAGGAGCAATTTTTAAGAGATGAAGAGAAAGCCAGACAGAGAGACAGAGCTGATATAGAGTAGGACTACTTATTGGTGCAAGTTAATGGAAAGAGATCATCAGGATAAAGAATCCAGGTGAAGGGATGAAACCAAAGTAGTAGAGGGATCTACCTGACTCAGATGTGGGAGAAAGGAGGGAACAACATACACATAAGCTAATGCAGTGGCAAGAAGACTGTAAAAGTGGACAGATACTTGGCCTAAACTTTTTCCCTCTTGTTTGTTTGTTTTCTTAGTGAAGTAGATGAAGAAGCTATTTGCAGAGGGGAAGGTGACTGAGACTATTAAAAGAAACTTACCATTTTGTCTACCATTCCTAAACTATTTTATACTTTTAAAGGAGTAATGTCATATTCCTTTCCTTCTCTAAGAATGGCAACAAATACATGTGTTGTGTGTTTTGGAGGGAGGAGAAATCAGGAAAATTGTGTCATCAAATTTTTTTAAAAATGTGTAAATAGTAAAGAGATCGAAATAGTAATCAAAAACTCCCAATAAAGGAAAATCCCAGGATAAGATGGCTTCCCTAGAAAATTGAACTAAACACTTAAAGAAGAATTAACACCAATCCTCCTCAAATTCTTCCAAATAATTGAAGAAGAGAGAACATTTCCAAACTCATTCTTTGAGGCCAGTTACTCTGATATCAACACTAGCCAAAGACACAATAGGAAAAGAAAACAACAGATCAATATCCTTGATGAATATTAATGCAAAAGTCCTCAATAAAATACTAGCAAACCTAACTCAACAGCAATTAAAGGACTACACACCATGATCAAGTGGGATTTACACATGGAACACAAGGAGAGTTCAACATACAAAAATCAATCAGTAAAATACACCATTTGGCAAAATGAGGCACAAAAACCACATGATTATCTCCAATGATGTGGAAAAAGCATTTGATAAAATTCAACATCCACTTATTATAAAAAACACTCAACAAACTAGGAATAGAAGGAAACTATTTCAACATAATAAATCCATATATAAAAAGCCCACAACTAACATCATACTTGATGGTGAAAGACTGAAAACTTTTCTTCTTAAATCAGGAACAAGGCAAGGATGCTCACTGTCACCACTATTATTCAACATAATACTAGCAGTTCTAGCCAGAGCAATTAGATAAGAAAAAGTAAATAAAAGGCATCCAAAGTGAGAAAGCAGTGAGAGTATCTCTGTTGACAGACAATATGATCCATATGTAGAAAACTCAAAAGATTCCACCAGAAAAATTAAGCTGTTACAACTAATAAACAATTTCAGCAAAGTTATAGGATACAAATCAACACACAAAATTCAGTTGTGTTTCTATATGCTAACAATGACCAATCTGAAAAAGGAAATTAAGAAAACAATCCTATTTGCTATAGGACATCATAAAGGATAAAATACTTAGGAATACCCCTAAACAAGGAGGTGAAAGATGTGTACACTGAAAACTACAAAACACTGTTCAAAGAACTCAAGGATGGTACAAATTAATGGAAAGATATCCCATGCCCATGGATTGGAACACTTAATATTGTTAAAATGTCCATACTACCCAAAGCAATCTACAGATTCAATGCAATCCCTATGAAAATCCTAATGACTTCTTTTATAGAAATATAAAAAACAACCTAAAATCCATATGGAATCTCAAGGGACCCAAACTAGACAAAACAGTATTAAAAAAACAACAAAGTTGGAGGCCCCATACTTCCTGATTTCAAAACATAGCACACAAAGCAGCAAGTAATTAAGACAGTATGAGACTGCCATAAAGACAGATAAGTGGACAAATGGAACAGAATAGAGAGCCTAGAAATAAACTCCTGCATATATGTACAGATGACTGTCCACAAGCCAAGACTACACAATGGGTAAAGGACAGTCTGTTCAAAAAATGGTGCTGGGAAAACTGGATATCCACATGCAAAAACTGAAATTGGACCCTTACCTTATAACCATATACAAAACTTAACTCAAAGTGGATCGAAGACCTAAACGCAAGCACTAAAACTGTAAAACTCCTAGAAGAAAACATAGGAGCAAAGCCTCAGGACATTAGATTTGACAATGATTTCTTGGATATGACATCAAAAGCACAGGCAACAAAAGCAAAAGTAGACAAATGGGACTATGTCAAACTGAAACGCTTCTGTGCATCAAAGGAAACAATAGAGTGAAACGGCAACCAACCTATAGAATAGCGAAACTATTTACAAATTATATATATGATAAAAGGTTAATATCCAGAATATATAAGGAACTTCTACAACTCAACAACAACAACAAAAAAAACTGATTTGATTTGATTTAAAAATGGGCAAAGGACTTGAATAGATAATTCTAAAAAAAATTATGTATGAATGGTCAACAGACATATGAAAAGATGCTCAACATCACTATTCATAAGAGAAATGCAAATCAAAATTACAATGAGATATCAGCTCACATCCATCAGTATGGCTACTATTGGAAGAACAAAAAATAGCAAGTGCTGGCTAGGATGTGGAGAAATTGGAACGCTTGTGCACTGTTGGTGTGAATGTAAAATGGAGCAGCCATCATGGAAAAGAGTATGGGGGTTCCTCAAAAAATTAAAAATAGAATTACCATATGATCCAGCAATCCCACTCCTTGATATATATCCAAAGGAATTCAAAGCAGGAACTTGAAGAGATATCTGCATATTTGTGTTTATCACAGAATTATTCACAATAGCTAAGAGTTGGAAGCAACCCAAATGTCCATCATCAGATGAACAGATAAAGAACATGTGCTATATACACACAATGGAATAGTATGCAGCCTTATATAAGAAGGAAATCTTGTCATATGCTACAACATGGATAAACTTCACAGACATTTTACTAAGCAAAATAAACCAGTCACAAAAGATAAATACTGTATGATTCCACTCATACAAAATAACTAAAGTAGCGAAAACCATAGAAACAGACAACAGAAAGGTGGCAGGTTGCCAGGGGCTGAAGGGAAGAGATTGGGGAATTACTGTTTATTGGGTATAGAGTTTCAGTGTTGCAAATGAAAAAGCTCTGGAGATCTGTTGTACAACAACGTGAATATACTCAACTCCACTCAACTGTACACTTAAAACTGGTTAAGATGGTAAATATTATAGTACGTGTTTTTTTACCCCAATAAAAAAAATTAGAAAACAAAACAACCATGGGTCCATGTGAACGTATAGAGGAATGGCAATTAGGGTGAAAGAAGGGTTACAGGGCAGCAACGTTCTCTGATGTGCAAATAAGGGGGTTAAAAGTTTGGCTTTGGTGTTCTACTGGAAAGGTGGGCGGGCCATGGCTAGCTTGATAAAAATAGAAACTAGTCATGGAAAATAGGGTAGTACAGGGTTTTATTTTAGAAAAATACCTAATTCTGTCAAGGTTATCTACTTTAAAAGTTAAATATAGCAAACAACAGTTCATCAATCAAGTACAGCAAACAGAATGTATATCTCATCTCTATATTTCCAGCTCACTGGAGAAATTGAAAATGGAACCATAGAGATAAGGAAGCTTATTAGATTTTTTAGGTATAATTTCTGGTTGATAGGCTGAAAAGATTATCAACTGGAAATTACATCATGGCCAAAAAAGTGGATATTCGCCTCCAAGATAATGTAGCTTGTTAGATACACCTCCCTTCTCCTTTCTACTACCTTCAGAGAGCTGGAATTGGCAAGATTCTTAGCCTAGAGAAATTGATTAAGGGGAGGAGAGAGTAGGAAGGGCATGGTCCCCATAGAATCTGGTGGGGAAAGAAGGGCGGAACTTAACAATAGATAATTATATAACATATTATAATACTGTATGCCATCTATCCCGTCTGGTCTGCGAATTGCTGCAGTAGCCATCCACTCTGAGTTCACGCAGTGGGTCGACCAGGCAGCCAAGTGGGAATTAAGGAAAAGTTGATGCCAGGACACAGTCACCTTGGACTTGTCTGCTCAGGTCCATCAGAGGCGGGGGGGGCAGGTACCTGAGAACCAAGAGGACAGGCAGTGAAGGAGAAATTAAAGAATACTGCAGAAAACAACCAGGTCCTACTGTATAGCACAGAGAACTACATTCAGTATCCTATGATGGGATTCCCTGGTGGCGCAGTGGTTGAGAATCCGCCTGCCAGTGCAGAGGACGTGGGTTCGAGCCGTGGTCTGGGAAGATCCCACACGCTGCAGAGCAATTAAGCCCGTGTGCTGAGCCTGCTCTCTAGAGTCCGCGAGCCACGACTACTGAGGCTTCGAGCCACAACTACTGAGCCCGTGTGCCTAGAGCCCGTGCTCCACAACAAGAGAAGCCACTGCAATGAGAAGCCCGCGCACCGCAACGGAGAGTAGCCCCTGCTCGCTGCAAGTAAAGAAAGCCCACACGCAGCAACGAAGACCCAACGCAGCCAAAAATAAAATAAAATAAATAAATTTATTTCAAAAGAATCCTATGATAAACCAAAATGGAAAAGAATATAAAAAAAAAGAATGTGTATATATGTATAACTGAATCACTTTGCTGTACAGCAGAAATTAACACAACATTGTAAATCAACTATACTTCAATCAAAAAAAAAAAAAAGAATATTGCAGAGCACACTGGGGCCTTTTATTCTTTTGCTAAGGTGTCTGAAAGCATACCTGAGATTAGGTAATAAAAACTAAAAAGAAACGAATTCTAAAAAGCACAAAAGCAAACACAGGCTCCAAGTTCTGCAACCTATGTTTACAGCTTGAGAAGCTTCTAAGTATAGTAGCCATTTCCCTGCAAAGTGATAGCCAATCAGAAAGATAAGGGACATCTGAGTTCTCCCAGTGTAGGGACAGGGTGCAAATTGGCCCAAAGGCTCTATTGACTAAAACCACAGTGCTCTGTTTTGTAAATAATGGTTTGCAAAAACAGAGGCTTTATGAACTCCATTATCTAATGATTTTCCATTAACATGCTAATTAATTCTATAATTAAGAAAACATGAAGAACCTTAAAAGCCTAGAAAATCAAGGAAATGCTGAACTGAAACTGCCATCCAGTCCTTAAGACAGTACTGCCAATAGTTAGTAACATCTGGAACAAATTCCAAGCATTTTACCTGCGTTATCACACTGTGCTTTCCACCTTCCTTAGCTTAGTACTCTTACCTGGCCTACTGTCTGACCTTACAAGAGAAATAAAATCCAGTTTATGCTATATACAAAAGTAGCCTTGCACGTAAGTAGAGTAAGATGCCAGCTGATATGGTGTTCTTTGTGGGTCTCCAGAATGAAATGTTCCCTGAACTTCAATGTGGACAAGCCTGCCGGCCACAGGTGTAGATGGAGTCCTCTGAGTTAAGATGCACATTTAGAATAAACCTCTTGGGAGGGAAGCATTCTTATGAGAAAGAAATGATATGATAAACAATCATTAACATAATTTGATCTGGGTCATCGGAATGAAGCAAGCCAGGCTCCTAAAAAAAGCACACTGCTGAAGGTTAAAAGAAGTGTAGACAAGAAAGGGAGGGGGAACCACGCAAGGGAAATTGCCTCCTTTGGTCCTCAGGAGGCTAGTCCTAATTATCTGGGAATAACCAAGAATCCATTTTGGCAGAAGGAACAAGATACACCATGGTATTACTATTTTAAGCAACTATTCCTTTTGTGGTGGTTTTATGCGACTGCCATCTTTAGTCAAGGGTTTCAAGAGAGTAAAAAGGACTAAAGCTATCGAATTGCCAATTATTTACTACTGCTTTCCTAAACCGCATGCATTTTTAAGGAATTCATCATTTGGGAAATTGTTTTGTTTTGGGTCTTAGGAAGCACTACTTTGAAGGACTAGAACTAAAGCTGCTTTTTAAAGGAGTTCTAAATTGAGTGCTTAACGAGGAAGACCCAAGGTAGAAAAGCCTCAGTGAGGAGAAAGTGAAGTCCTGCCAGCACTACACTCACGGTGCTCATTCCCCAGGCCTCCAGGTGTTAAAAGGAGCTGTGTACTTTATTCGCCCAGACCAGAAGGCCAGTACAGTACATGTACGAAGAAAGGGAAGAGATCAATTTGAAGAAACTAACGTCCCTTTAAACTCCATTGGCTGAGTCTAGATAAATTTCTTAAATGGGGCAGCCAAGTGAACACCGCGCTTCTGGAAGTTCACTACAGAAGCCAGGTTCCCCATCTGGTCCCAGCCGCTGGAATTCAGAATCCATCACAGAGGAGAGCAACAAAGCTCTGCTGTTATCCTTCACTGCAAGGAGTGTGAGTCATAAACCCTTTAGCGGCGGGTCTACAACTATGAGACGTGTAACTTCAGGGATGCTGTCACATGCCACAGTCTACCCCAATGTCTTCATTACACGCGGTCAGGAAAAAATAAGGACAGGCTCAAGGAACAGGTCTTATGCAGACAAGGATAAGAATAGCTAGAAGGTAGCAACTATATTTGGCAAGTAATTCAACAAGAGGAAAGGGGAGATGGATTTAGTTCCCTTTCACTTTTCTATTTCCAACTTGCTGAAACCAGAGTGGGGAAATGAACACGAGAGAGACCTGGGCTTTGATTCTTTGCTGAAGTAGGATTATGTGTGCAACAAAGATGATGTCCCAGAAAGGTTACTCCAGAAATCAGATGACTTTGGTTGTGGTGTGACCTTCAACAAGTGGATTTTGTTCCGAGACCCAGAGTTCTTCACCTACAAATTAAAGAAATTACAGAAGAATAACCTCTGTGCTCTGCTTCATTTTCCAAACAATCTGTGATTAAATACATTTATAATCAAACTAAGTTTACAAGTGGAAAAAAAAAAAAAAAAGAACTTTTCAGAGTCTATGAAAATGAATGGAGTTTACAGATTCAAGTTTCTTCAGACTACAACTAGTAATACCGTTTTGGAACTGCAATTAGTGTTCCAGAAATTTCTTCCATCCAAGCCTAAACCATTGTATTTCAGTGAAAGGATGCTAAGCTTTTGGATATTGTGCTTGAGTCTTTATGCCAAAGTAATCGCTCAAGGCACATTTGAATTTTTATGACTCTAATGATGTCAGTTCACAAGATGGACTATTTCCCTCGGAAAATAGAGAGCCCTCAGGTGACAGAACAGATGGAGGGCCAACTTTTACTTATGGCTCAGGTTACACAGACGCTGCACCTTAAATAATTTATACGATGTGATCATACTTGGGCCTCATCTGTGGGCACAGACTGAACTGAAACCAAATATGCCTCAATCTGTATAGTAATCGCTGCTCAATAGCAGAGACACAGTGGAAAGTCCATTAGGCTAGCCAGAGTCTGGAGGCTCATGCTACTTAAGTACTGAGCAGATGATCAATTCTGGTTAAAATGCCTAGTTCCACCCCACTCCCAGCTGAGAGCTCAGTAAAGCTGACTGGCTGACTCAATTAAACAAGAGCTGGCTTTGGGAGGCCATAGATAAAACCCGGCAGACGTCAGCCGCGGACACTCCCCCATGAAAGAACCCAATAAGGTATGCTACTTCAATAAGCTAAGTAATATCTGCAGACACCGTGGCAACGTGAATCTACTTCCATTTACCACGGGGAACTAGGAGAATAGGAATAAAGTGGGGAATGGTAATACTGCCATTCCAAACTGAAGAGTTCATATAAACTCAAAAGTTGTGCTCCAAAGTTTGAGAATGGGTACTTTCATCATTTGGAAAAAACCAAAGCACGGTTGAAAATGTTCCTCATGAAAGTAATTTGATGGTTTATCCAAATTGCCTCCTGTATGAGACCGCTCCCAGTGTTAATTTGAGTGCTATTTTTCTAGGTATTTCTGCAAATTTTCTTTTTAGACCCTCATAATAATGCTGACTGTTAACATAGGCTGGATAACTCTAATTATCCATCTGATCATTAGGAGCCCTGAGGTTTAATTCCAAGAAGTGCCATGCCGTGACTGGAGAATGAAACCATTGATTCATGACCAGCAGCATCAGGATTCAGGTCCTTTTCCACTGCAAAGTGTAAGTGCTATCTGCCTTCTGCATCCCTACCAATGAGTGTGCAGCATGGCCAGATGCCATGGCCAGATGTAGCCTCCACACAGATGAACTCTTCTGGATCAAAAAGGAGGCAAGGGGAGGTGAGAGACTCCAGAAAAACCACATCTGCTGGAAGCTGCACTTCAGGCCCAGTGAGAAGCAATGGGGACCAAGCATTTTCTAGATCACACGCTTGGACTACTATAAGAGGCACTATGGGATGGTGGGAAGTAGGCAGGAGTTGCAGAGATCCAAGTTCAAAGCTGAGTTCTGTTGCTCACGAGCTGTGTGACTTGGAGCAAATTTCTGAACTCCTTGATGCCTGGCTCTTCTCACCTGTAATACAGGATAACCATGTCTTCTTGGCATTGTTGTAAGGAAAAGAGGAAATGCATGTTAACTAGTCTACCTGGCATGGTAGGTCTTCCATAAATAGCACCTTTCTTACCACGCCTGCCGCTTGCAGCCACTAAGTCCTTTCAAGGCCAAGAAGTTCAGTTTGAAGCAACAGACCTGATATTCTCCTTGCCCATCATGAGTAGAGGCTAGTACATGCTCTTCCCATCCAATTCCCTACAGGCCACAGACAATCAAAACAACCCTACATCTAACAAGCACACTGAAATCTGCTCTCCAGCACTTTTCTTTTGGCAGCTAGCAGATTTTTAAAAAAATAAAATAAAAAGCCTGCCGTGTCTGGTCTCCTTCTTCCCTTTAGCAAAGATTAGACCAAAAAGAAAGCAATTTAACAATTATTAGGCAAAGTAGGAGTGGCTCTTTATCTCTTTTTATACCAGAAGGGAAAGAGATGGTTGGTTATTTCTGCAATCATTATAAAATGTGCTTCAAGTACACACACTTGACACAAACCTGGAAATGAAGGGTCATGTTGAGCAGAGATTTCTTTTCTTTTTTTTTTTTTTGCTATATTTAACTGTAGCTATTATTATAACCATTCACAAATATTAAGCACTTATTATATAAGGCATTAGTTTAGGACTCAGGCTCCGGAATCGAAGTGGGTTTGAAACCCGGCTCCACCCCTGACTTGCTGTGTGACCTTGGGCTGAGTAGTTAACCTCTCTGTACTTTGGTCTCCAGCTCAACAAAATCAAAATACTACTACACCAACCACAACCTGTGTGAGGCAAAAGAATATAAAAATCCATGCAAAGCAATTGGAAGAGTGCCTGACTGTTAAGAAAAAGTAGTAAATGTGAGCAACTATGCTTCGTTATTACTGAGTGAACCTCATAGGCCTTGAGAGAAATGTGACAAATAAAGACTGGTTGGGCTGGTTAAACTCTTGAGAGTCTGAAATAGCATTTTATAATAAAGTCAATGAAAAACCCGCCCATACTCATGTTGCCTGCTGCTACCACAGGAGAGACAACATCCTATCACCACGTTTACACCTGATACAGGACACGCAGCAATTTATGAGAAAGCCGTCTCTCTGGCTCAGGACTGAGTGCCCTGATTATTTTTTCTACACTGTGCAAAACTAAAGATTTCTTTAAGTCTTGTAACTCAGTTCGGAGCACAGTTTGACCCCCATGTGAATGTTTCCTCAATACTGAAATGTCTTGGAAAAAGACTGGTACCTCACCCTATTGCATGGATGTGGTTTCCCTACACCTCTCTGAGATCCCACCCTACAGATAAAACCCTCTTCTGTTGGGGGCATTTTATTGTACAAGCAGTCCAACTCCCATCTAAGATAACCCGGAAGCCATATTTGTGTTCCTTCTAGCTAAAATGAAATTATTTTTATCTTGAATTGTTCTAGCACAAAATGGCATCTTAAAAATTTCATTGTATTTACCTTATCTACATCTTTATCTTTTTTTTCAATAATGTTACTAATAATATAGCTCAAATTATATAACTATAAGGTACCTGTCATCGGATAGACACTGATCACAACAATTCACACAACTCATTTTCATCTGCATAATAATAATGTCATAAGGTCATAATAATAGTTATATAATGTTAACTATAATATATTGTATTATAGTTGTATGGTATTATATATTGTATAATATCATATAACTATTATTATGACCTTTTCAAAGGTGATAAAACTCAAGACAGAGAGAATGTAAGTGGCTCAGGATCATAGAGCCAGAAAGCAGAGAGCCAGAAGCACACATACCACTATACTAAACTTGAATTCCTCCCTTCCTTTCTACCTTGCACCATCCATCCGCCCTTTTATCTACCTGCCCATCTCCTCATCCAGCTATCCACCAATCAGTAGAGGGGAAAGAAGGAATTAAAGCATTTGCTTAGAAAGGAATTTGGAATTTAACTAATTCAAATATATCAGTAGGATTTGGTGGTTGTAAAGCGCTCACTTGCAGTAGGCTCAGCATGGCATGCATTATTAAAGAAACTGTTTTAAATGAGTGTCAATTTTTCAAAACGTAAAGACTGGCTCTATTCAAGAGACCCAGAAGACTTGAAGGGATGCATACAATATAACTATACAGCGGCCACGTTACTAAGCTATGGACATCATATCTGAAAGGAAAGACATAATCAACAATTATTATTTTCTTTCAGTAAGAAAAAAGCTAGGTCAGGAGTATGTCTAAACTATCTTTCCTTCCTTAATGAAACTGTTATTGATTTTTCATCCTGCTGAATCACTGCCTTGAAGCAATTTCTTTTACCTGCAGGTTCTCACATTTAATTTGGATGTACGCTTAAGGGAGAGTTGATCACTAAAAGCTCCAGAGGAATGCCAAAAGGTTTGTATTAGGAAGAAACAGTGAAAGCAATTCTATCAATTTTGTTAAACACAAAGATGATCAAAGAATTACTAACGAATGGCATTTAAAGAGCAATTTCAATGTGAATCTGGGTCATATCAACATAGTCATCATTCTGAATGTTCTCAGTGGGTATAAACATTAAAAATTTCCATGCACAAAACATAAATTTGATACTGTTAGAGGAAAGGGCAAATATATTCGTTCACCAACAGCTGGGCTTCAAGTTGACTTTGCTGACCAAAATTAATATCTCCCCACGTTCTTTTAGCATCATCCCTTATTATGTACCTGTTACTGAACAAAGCATGATCTATGTATTATCTCCTTTGATCTTATAATTCAGGTACCATAAACTACAATATTATACACAAAGAAAGTAAGGCACAGAGAATTTAAGAAATTTGCCCCAAATTTTATAATTACCAAATGGCAGAGCCAGCATTCAACCTCATGTTTGTGTGTTTCCCGACCCCACATTCATAACTCCAGGAACAGTTCGTATACACAAAGTACTTTGATTCTCTACCATGTACCAAAAAGCCTCTGAATAAATAAATATTTTTCATAACATTCATCAATGCTTCAGGACCACGAATTTTTTTTAGACTTAATGAGGCTATATTTGCACACTGTGACCAACCACAAAACCCATGTGCAATGTTAGAAAATGCTCTTGGGGTTCCACCTACTTTAGATTCTCAAACATATGCTGGGACCATCAAATCCCACACGGAGATGACTAAGTCCCTCTCAGCACACTGCCCCTTATCCCTAAAAGTGTGCCACCTTCTAGAATGACCCCACCACAGAAAGGACTAGTTGCAGGACCACGTGCATGGTGACTTTTCTCCACCCCTCCTCTCTGAACTCTCTCCTCATTCTCTCCTGCTTCCTCTCCTGCCCCGCACCTCCTGCTAAACTATACTCAGCTCTAAATGTTTATAGGTCAAGTTGTTTTCTCCCTCCTGGCATAATTTCTCCAGAGACAGAGGACATACTGTTTGAGTTCTCTTTCCCTGGGAGGCTGTTCCAGGAGTCCCCAAACCAGCCCTGATCTTGAAAGGAGCTCAAACCAAGGAAGATACCTCCCCACAGACCCCAGAGGGGCCCTAGCAGTCAATACAAATCTGAGAACATGACTGTCTTCTCTGCCTGCCAGCAACTCCTTCCTATGCCATTCTACTCTCAAGGTTCACAGCAAGTCATTCCAGTATGCCAGCGATTTGTGTTCCCCGCCCCCCCCCCCCCACAAGGAAATCATGCAGGAAGATGAACAGTGGCAATAGCCAAGACCAAAACAAAGCAAAACAATCGGTCACTGGTTGTAGATTTTTGGTGCAAATGAACTTATTTACAAAACAGAAATAGGGTCACAGAAGTAGAAAAAAAACCATTATGGTTACCAAGTGGGAAAGGACGGGGGGAGGGATAAATTGGGAGATTGGGATTGACATATTCACACTACTATATCTAAAATAGATAACTAGTAAGGACCTACTGTATAGCACAGGGAACTCTACCCAATACTCTGTAATGGCCTATATGGGAAAAGAATCTAAAGAAGAGTGGATATATGTACATGTATAACTGATTCACTTTCCTGTACACCTGAAACTAACACATTGTAAATCAACTATACTCCAATACAAATTAAAAAAAAAAAAAAAAAGAATACTCTAGTTCAAATTCCAACTCTGCTACTCGTCTGTTTCCTCAGATGTCATACGGAGATAATAATCTCATAGGATATTTGTGAGGATTCAATGAGATAAAGCATGTAAAAGCAACCAGGGATGTAATAACTGGTCAATCAATATAAATAGTATCACTGCTATTACTCCTAGCACATTTTGTGGGAATTTTTATAAGATTTTTCTTGTATGTGATTAATTTTGCGCATGACACAGTATCTTATGTAGCTCTAGAGATTTTTAAACGAGCCTAGGAAGCAAATTTTGGCAGCTCTACTCAACATTTCTCTGCAAAAAAAAAATTAAAACTATTAAAAAACATGAAGTGTTTTAAATCAAAGCTGTCTTATAAATTCTCTGAAAAGATTAAATGAAAACTGAATCACTCAATTTTTGAGAACTTTAAGATATAAAATTTTCAGGCAAATATAAAAACTTCAGAAAAATGTTTTTTCATCAGATATAGCTGCCTATGTCGAATTTCCTCTACTATTAGTGTCACACCTATCACCTAAAATACTGCACCAAAGGAGAAGTCCCACTGCTTAATGTTGGTGACATTTATTCTTCAGCTTGAGAAGGCAAAACAAAAACCTCCAAACTGAAATATCTGTAGGCCAGTGAAATACAGCAGTTGTCTTTTCAAAAGGCGAAAAAAGACAATGTTTCATTATGTGAGACCATAATTATTACTTCAGCTTCTCTAAACAAAAGTTCTCAGGTTTTAAGGAGCTGATTTTCACAACTATAGCAAATTGACAAAACAGTCCATGAAAGTAAATTGTCAATTACTTCTAGATGTACAAATTATTAAGATAATAACAGCTTTTATTACTTAAACATTAAAAATTAAAATTATCCCATGGCCCTTGTTTATCATATTTTCATTTTAACACTTTCTTGTTTTGTTTTGTATTTTCTCTCTTGGTTAGCAGATATTTCTTTCAGGCAGTGCGCACGGCGGTCCCCTGGATCTGTCTCTCGCTTCAACAGTGTTTGGACGGAACGGACCCAGGGACGCCCTTTGCTCCAGCCTCCGACCACCCTCCAACCTTTCTTCCAGTCGCAACCTTCGGAGTCAGACCCTCAGCTGTCCTCGCTCACCAGGGCCAGCCAACACCATTTTTTGAGCTTAACTCCTTATCAACCATGAGCTCCCAGATTCGTCAGAATTATTCCACCGAGGTGGAGGCTGCTGTCAACCGTCTGGTCAACATACATCTGTGGGCCTCCTACACCTCCCTCTCTCTGGGCTTCTATTTAGACCGTGACGATGTGGCTCTGGAGGGCGTGGGCCACTTTTTCTGCGAATGGACCAAAGAGAAGCACGAGAGCGCCGAGCGTCTCTTGAAAATGCAAAACCAGGGCAGCGGCCGCGCCCTCTTCCAGGACGTGCAGAAGCCATCTCAAGATGAGTGGGGTAAAACCCAGGACACTGTGGAAGCCACCATTAACACGGAGAAGAACCTGAACCAGGCCCTTTTGGATCTGCATGCCCTGGGTTCTGCCCGCGCAGACCCCCGCCTCTGCGACTTCCTGGAGAGCCATTTCCTGGACGAGCAGGGGAAACTCGTCAAGAAGATGGGTGACCACCTGACCAACCTCCGCAGGCCGGTTGGTCCCCAGGCTGGCCTGGGCGAGTGTCTCTTTGAAAGGCTCACCCTCAAGTATCACTAGGAACTTTCGGAGCCCAGTGGCCTTTGAGGAGCCCCTCTGGTGTCAGGGCTTCTGCCTGAAGCCCTGCCTGCTATGCAGCCACTAGGCAGCTTTTTAACCACCCCGGAGCCCTCTCCCAAGCCTTGGACCAAATGGAAACAATAAAGCTTTTTGCAGCAAAAAAAAAAAAAAAAAATGTTTTTCTTTGATACAATGTAGGTGAACAAGTGGATTGAAATGTACCAACTTGTACAGATTTGAAAATAAAAAATTTAAATTTTTATTTAAAATTTTAATAACAATATTTCCTATCTTTGTAACTGATTCAGGGAATAAAATCTGAAGACTACTTAATTCTTCATCAATGCTTCCATTTTCGCCCATTTTTAATCAAAGATATAATGAAATCTTTTTCACATTTCTTATCTAGAAAATTTCCTCATGTGTTTAATTCTGCATATAAGTGAAATCATCACAGTATTTGTCTTTGTCTGACTTATTTCACTTGGCATAATTCAACGTCCATCCATGTTGTCTCAAATGGCAGGATTTCCTTTTTTATGGCTGAGTAGTATTCCTGTGTGTGTGTGTGTGTGTGTGTGTGTGTGTGTGTACACGTGTGTGTGTAAAACACATTTTCCTTATTCATTCAGCTGTCAATAGAAACTTAGGTTGTTTCTATGTCTTGGCTATTGTAAATAATACTGTATAATACTGCAGTGAACATGGGTGCTCAGATATCTCTCAGGACAGTGATTTCATTTCCTTTGGATATATACCCAGAAGTAGGATAGCTGGATCATATGGTAGTTCTATTTTTAATTTTTTGTGAAACCTCCATGCTGTTTTCCATAATGGCTGTATGATGACTCCCAAAATTTCAGGTTTCTTTTATGTGACTTCACCCCCGCCTCCAATAAATCCTCCTTTTCTAGTAGGAAACACCCTGCAAGTACAAGAAACTCAAGTTGTGCACTTTCCCCACCCACACACCTTCCTCAACCCTTTCCCTCCCTCCCCTTCCCTCTCCCCCTCTCTCTTTCTCTCTCTCTATATACACACACATATATACATGTATAAGTATATATATACAATATATATAAATACACATACACATTCTTTTTCTTTCTACCCAATATTCAGAACACACTTTGGAAGACTAGAAATTTTCAAGTTAGGAGGCTCTCATAGGGTAGAAATTTTTAAGTTAGGAGACTTTCATAGGGTATCTGCCTGCAGCTGAACACAAAGAGTTCATCCCTAACCTCAGATTCCCCTGAAACTTCATCCCAAACAAGGGAAATAGGATAAGCAAGGGAATAAAGAGTATTTTAAAGACCTCCATTAAGAAATGGAGAGGAAATGAGAAAAGGGATCACAAAAAGCAGAGCAGAGGAAGTGGGGGAGACCAGGTTAAATGGGCTAGAATGCTGAGACCGGGTTCTCCCACCAGCAACTGAGAACCTCAGTTTACACTCACAGGAAAACGCCACAGCTTGACTCTGCTGGTGGCTGGGAGTGTCTCCCACTGGTATGCAACATTCAGAGCCGCCTGCATGCCTCCCTACCCTCCCTGATGTAAAGAGGTTTTTCACGCTAGCCCCAAATGTCCTCTTCTATCAGACTCTCACTGTTTTTCTGTCTTTGCAAGAGACTACATGCTCCCCCAATTTTAGATAATCCATAATAATAATCTGTCTCAATGTATAATGAGGAATTTGTCTCAAATTGGTTATCATTGGTATATCTACCTACAACAAAAAGTGATACGTTATTCCTGATATACGCTTTTTCATTACATACCAGAACATTCTATGGAAGCTTGGGGAAGAGAATAGGTACTATCAGGATTAGGAAGGATGACTATAAACCTAGATATTAATTTAGGGTCAATGAAATGGTCTTTCTAATACATAAAATAATTTGTGCAAAGCACTTAGCATACTGCCTAGTATACAGATAATGACAGCTCTTTTGTACTGTTCAAAGAAATATTTTTCATACAATCTTTGTATTCTCATAATGCTTTTGACGTATCTCTGTTGGCTTTTCTTTCTGCAATTGTCTGCTTATGTGCTACGTCACCAACTAGATGGTAAACTCCCTGAGAGTGAAGAAAAGGAAATCATCATTGTATCCTCAGGGCCTAGAATATGGTAAGTACCATGGCAACTGCCTCATAAATATCTGACAGCCAACTGAAGGAATGAAGGTAGAGTTCTGCAAAGTTCACTACCAATTACGTAGGATGATAATAAGAGCACCCAACCACTTATCTGAAAAGCTGGATTTTGATTCCATCTCTACCAATGACTTCCTGCAATGTCCTAAGCAATCCACATGGAATTGGAGACAAAGACTTACCTACACATTCCATAGGGTTGCTATGAGGATCACATTAGATAAATATGAAGAGGAAGGCCAAGGAGTCCATCACAGAGTCACCTCCCCTTCCACAAATTCAGTTTTCTTAGTTGAAAAAAACAGAAGGCGGTACCAGCTCCAGCATTGTATGAGTCTCAGGAATCCCTAGACCAACTACACTAAAGAAGTTCTCAGATGAATGAAAACAAAAAAATTAAACCAAATGAAACACACGTTTGCTGGAAGCAAGAATTTTTTTTTCTTTCCTCTCAGCTTGAGCTAATTCCTTTGTCCAAATTATTTCATTTGTTCCAAAATTACATCCCAGTGAGATCCAAGAGCCAATCATTGAAGGTTCCTGGAGGTCTCCAGACCCCTCATTGCTTCTTCCCAACTGGGATGCACCATCATTGCCTCAGCACCAGCTGTCCCACCCCTGGGAGGCCAGAGATGGCCCCGGCCACAGAGCAGGAAGCCTCAGCCAGGTGCCGCCATGGTCTTCCCATGCCAACAGTTCAACTCTAGCTCAGTTTTACCTCCGAATTTGTGCTAAATGTTTTAGTACATTATCCAATTTCATATTTTAAAACAGCTTTCTGGGGTACATATGAATAACCCAATTTGACAGAATACAGTAGAGGCCATAATAAATGCTACGTAAGTGTTTATCAAGTGAACGAGGGAAGGAATACAGTGCTAAGTAGAAGACTGAGGCCGGGGGGGGGAGGATGCTCAAGTAGGCTAAGCTCACACACTAGTAAGAACAAAGCTCTGACACAAACCAGGTTCATCCAACCTCCAAATGCCTTTGTGCTGGCCTAAACCGTAATGTCGGCCATTCTTGGCATTGATTTTAAGATGAAGTTCCCATTTATTTATAAAACAGAAATAGACTCACAGGCAGAAAATAAACTTATGGTTACCAAAGGGGACAGCGGTGCAGGGGGTGGGGCGTAGAGGTGGGGAGATAAATTAGAGTCTGGGATTAACAGAAACACACTACTATAAATAAAATAGATAAACAACAAGGACCTAATGTATAGCACAGGGAGCTATACTCAATATCTTGTAATAACCTATAATGGAAAAGAATCTGAAAAAGAACATATAGATAGATAGATAGATAGATATAGATATAACTGAATCACTTTGCTGTATACTTGAAACTAACACAACATTGTAAACTTTTTCTCCTTTTTCTTTTTTTTAATTTTTATTGGAATATAGTTGATTTACAATGTTGTGTTAGTTTCAGGTGTACAGCAAAGCCACTATAAATTAACTATGCTTCAATTTTAAAAAAAGAAACCAAAAATATAAAATGAAGTTTCTCCCACATAAATATTGTAAAGTAGCTGCTCTCTTCACCCAGTTCCAGAGCTGCCAACTCTGGTACAGATTCTCAGGTGCTGCTCCTCTGTCTATTGATGGGAGAGGAATCCTGACCTTGTGACAAGCCATTCTGAACATCTCTGCTATATTTTTTCATCTGTCTTTTCTCCTGAGAACTCCCAGCTGAATTCATTGATTTTTAGCTTCCACTTTTAATGACCTCCTATTATTTAGACTATAGAATGTGGCATGGGTACCACTAAAGTCCACCATCTGCCCCCTTATAGGCAGGCTCTGGTCCTTCCATCATTGGCTCATGTGGAAGAGGGAAGTGAACTGTACCTGAAATGGGGTGCGGAGGATGGACTGAGAGGTCCCATGTCCCATTCTGTCCCTGTTGCTCCAAGCTGTCTTCCTGGCCCTCAGCTTGCTCACCTGTTACTGAGAAGGCCAGGTCTGATGATCTCAAGGTCCCTTCCAGCTCTAAAATTTTATGAAAGTATTTGCTTAAATATATGTTTCATAATGATCCAAATAATCACAGTAGCCTTTGAAACTACTAAAAAATAAATTGTACATCAGCTGACCTCTGGTGTCAGTACTGACATCGGTGTGCAGGCTGCTAATTTAATCATCCTACAATGTGGTCCCTAACCATCGAATAAATTAAGTATATCCTGCATTTGTCCTTTCCTCCATTTTTTAAGCTCTAGATTCTTTATCGGTGCCGCAATTTCCATTATGAGACAAGTGAACTCATCCCAGGTTAAGAGGCACCAATAAATTCAACTCTTTGATATTTAGAGTTGAAGACCTAAAGGAAAAGGCACCACTTTTAGGTCAGCATGGGGGTATCAGATATCAATGACATATACTCCACATCTGTTCACTAGTTCATCCTGAACACTGTTTCAACATACCGTCAAATCTGATTTTGGTTCTTGGGCTCTGTAATAATTAAACGATTCTCCTGCTCTAAAAGCTGGCTCATTTATTTCAAAATCAATCAAGGACAAATCAGAGAGTCCAACAAAGATGAATAAGAGATGGCAAAGCCTACCTTTGAATGCATCCGTGGTTTTAATATTGAATACAAAATGATTTTCAAAAAAAACTTTTTAAAAAGTATCCTTGATTTGTGAAACTCCTGTTAAGGATGTACATTTTTCTTGAGTATTACAAATGAAACTCCCTGGGGAGAATCTCTCCTTGTCAAAGTTCACCCTAATGGAAATGTCTTCAAAATATCAAAAGGACTTAAAGAGCTAAAGCGACTTCCTCAACAAATTTTAAAAATTTAACCTAAGTGCTGAGGAGTGTTTAAATACCTGTGAAATTCTTCTCAAACATCCCCTTTCCAGTCATCTTGTTACCATCCTTTACTGACCTCATTGTCTGTTTTAGAATGCAGTCATGAGGAAGCACTTGTGTATTCTCAGAAAAAACATCCTAGAGCTTAAAAAAAAAAAAAAGTGAGAAGCACCGAGTAAGGGATATATTCTTAAAACATCCAAAGTTTTGCATCAATATAACTTAGAAGGAAATTCTTGGTGTTCTTTCAGGATGGGTCTTCGAGGGCCATGGTCTATCTATTCGCTCCATGTTGCAATCAGTCAATGGCAGCCCTCCTACTTAAAACAGGAGCTTGTCCTGCTCCACTCTTTAACTTTCATAGCCTAGCACCTGGCATAGAGTAACGCCCAAGAACTATCTGCTGCATGAATAAAACCTTAGCATTCAAGCATAAAGGCAGGAAAAAGAACCTAAGACATTTCAGATAAAAACTTCTTTATTAAAACAATCAGCAAATCCCAAGGAATGAGAACACTTTGCTGATTTACAGAAGCACTGAGTAAAAGTTCTTATGATGGTCTTCAAAGTGTCACGAATTTATACAGTCCTCTCAACTTCATGCCTTATGAGAGAAACTTATATATAAGATACGCTTTCCAAAAGAAGTATGCATGTATTTTATTTATTCAGGGATGCACACCCACTCATTTACAGACTCAGAAACAAAACTCATTAAGTTTAAGCTCCATGCTAAAATCACAGCTGTCAGTCCTTATCTTTATTTCATCAAGATTTGAACCCACCAGTTTTGATGGATGTTTTATATTTCTCTTAAAAACTAAGTTTTCAGTCACTGCTAAATTGTCATAAAATATTTATTTTAAAAATTACAGAATGCATGAAAATGAAAGGGAGTGGTATGCAAAAGATATATTTAAGATGAAAAGTGTTCCTTGAAAATATGAAGTATCAAATAGATGTAAACTGATAAAGTATTAGATAAATAGACCCTTTTTTTGTTTGCTTTTTATAAAATGTGATAAAAGGTTTTTCTCGGTGGTCACACTGAAGATGTTTTCCACACTAAAATATAGAAAGGTTCTGCTGTGCAGTGGTGTGTGTGTGCCTGTGTGTGTTCTAAATTAAGCCATGGTTCTGAAGCAACCTTGATGCTACTGATCGATAACAACATGCAACTCAAAGGCATCCCCAGGGTAAAGGAGCCAAAGGAACCTTTCCAACTGTCACAAATAGCTTGTTACAAAGACAGAGAATGGTAGCGAGAACAGATACACTCACATAGGTGTGCACTAGGTTATGAGCAAGACTCAATATTTTATAGACCAAGTGGATAAGTATCATTGGTTTAGAGATCCTATTCTCAGCACTGGTGGGACACCATGTAAGGGTTCAACTCTCCACTGCAGAGAAGTCAGATCTTCATTCATGGCCTTCCGATTGGATTCTCTTTGAACATATGCCCTTTCAAGTGAAATTAATCAATCTCTTTATCACTCTCACTGCATCTGGAGCCATAATCATTACCCAACTGCTGAGAAAGAAATGAAACAACTAATTGCACAGGGAGTAGAGCTTAGTGTTCAGACCGGGAAAGTTTTTATTAAGTTCTAATTCGAAAAGTAATTTTTCATGACCAGCCATAGCAGACATGCTATGTGCAGGAGACTGCACCACCAGAGCAGCCAGCTAAGTATCCACAAGCATGTTATCGACATGTTAACAATTACAGAACTTATACTTTGTTGAAAGTATTCCACAACTGAATCTTAAATATCTTACAACACTTTACGTGTACTATTCTGAGTAGGAATATGAGAAACCTTCTGATTCTCTGAACTTAACATAAATGCTGGTAAGCATCAAACACATGAATATCTAGTTATTTGTAATCCTCAAATTTCCCCACCAGCAATTTTAGGAACCCCACCTACAACTTTAACATAAACCCAATGAAATGCAACAAACAAGATTCTCACCTACTTGCTACTTTTTGAACTTTTTAAAACCTCCCACTATTTCAGGATACTAAATATAGCTGTGATTCACTGGAAACTATAGGTGTGTTCTGAACAAAACCAGCTTATGTTAACTGAAATACACTGTCCAACTGATTTACCTTATAAAACTGGACATGTGTTCCCAGAAGAAAAGTTACAGTGTCAGAGTACAGTTTTAAAATCACACTTAAGAAGGCAATAAACATCTTTGCACCATACAGTTGAAATGATAAATAGTAGTTACTTGAAGCATATAATAATACACAATGGAGATAAATATTAAAACAAAAACAAGACACTTAACTCTCAAGAGGCTAGAATTATAGAGTACCACGCATAGACTGCAGGACTGATCTTTAAACAGTTTTAGGAAACAGAAAAACAATACATCTTTTCCATTCAAACCAAGTGCTCTCAAAAATATAAGCTAAAAGATACTGGCCAAGTTCTCCTATGTCTTAATAGTCTCTTCATTTAACTAAGGGTATTTTTTGTGATATGGTCCATTGGTACTTTAAAGGATGTTTTCTCTATTCATTTGTTTGCAGGAAAAAAGACTCTTGCCATGATAAGGTGCTAGGAGAGGCCTTCTGGACAAGAGAGGTAGCAGAGAACATTAAAAGGCTCAGCTCCCCCTATTATACCCTAACACTACAAGCTTCTGTTAGGCAGGAAGTACTGCAAATAAATTTTACTCCTACATTTAACATCCAGAAAGTCAAGAAAATTCTACATAGCTCTCTAGTATCACCAACTTTAAATCAGGGAGTAGCTTAATCATCAAATAATAAGCTTAACAACCAATCATGGCACATACAAGATCTGTATTAAAAATACTGTATAGCACAGGGAACTCTGCTCAATATACTGTAATAACCTAAATGGGAAAAGAATTTGAGAAAGAATAGATACATGTATATGCACAACTGAATCACTTAGCTATACACCTGAAACTAACACAACATTGTTAATCAACTATGCTCCAATATAAAATAAAATTCTTTAAAAAAATAAATAGGGCTTCCCTGGTGGTGCAGTGGTTGAGAATCTGCCTGCCAATGCAGGGGACACGGGTTCGAGCCCTGGTCTGGGAAGATCCCACATGCCGCGGAGCAACTGGGCCCGTGAGCCACAACTACTGAGCCTGCGCGTCTGGAGCCTAGGCTCCGCAACAAGAGAGGCCGCGATAGTGAGAGGCCCGCGCACCCCGATGAAGAGTGGCCCCTGCTTGCCGCAACTAGAGAAAGCCCTCGCACAGAAACGAAGACCCAACACAGCCAAAAATAAATAAATAAATAAATAAATAAATAAATTTTAAATAAATAAATAAATTGTATTTCTTTGTACTACCAGTGAATAATCTTAAAATGAAATTAAAAGAACTTCATTCAAGATGAATAAAATGCTTAAGAATAAATTTAACAATAGAAGTATAAGGTTTATCCACTAAAAATTACAAAATATTACTAGGGGAAATAAAAGAAATGGAGAGACATTCCATGTTCATAAACCGAAGACACAATATTGCTAAGATAGCAATTCTTTCTAAACTGAACTATAGATTTGGCATAATCCCTATCAAAAGTCCATCAGGCTTCCATGCAGAAGTTGGCAAACTGATCCTAAAATGGAAACGGAAATGCAAAAGACTCAGAATAGCAAAAGGAATTTTTAAATGAAACAAAGTTGGAGAACTTCCCAGTTATAAAATGTATTATAAAGTTATCAAGATAAGCTACAGTTAGCAAGACAGTGTAGTAATGGCATGAAGATAGATATTTAGATCAATGTAACAGAGCTCAAAGTCCAGAAATAAACCCTTATATTTATGGTCAATTGATTTTCACAAAGATGCCAAGGCAATTCAATGAGGAAAGTATAGTCTTCTCAATAAACAATGCTGATACAATTGGATATCCATATCCAAAACAAAAAAATGAACTTAAACCCTTACCCACACCATACAAAAAAGAATTTCAAAACGTATCACAGACCTAAATGTAACAGTTAAAACTATAAAAATTTTAGAAGACAGAGGAGAAAATTCTTTGACAACCTGAATAAGGCAAAGATTTCTTAGCTATGAGACCAAAAGTACAATCCATAAATGAAAAAAATATTGCTAAATTGGACTTTAAATTCAAAACGTTTGCACTTCAAAGACACCACTAAAAACTGAAAAGGCAAGCCACAGACTGGAAGAAAATATTTGCAAACCCCATATCCAATAAAGGGCTTGTATCTAGAACATAAAAAGAACTCTTGAAACTCAATAACAGGAAGATAACCAATGCAATTTAAAAATGCAAGAAGGATTGGAGTAGACATTTCACCAAAGAAAATATACAAATAGCTAATAAATACATGAAAAGACACCATAATTAGTCATTAATGAAATGCCAATCAAAACTACAATGAGATACTATTTCATACTCACTAAAACAAATTTAACCGAAAACACAGACAAAACACATGTTAGCAAGAAATATGGCAAAACAGGAACCCTCTTATATTGCTGGTGGGAATATAAAAGCTATGGCCACTTTGGAAAGCAGTTTGCAATTTCTTTAAAAATTAAGCATCTATTTGCTATATAACCCAGCAATTCCACTCCCAAGAAAAATGAAAATGTCCACACCAAGACTTGCACACATATATTCACAGCAGCATTATCCATCGTAGCCAAAAAAATGGAAACAAGCCAAATGTCCATCGACTTGTGAATGGATTAAAAAAATGCTATATCAATACGATAGAATATGATACTATTCAGCAATATAAAGGAATGAAATATCGATATATGCTATAATACAGCATATATCAATGAAGTTCAAAAACATCATCCTAAGTGAAAGAAGCCAGTCACAAAAGACAACTTCCTATATGATTCCATTTATATGCAATATCCAGAAAAGGCAAATTCATAGAGACAGAAATTAGATCAGTGGTTGCCTAGGGCTGGGGGTGGGAATGGGGATTAACTGTAAATAGGTGGTCGTGATGGTTGTATAACTTGGTAAATGTAGTAAAAATAATTAAAATATACACTTTAAATGGGTAAATTTGGGTATATAAATTATACTTCAATAAAGTTGTTAAAAAGAATCATTCTTTCATGGTAATAATTACTGTATTATAACAGCATAGAATGCTGTAGAGAGAAGCCTCCACTTGGCATAAAACACTTGTTATCTGTATCATCAACCACCAAAATGATAACCAATTAACATGAAATCTAAGGAAACATAAAAAGTGGTATTGCTTTTGGCTCACAAGCCCCTCTGTTGAGAATGGCAACACCATTAGCAGTTCTAAGTTCAAAGTTTCAAACAAGGAAAACCAAAGACCTTTGCATAATGAAAATTTCACTAAAATTTGAAAGGGCACTGGGCTAGTGTTGGTTCCACCACTTAATATCTATGCTATTCAAACCTGGTTTCTTCCCTAACCTTCCCACAACATCTCAGGCTATTGTCAGGACCAGGTAAGATAAATAAAAGAGAAGGTATTATAATAATTTTTGACCTTATCATCAAATATAAAGGTGTTGCTCACATCCTTGATTTTTCTCATTCCAAATCTGAAGATGGAGGAAGTCAATCATATGGACCCATCTAAGTTCAATCGCAGGTTTGGTCAAACGAGCTACACATTCTTGGCTCTTAAGTAAGCTTTGAGACTGCATTCTGCCTGGTAATTGTATTGGATAGAATCCCCAGCTCTTGCTTTGAAAACAATAAAAGCATTCTATAAACGGAAATGTCAGGGGACAATATTATTGGAGATCCAATATTTGAACCAGCTACGGTGCATGAGGAAGGCCAATAGAAATAAGCAATAAAATGGAAATTTTAAAAACACTTATTTTAGAAGATAAACTTTAAAGTGAAGTAAAAGAATATCAAATGACCTCTTGAGAGAAATAATATTCCTTACACTTGCATGTCTATATATCTAAACTAAATTGTGTTCTACATGTCAGGCGGTGGGAGGGACAGGAAATAATCTCTTACAGTAGCATCCATTAAATAGCAATAAAAAGGTAGCATTAATTGGGTACTTAATATGACTTTGATCATGTAATACTTTGAGTATAGAAAATGTACTTTGAGTATGTAATACAGAATATGAACTATGCTTTACATGGACTTCCTCATTTATTCCCATTTTAGTGATGAGAAAGCAAAGGCATAATGTTGAGGTCACACACTTTGGCTTAGCACCCAGACAGTCTGACTTTGGTATCTGTGATCTGAACCACCCCAGCACCCTACCTAATGTGTGCTGTCAGCATCTCTATTGTTTACAGGTTCTCTACAAATACAGCTAAGTAATTAAGCCTCAAAACGGTAGTCTAAAAAGATTTAAAAGGAAGCCATTCCTTTTCAACATAGTGAGTATACTTAGCAACAAAAATCTTTGAGCAGCTGCATTCAATTAAAAAAAATTATTAACCCTGAGGAAAAATCCACACACAAAAAAATATCCATGTTATTCTTACCAGGTTCATTCATGAAGTGCATACATGAATGAAATTCACCGTTGGGTGATAAAACTACTTCTTTCCACAGTAGCTTATTATTTTCCTCGTTTGGGGGAAAAATGATCACGGTAAGAGGGTAGTAATATCACAGATTGCCTACAGGAACCACAGTTTGGCCACCATAGTAATTCCAAAGAATAAAAGAAACAAAAGGATGAGATGGTTAGTTCATATTCATACATTTGCTATGAAAATAAGCTTTAACAGTACATAGTATTAAAGAGAGTAGTAAATATGAATGGTGTTAAACATACACTTTTGAAATTATTTCTCTGAGTAAGTCTCAGATATTACCTGTGGCACTAATATCTGTAGCACAGATGTCACCTGTGGCTGTAAAGTTGGGGGAACTTTGTTGATATATCAAAATAACTGCATGAATTGAGTAGATCCATAACCAACCCACAAGAAGGTAGGCTTCTTCTCCTTTTTTAGTTCCAATCAACACTGCCTGTGATTCATGGTAATAAGATGATGGCCATGAAGATGTTCATAAAATAAGTTTTTAAGGTTGCTTTATGAATTTGTAATACTGTCTTTTGGTCTTTAATTCATATTTCAATCCCACTTTGATAGGTCTGACTTGTTTTCATATTTGACTTTCATACTTCTCTGCATAGAATCCTCTGTTTTCTTAGTTAAGAAAAAATGAAACTTATCTTAAACATCAAAATTTCACCATGAAAGAAAAAGTTGAAGGAAGATAATTTCCAGGTGGCCATAAAGGAATTGTTCCATTGATAATCTGACCTCCAAGGAGAAATCTCCCTATAAATCACCAATCCAACAGCTCAGTCTGACACCAATCATACAGAGCCAATGAACATTTAGATTATATTAAAACAAATTTTTAACCTGGGAAAAGTTTGGTTGGCCAGTGAATTTTACTATAAAACAGATTTTGTAGTACATGCTCAAAGAGAATAACTGAGTCAATCACCACAAAAATTAACATTCAACATCCTTTCTATTCCAGAATAAATAGCCTAAAACAGAAGTGACAGAAAGGTTAGAAGACTTCCCATTAACTTGGGGGACATGACACTTGTATGTATTTTCACTCCTTCCTAATACTTCCTTGAAATGACAGTAAAGGTATTAAAAGATAGAAGTCAATAAGGGCCAAAAATATAGAACTAGAGGTGGAGAATAGACAGCAATGAATTTTGGAACATGGGGAACAGGTAGAGGAGCAGTAAGGAACTTGAAAGTGTAAAGGAAGCTGAAGATTCTGCGTACAGAAGAATATGGTGACAACAACAGAAAAAACTAATTTATACTTGCAGAACTCTGAGAAAGTTTGTGTCCTAAAGGCCCTAGATAAAAGTAATAAGGCTTATGGCTTGAAATGGGGGATAATTAAAAGCCTATAAATGGAATTAATTAGCCCCTCAGATCCCTTCCTCTGTCCCTTCTTCAACATTTGCAGGAAAACAGGCAACAAAATTCAACTCCTCAGGAAGATATTTTTGAGGAGAGCACCCAAAGTGAAAGACAGTGATGAGGTATCATATTCAAAAGAGAGGAATTAAGTGAAATGCTGAGGACGAAATGTTAAGCCACTTCTGCTAAGATTCTGCCTTTATTCTTTTATCAGTAACCCAGTGTAGGCAGGGTTCATTTCAGGACACACTATGATAGTAAATTTCATGTGTCAATTTGACTGGACTGCAGAGTGCCTGTACGTTTGGCTAAACATTATTATGGGTGTATCTGTGAGGGTCCTTCCAGATGAGATTAGCATTTCAATCAGTAGACCGAGTAAAGCAGATGGCCCTCCCCAGTGTGGATGGGGATCATCCAATCTGTTTGGGGTCTCAATAGGATAAAAAGACAGAGGAAGAAAGAACTCACTCTCTGCCTGACTGTTTGAACTGAAACATTGCTCCTCTCCTGTACTTGGACTAGGACTTACCTTATCAGTTTCCCTGGTTCTCAGGCCTTTGGGCTTAGACTGGAACTACACCAATGGCTTTCCTGGGACTCTAGACTTCTCAGCCTCCATAATTGCATGAGCCAATTCCTTATAATAAATCTCTCTCTCTCTCTCCCTCTCTCTCTCTCTCTCTCTCTCTCTCAATTCCTGACTAATCTAAACACTGAATAGTCCCTGTTATGAAGACTGCTAATCATGACTGAACCTATTTTCCCTTCTTACATGGCTGTCCAACTACAAACTACATTTCCCATCATCCCTTGTGGCTAGCAGTGACCATGTGACTACATTCTCACCAATGGAATGTGACCAGAAATGATGTGTCATGGCAAATTTAAAGCATATATCTGCAAATTCTTTAACACTCCTCCAATCAAAAGATGAAATCTAGGCCCCCTCCTTAGAGGCACTCTTGCAACCAATAGAATGCAGCAGAAGTGACCACGCATGGCTCCTAGGCTACGTTAGAAAAAGCCATGCAACTCCTTCCTGTTTCTCTTTGGAAGCTTGTTCTGAGAGTCTTCAGATATCACGTAAGAATTCCCACCACGCTGAGGTCTCCATATAGAGAGAGCATGTGGACACAACCACATACAAAGAGAGAAAGAGATACCTCAAGAGTCCCAGTCATTCCAACCTCGGCTGTTTGACTCTTCCCAGTCCAGGTACCAGATATGTGGATGAAGAAGCCTTCCAGATGAGCCAGCCTCTGCCCCCATCTGAACACCATGGTATAAGAGACCCCAAGGAAGAACACCCAGCTGGGCCCACCCACTCCCAGATGTGAGAGCCAAAATGAAGACTGTTACTGCTTGAAGCCACTTTTGGAGTGGGCTGTTACACAGCTGCAGAGAACTGGAACATATATGGAACTTCTATGTCACTTGTTGAAATATCTTTTTTTAGATTTTAGCTCTGTGCTCTTTTCATCACTACAATACGGAAATGCCCGTGATCCAGCTTGGGTGGGCAAAGAAGGATAATGTCCTTCCATAAGAAGGAAGAAAACTTTGTGGCTGAATGACCACATGGAGCAGAACCACTGGACAATCTGGACCACCATGAGACCTTCTCATGAGTGAGATAGGAGCTACTATTATTTTTAAACCATGTACTTGGGTACATCTTTTTTATAGCAGCTTAGCCTTCACCTTAAATAATATCCATAATAAGCCCTGGATAAAAGACCTTCAGGTACTGATGGATATAGATTTTTTTGAGAAACCCATACTCCAATAAAAAAAGCCAGTTCACCACTCAGTAGAGCCTGAAAGAGAAGCCCAAACAGCTGAGTCACATACATAGAATGTCAATCAGCTTTTAAGATCTCACCCTCAATAATCGGAAACACTAAAGAAATAGTCAACGATCAACAGACATTAGAAGAAAACTCCCCATATCACAGGCCATGATCAAACAAATAAATGAATAAAAGAGTAACAGATTTAGAGGAAACATAAATGGTACAGAGAATGAAAAGGAAAAGGTTAAATTATTGTTAACATCCTCTCAGTGAAAACACACTGCATCTGTAAAACAAGATGCAATTTTAAAAATTATAGGGTGGAGTTAAGATGGCAGACTAGGAGGACATGAAATTCGCATCTCTGCACAACTAGGGCACCTACCAGGCACCGGTGGGGGACCATGTCCACCTAAGGGGATGGAAGGAACCCCCAGTGACCAGGTAGGACATGGGGTGTTGGGGGGGAGTGAGGGGGGAGGAGAAGTGGAGGCAGGATGGGACCAGACCCTGAGGGGTGGCTGGGGGAGGGGAAGGGATCCCACTCCCAAAGGGGGAAATTGGGGGGCCATTGGGAGGGCAGAAGATCAAAAGTGAGTGTGGCCAGGTTTCCCCTGCCCACTTGGGCTCCTGGGAGCCTGCTGAGATCCCAGGCCTGATCCTCTGCCCACTGAGGCCCACTCCAGCTATTTGGCTCCTGAGGGAATAGAAGCGGGGGGAAAGGGGAGCCAAAGTAAAGGCCAGACCTACAGAACTGTCAAGCCTGAGGGGCAGCTGGGGGAGGGGAGCAGTTCCTACATCCAGTGGGACCCACCCACTGTTAGGGGTCCAGCAGCAACGGGGGAGACCCTGGGGGAGACAGGGGTTGGGTGGGAGTGGAGGAACAGAAGGGAACGCAGCCAGTGCTTTCCCTGTCCACTTAGGCACTGGGGAGGCTGTTGGGCTCCTGGGCCTAATCCTCTGCCCTCAGAGCCTCCTTCCTGCCATGCAGAGCCCAAGCCCCACCCCTACAACCCTACCCAGGGCCCCACCTCTACACTCGGAGACCCCCTCTGAGACCCCCTCCAACTGCGCTGGGCCTAAACCCCACCCACACACCCTCATCCAGGGCCCTACCACCAAACTCCCGAACTCCACACTCCAGAGGCTCCTCTTTGGACATGATGCTTTTCCCCTTCTGCACAGGTCCTAAGCAGAGGCCCTGCCCCAGCTTAAACGTCGCCCCGCCTAGGCCCCACCCTCAAGGTCTTTTCTGGTTGCGCTTAGGCCCCACCCCATGCTCAAATGTCAACCCCCCAGGCCTAGGCACCATCCCACCCTAAAGCTCACCCCTGCCTAAGTTCCACCCCCAACGAAACTCCACACCCCATAGCCAAGGCTTTCTTTTTTTTTTCTTTATTCTCCTTTTAGGATGGGGTTCTGTCTTACCTTGTTGTTGTTGATTCATTTATATTTTTATTTTTTCTAATAAATCTTTTCTTTTTCTGATTTTATTTTCTTCTTTCTACTTTGTTATTGTTCTGCTCCTTTTGGCTTGTTCCCCCCTCCCTTTTATTTTCTTTTTTCACTTGTGGTTTTGTTTTACATTGTTGCAGTTTTTTTCAATTACATTTTTATTTTTCCTAATGTATTTTTTATCTTTCTAATTTTATTTTATTTTTTATTCTTTGTAATTGTACTGCTCCTTTGTTTTCTTTTTTTTTTTTCTGCCATGCCACACAGCTTGCAGGATCTCAGTTCCCAGCTGGAGGTTGAGCCCAAGCTCCAGTGGTGGGAGCACTGAGAAAAAACTGCTGGACTAAGAGAGAACGTCAGACCCCAGGGAATATTAATCCGAGTGAGGCATTCCAGAGGTGCTCATCTCGGCGCCAAGACCCAGCTATACCCAACTGCCTCCAAACTCCAGAGCTGGACGCCTCAGGCCAAACAACCAGTAAGACAGGAATATAGCCCCCCACTTCAAGAAAAAAAAAAAAAAATGAAATGACAAAAAAATATGTTACAGAAAAAGGAGCAAGGTAAAAACCTACAAGACCAAATAAATGAAGATGAAATAGGCAACCTACCTGAAAAAGATTCAGAGTAATGATAGTAAAGATAATCCAAAATCTCAGAAACAGAATGGAGAAAATACAAGAAAAATTTAACAATGATCGTGAAGAACCAAAGAGCAAACACACAGTGATGAACAACACAAGAACTGAAACTAAAAACACTCTAGAAGGAATCAATAGCAGAATAACTGAGGCAGAAACATGGATAAGTGAGCTGGAAGAAAAAATAGTGGAAATAACTGCCAGGGAGCAGAATCAAGAAAAAAGAATGAAAAGAATTGAGGACAGAGTTGGAGACCTCTGGAACAACATTAAATGCACCAACATTAGAATTACAGGGGTCCCAGAAGAAGAAGAGAAAAAGAAAGGGTCTGAGAAAATATTTGAAGACCTTATAGCTTAAAACTTCCCTAACATGGGAACGGAAATAGTCAATCAAGTCCAGGAAGCGCAGAGAGTCCCATAAAGGACAAACCCAAAGAGAAACACGCTGAGACACATATTAATCAAACTATCAAAAATTAAATACAAAGAAAAAATATTAAAAGCAGCAAGGGGAAAGCAACAAATAACATACAAGGGAATCCCCATAAGTTTAACAGCTGATCTTTCAGCAGAAACTCCGCAAGCCAGAAGGAAGTGGCAGGACATATTTAAAGTGCTGAAAGGGAAAACCTACAAGCAAGATTATTCTACCCAGCAAGGATTTCATTCAGATTCGAGGAGAAATCAAAAGCTTTACAGACAAGCAAAAGCTATGAGAATTCAGCAGCACACAACCAGCTTTACAACATATGGTAAAGGAACTTCTCTAAGCGGGAAACACAAGAGATGAAAAAGACCCACAAAAACAAACCCAAATCAATTAAGAAAATGGTAATAGGAACATACATATCGATAATCACCTTGAATGTAAATGGATTAAATGCTCCAACCAAAAGACACAGACTGGCTGAATGGATACAAACACAAGACGCTTATATATGCTGTCTACAAGAAACCTACTTCAGACATAGGGACACATACAGACTGAAAGTGAGGGGGATGGAAAAAGATACTCCATGCAAATAGAAATCACAAGAAAGCTGGAGTAGCAATACTCATATCATTTAAAATAGACTTTAAAGTAAAGAATGTTACAAGAGATAAAGAAGGACATTACATAATGATCAAGGGATCAATCCAAGAAGAAAACATAACAATTATAAACATTTATGCACCCAACATAGGAGCACCTCAATACATAAGGCAAATGCTAACAGCCATAAAAGGGGAAACTGACAGTAACACAATAATACTAGGGGACTTTAACACCCCACTTACACCAATAGACAGATCATGCAGACAGAAAATAAATAAGGAAACACAAGCTTTAAATGACACAATAGACCAGATAGACTTAATTGATATTTTTAGGACATTCCACCTGAAAGCAGAAGAATACACCTTCTCCTCAAGTGCACACGGAACGTTCTCCAGAATAGATCACATCTTGGGTCACAAATCAAGCCTTGGAAAGTTTAAGAAAACTGAATTCTTATCAAGTATCTTTTCCGACCACAACGCTATGAGATTAAATAACAATTACAGGGAAAAAAAAAACAGTAAACAACACAAATAGATGGAGGCTAAACAGTGTGCTGCTAAACAACCAAGAGATCACTGAAGAAATCAAAAAACTTAAAAAATACCTAGAAACAAATGACAATGAAAACATGACGATCCAAAACCTATGGGACACAGCAAAAGCACTTCTAAGAGGGAAGTTCATAGCAATTCAAGCTCACCTCAAGAAACAAGAAAAATTTCAAATAAACAATCTAACCTTACACCTAAAGCAACTAGAAAAAGAAGAACAAAGAAAACCCAAAGTTAGTAGAAGGAAAGAAATCATAAAGATCAGAGCAGAGATAAATGAAATAGAAATGAAGAAAACAAGAGCAAAGATCAATAAAAGTGAAAGTTGGTTCTTTGAAAAGATAAACAAAATTGATAAACCTTTAGCAGGATTCATCAAGAAAAAAGGGAGAGGACTCAAATCAATAAAATTAGAAGTGAAAAAGGAGAGATTACAACTGACACTGCAGAAATACAAAAGATCATAAGAGACTACTACAAGCAACTCTATACCAATAACATGGACAATCTAGAAGAAATGGACAAATTCTTCGAAAAGTACAACCTTCCAAGATCGAACCAGGAAGATTTAGAAAATATAAACAGAACAATCACAGGAATAAAATTGAAACTGTAATTAAAAGTCTTCCAACAAACAAAAGTCCAGGACCAGATGGCTTCACAGGCAAATTCTATCAAACATTTAGAGAAGAGTTAACACCTATCCATCTCAAACTCTTCCAAAAAACTGCAGAGGGAGGAACACTCCCAAACTCATTCTACGAGGCCACTGCCACCCTGATACCAAAACCAGACAAAGATATCACAAAAAAAGAAAATTATAGACCAATATCACTGATGAACATAGACAGAAAAATACTTAACAAACTACTAGCAAAGAGAATCCAACAACACATTAAAAGGATCATACAGCATGATCAAGTGGGATTTATCCCAGGGATGCAAGGATTCTTCAATATACACAAATCAATCAATGTGATACACCATATTAACAAATTGAAGAATAAAAACCATATGATCATCTCAATAGATGCAGAAAAAGCTTTTGACAAAATTCAACATCAGTTTATGACAAAAACTCTCCAGAAAGTGGGCACAGAGGAAATCTACCTCAACATAATAAAAGCCATATACAACAAACCCAAGGCAAACCTCATTCTCAATGGTGAAAAACTGAAAGCATTTCCTCTAATATCAGGAATAAGACAAGGATGTTCGCTCTTGCCACTATTATTCAGCATAGTATTGGAAGTCCTAGCCACAGCAATCAGAGAAGAAAAAGAAATGAACGGAATCCAAACTGGAAAAGAAGTAAAACTGTCACTGTTTGCTGATGACATGATACTATACATAGAGAATCCTAAAGATGCCACCAGAAAACTACCAGAACTAATCAATGAATTTGGTAAGGTTGCAGGATACAAAATTAATGCACAGAAATCTCTTACATTCCAATACACTAACAACGAAAGATCAAAAAGAGAAATCAAGGAAACAATCCCATTTACCATAGCAACAAAAAGAATAAATACCTAGGAATAAACCTACCTAAGGAAGCAAAATATCTGTACTCGGAAAACTATAAAACACTGATGAAAGAAATCAAAAATAATATAAACAGAGAGATATACCATGCTCCTGGATTGGAAGAATCAATATTGTGAAAATGACTATACTACCCAAAGCAGTCTACAGGTTCAGTGCAATCCCTATCAAATTACCAATGGCATTTTTCACAGAACTAGAACAAGAAATTTTACAGTTTGTATGGAAACACAAAAGACCCCGAATAGCCAAAGCAATCTTAAGATAGAAAAACGGAGCTGGAGGAATCAGGCTCCCTGACTTCAGACTATACTACAAAGCTACAGTAATCAAAACAATATGGTACTGGCAGAAAAACAGAAATATAGATCAATGGAACAGAATAGAAAGCCCAGAGATAAACCCACACACATATGGTCATCTTATCTTTGACAAAGGAGGCAAGAATATACAACAGAGAAAAGACAGCCTCTTCAGTAAGCGATGCTGGAAAAATGGATAGATACACGTAAAAGAATGAAATTAGAACACTCCCTAACACCATACACAAAAATAAACTCAAAATAGATTAGAGACCTAAATGTAAGACCCACACTATAAAACTCTTAGAGGAAAACATAGGCAGACCACTCTATGACATAAATCACAGCAAGATCCTTTTTGACCCACCTCCTAGAGTAAGGGAAATAAAAACAAAAGTAAACAAATGGGACCTAATGAAACTTAAAAGCTTTTGCACAGCAAAGGAAACCATAAACAAGACGAAAAGACAATCCTCAGAATGGGAGAAAATATTTGCAAATGAATCAATGGACAAAATGATTAATCTCCAAAATATACAAGCAGATCATGCAGCTCAATATCACAAAAACAAGCAAAAATGGGCAGAAGACCTAAATAGACATTTCTCCAAAGCAGGCATACAGATGGCCAACAAATACATGAAAAGATGCTCAACATCACTAAACATTAGAGAAATACAAATCAAAACCACAATGAGGTATCACCTCACACCAGTCAGAATGGCCACCATCAAAAAAATCTACAAACAATAAACGCTGGAGAGGGTGTGGAGAAAAGGGAACCCGTCTGCATTGTTGGTGGGAATGTAAATTGACACAGCTACTATGGAGAACAGTATGGAGCTTCCTTAAAAAACTACCATATGACCCAGCAATCCCACTACTGGGCATATACCCTGAGAAAACCATAATTCAAAAATACATGTACCCCAATGTTCACTGCAGCACTGTTTACAAAAGCCAGGACCTGGAAGCAGCCTAAATGTCCAGCAACAGATGAATGAATAAAGAAGATGTGGCACATATATACAATGGAATATTACTCAGCCATAAAAAGGGATGAAACTGAGTTATTTGTAGTGAGGTGGATGGACCGAGAATGTGCCATACAGAGTGAAGTAAGTTAGAAAGAGAAAAACAAATACCATTTCTAATGCACATATATGGAATGTAAAAAAGAGGTACTGATGAACCTAGTGGCAGGGCAGGAATAAAGATGCAGACGTAGAGAACGGACTTGAGGGCATGGGGGAAAGGGAAAGCTGGGATGAAGTGAGAGAGTAGCATTGACATATATACACCACCAAATGTAAAATGGATGGCTAGTGGGAAACTGCTGCATAGCACAAGGAGATCAACTCTATGCTTTGTGACATCCTAGAGGAATGGGATAGGGAGGGTGGGAGGGAAGCCCAAGAGGGAGGGGATACGGGGATATATGTATACATGTAGCTGATTCACTTTGTTGTACAGCAGAAACTAACACAACATTGTAAAGCATTTATACTCCAATAAAGATGTGAAAAAAAATTAAAAATTAAAAAAATTAAAAATTATAGAATAAGATATCTTAGAAATTTAAAATGTGCTGGCTGAAATAAAAAATATTCAATGGAAGGGTTGAAAGATGAAATATAATAAATATTTTAGAAATTAGAATAAAAATGCAAACAGAAGAAAAAACAGTGGAAATATCTAAAATTTGAAGATCGATTAGAGAGGTAAAACATCTGTCCAAGGAGTTTCAGAAGGAAGAGAGACAACAGAGGTAGAAAATCATATAAAAAATAAATCTCAGAACTGCAGAGCATGAGCATATTGGTAAAATATTCTCCTAATGGCCAGTAAAATAAAGGAGAAAGGACTCACCCCAAAGTACATAATTATGAAATTTCAGAACTTCATGGATAAAAAGAAGATTCAGAAAGAGGAAAAGAAACAAACAGGTAACATACAGAGATGAGGTCAGAATGACAAAAACTTCTTAGCAACAATACTGGAGGCTGGAATACGTAGAGCAGAGCCTTCAAAATTCTGAGGGGAAAAGTGCTTTTTAACCTTGAACTCCACACCCAAGCTATCAGTCAAGTACATGACAAGCAGAGACCCTTTCAGACATGAAAAATGACTTCCAATGTGTCCTATTTTAGCAATTCTAGAAAACAGAGCAACAAAGGCAAGGAAGAGAAACACAAAACTGGGAACAAGGGGTTCAAGATGAGAAACTGTGCAGCAGTCCACACTGAATCAGGAGGGCAGAGGGCTGTGGAAAGATCTCCCCCACAAAAACATAATAGAGTGTTTTGAACAGTGCTTAAATGTTTCAAAAAATTAATATGGGGGACTTCCCTGGTGGTCCATTGGTTTAGAATCTGCCTTCCAATGCAGGGGACACGAGTTCAATCCCTGGTCGGGGAACAAAGATCCCACATGCCACAGGGCAACTAAGCATGTGAGCTGCAACTACAGAGCCCACGTGCTCTGGAGCCCATGCCGCCACAACTAGAGAGAAGCCCATGCACCACAACAAACAGCCGGCACCCTGCATCGAAATATCCCGCATGCCACAGCCAAGGTCCCATGTGCCGCAACTAAGACCCAATGCAGCCAAAAATAAAATTAAATAAATGAATATTAAAAAAAAAAAAAAGATGCTCCACATCGCTAAAAAAAAAAAAAAAAAAAAATTAATAGGGGTATGTCAGCTGGAGCATCAGGGGGAAAGTAGTAGTAGACTCAAAGAAGGCAAAAGAAAAGATGAGGCAATTTTTAATTTCTGTATAAAACAAAAAGCTGAAAAAAAAGGAGGCAGAAGTATGGTACACTGCTTGACTCAGCAGAGAACAGAATCTATGTAGAAATAATAATACAATCACTGTTCATTGATCTAAGTATTTTGATATAACTACTTTCAAGGGAGGTAATAAGGAGGGAAAGGGGTAGGTAGGTGAGAGATAAATCTTCAGCTGACATAGGAGAAAATCAATAAGAAATATTCAACACAAATCAAGAAACATCAATAATGAGTATATTACTTAGAAATATGGAGGTAAACATCAGGATAAACAGTAAAAAGAGTTGAAACTGGCTGCCTCTGAGGAAATTAAATGGAAGACAACATGCAACTGTAATATCTCGTCATGAGAATTGCAGTAATAGTTAAATTTCTTACTCTGTGTACCTATTTCTTTTCATACAAACTGTGTTCAACATCTTTTCCAGAGATGATCAGAAATGGTACTGGAACCAAGGAACAAGAAAATACAGATCATTAATTTTCATATTTACTGATTTATAAGGCTGACTTTGGTTTTCATCATTTCATATCCTCTCTTCAATTTATATTGGGTTTGCCAAAAAGTTCATTCGGATTTTTCCATACCATCTTATGGGGAAATCCGAACGAACTTTTTGGCCAAACCAATATTTCAAGTTCTAGAATAACATGTATCATATGCTCTATTTCTTCAACTCTTCACTTCTCAACTCCCCTAAATACACACACACACACACACAAGACAGTGCCCCTCATTCTACAAGTACTTAATGTGCTGGGGATATTTTATGCAACATTTATTTATGTTCTGGGTACTGGGAATATATCAGTGAATAAAATCAACAACATCTCTCTCTCCTCAGGCAGCCTCCATTATAGTAATATTTAGAAAAAAATCAGAGTAATTTATTTCAAATTATTTAGGTAATATAGACTTTTTCTGGCTTATTGGGAACATTACCAAATTAGTACTTGTGGCCTCCAAGGAAAAATGATTAGAAGTTTTAGCAGTGAATCCCATGCCATATATTTCTATGCTTTTTGATATCACAGAAATAACACCATTGAGAATTTATTATACACATAGCTCTAAGATAAATTAATAGCCATAGATGTAATTTAAATGATTCCAATTTAATAACATTCTCAGAAGAAATATTTCACTAACTTCTAGCACATATTCAAAAAATTAGCTTTATCCTAAGAACACTGTATTGTCTCTAAGATTCCTAAACTTAAATATACATATAAATATATATATATAAAATATCATTTTTCCTTAAAGTTCTTTCAACTCTGAAAACGTTATTATTTAAGCTATAATTAAATATTAACCTAAGTAAGATCCTTTTTTCTTACCCAACATCATTTTCATAGTCTCGTTTTTTTCTTCCAAAAAGATTAATTTTAACTTATCTACTTAGTTCTTAGAACATAGGTCATTATTCTCATCCTTTTTATTCACTGGGAAGGATCTACTGAAATTAAAACTTTCCAAGAGTCTGTCATATAGAAAGTTTTAGAGCTAAAAAGTCAGCGAAATTACCTATGACCATTCACTAATAAAGTATATATAGCTGTCAAATTGGTCTCACCTCTTTTGTGAGTATAAAGGAAAGAAGTATGCAAAAACTGCATAACATAAAAGCAAGAATATTTCAAACATCAAATAATTATATAATAATGATAAAAATAATAGCTAACATTTATGAGTAGCTACAATACACTAAGTGTTTCACTATATTTGTTTTACTTTGATTTTCAAAACAGTCCTCTTAAGTTATTTACTGCCCTCATTTCCAATAGATAAACAGGGCTCAGAGAGGTTAAATAACTTTCTCCTTTCTAGATGCTTAGGACTTGAATGTGAGTTGGCCTCCGTACAAAGTATACAAAGTATACTTTTTCTAGTATACGGAGTGACCTCTGAGGATGACTTAAGGCTATTAAAAGAACCTCTCACGAAAAGACAAATATGGATTTTTTTTCTTTCAGACCTCATTATTCATAGCAAATTGTTTTCCAGTCTTTTTATAAATACTTGTAAAATGTAATTTGGAACGGTGAAAATGTTATGGAACTAGACAGTGGTAATGTTTCCAACACACTGTGCATATACTAAATGTCACCGAATTGTATACTTTAAAATGGTTAAAGTGGTAAAGTTTATGTTATGTGTATTTTACCATCATAATTTTTTTTAATGTCATTTGGCCCAAAGGAAGTAAATTAGAAACTTATCCTTTATATACACAGGATCACACATTTCAAGGTCGCCTCTTCATTTCTAAGGCTATATATTTAAATTCTACCTCACTGCTAGGGACTTCCAAACTTTTATATCTGTAGCAGAGACCTGACTCCTGAATTCAGACCCAACTTCCTGGTCAACATCTCCATGTGAATTTCTAAAAGACTTAAAAATTGAACATGTCCAATACCAAGTTACTCATATTCCCTCCACGCCAGCTCCTTCCCAGTAGCCCAGGTTAAATGATGGCAACTCCACTCTCCTGGTTGCTCAGGGCAAATCCTCAGTATCACCCTTGTATCTCTCTCCCTCCCTCTCCCCACACCAGTACACCATAATGGTTTTACCTTACAACAATGTCTCTCAATCTGGGCAGTACTGACACTTGGGCAGGATAATTCTTTATTGTGCGGGCTGTCCTCTACATTTTAGAGTGTTTAGCAGCATCCCTGGCTTCTACTCACAGATGTAGCTAGCACAACCCAGTTGTGACAACCAGCTGTGACATTCCCAAATGTCCCCTGCTGGGCACAATCTCCCCTGGTAGAAAACCATGGCCTTAAATATATCCGACCTCCAACCCCTTCTCACCACCTTCTCTGCCATGACCTTCGTTCAAGCTATTATCATCACTCGTCCTTATTTCTATAGTAGCCTCCCAGCTGGTTTCCTTGTGACCACTTGCTCAACTGACCACCCAAGATAATCCTATTAAAATATTATTTTTAAAAAAAAATCATGTCACCACTCTCTCAAAACTCCCCCATGTCTTTCTATCTCGCCCAAGAGTAAAAGCCAAACTTGTATTCCAACCTATGAAGACATACCTGATTTGGGCCTGATTACCCTTCTGACCTGACCTCTTATCACTGCCCCCCATGTTCACTCTGCTCCAGCACGGTGGTCTCTTCTCTGGTCCTCAAACATGCCACCGCCACGCCTGCTTCAGGGCCTTTTGCTCTTGTGGTTCCCCCCATCTGGGATATTCCCTGATATCCCCATGGCTGGCTCCCTCACTTCCTTCAGGTCTTTACTCAAATCCCCTTCCTCAGTGAGGCAGCCCATAGCCCACCCACTGCAAATGTCAGTCTCTCAGATATCACTTATGTATGGAATCTTAAAAAATGATACAAATGAACTTATTTACGAAACAGAAACAGACTTCCCGAGATAGAAAACAAACTTATGGTTACCAAAGGGGAAAGGTGGGCGGGGGGATAAATTAAGAATTTGGGAGTAATATACACACACTACTATATATAAAATAGACAAACAAGGCCCTACTGTATAGCACAGGGAACTATACTCAATATTTTGTAATAACCTATATGGGAAAAGAATCTGAAAAAGAATATATATATAACTGAATCAGTCTGCTGTACAGTGAAACTAATACATTATAAATCAACTATACTTCAATAAAAAAATAAATTAAAAAACTACAATGAGAAAAAAACTCTTAGTCTCTCACCTATCACTGCATATCCTTCCTCCTTGCCTTATCTTTCCTCCTAAGCACTCATCACCATCCAACACACTCTCTATTTAACTTCTTGATCGTGTTTATTAGCCTGTTCATGAGGATCAAGGATTTGTCAGTTTTATTCTCAACTTATCTCATGTATTTGTAATAGTGCCTCGCACACAATAAGGTCTCAACAAGGATCAGAGGAATGAATGAACCTCTTAGGACCAATACTGAGAAATTTTTTAAGAGACCACTAGTCTCTTGTGGCTTCAGAGGCCATGATCTGTTCACCTCTACAAAGCATGCAGACATGAATAGCTATGTGTTTACTTAAAACAACAAGCAGCATCACTCCTTATCTGATACTCTTGTTGACATGATCCTTCTTTCTTGGCGTGGATGTCAAATTGCCCAACACTAAATATAGATCAACAGATCTCATCACAATGATGACAGGCATTCAACAGCCTTGCCAGATCAATGACCCCACAGCCTACATCTCATCAGACTCTCACGCAGTAGAGAAATCTTTAGCAACATAACATATCACTCACTTATTATTCATCAATCCATTGTTTTTCCAAAGCCAGGACTCACTTAGAAATGCTTCTAATTTGGATGAGGTTGAGTAACATCTAACCTATGGGCTCAGGGGAAAAACAATAGATACCAGCAAAGAGCTTAAGTGATTGGCGCCACAATCTAAATCCAGAGAATGGTTTCCAGGTTTCTAAAATAAGGTATATTTATCTGGGTCTCCAGGGAAATCTGTTCAAATTCCAGATTACACTGGACCCGAGTTGTTGGATTTGATAATATACTACAAAAAAATGCAGTTAATTTCAACTGCAATCGAGCTTTTTTTTTAAATCCAAATGAGAAATAATAAAACATGCATAAGTAGGTACAGATTCTAAGATGTTGAGGTTGTCTTTGAAGGTGATGACCCAGAATGCTCTAGGGCATATGACTCCTCAAATTGATTTACTGCCTTTAAAATAATGTTGCATTCATGTCAGTACTATTTATAATAGCAAAAAACTAAAAGCCACTGAAATGCCAGGCAATAGGGAAAGAAAAGATAAACCAATAGGGCACTGTTTAAATAAATTATTAAACAAAATTACAAAAGAAAACTATGCAACCATTAAAAGATGAAACTGACCCATGTGCACTAAAGTGTAATATTCATCAAGATATCATTATATGATAAAAGCAACCTGGGGAATATGATTCTGCCAAGTATGATTCTGATTGTTTGAAAGAGTGTTTGTGTGAATGTACAAACAGGTATGTAAAAATTAGATATTTTCAGATCCACATTCTCCACCATTCCACACTTGGCTTCCTGCCCAGGAGGCAGGTCTGTATGGAGGCATCGATGGGTTCCCTTCCCTTGCCTTGTGGCTTCTGGTTGGATTCAGCCAATGAGATCCCTGGCAGGAGATGTGAGGACAAAGACCATTCATCACCTTGAGCCTCTTCCCAACTTTTCTCTGCACTTTGTTTATATCCCTCTAAAGGCCACAGCATCTCTCAAGCACCCTCTCCATAAAAAAGTTTTCTCTCCAGATTCCAGAAACTACTTCCTTCCTTTGCCCCTGCAGACCCAGTGTTATGAAGACTGATACCTGCTCAGGGGCACTCCACAATTCCTTGTAGCTGATCTTAAACCTTGCTCATACTTTCCTACTTCTGTAAATAGTTCTTTTATTAAACTCTTCTCAATGAACTACTTTGCATGCACCATTTCTTTTTTTGGCAGAACCCTAACTAATAATTTTAGTAAAACTTACGTGTGTGCATTTTGTGTGATTTATATACACAACTATGCATAGAGATGTACTTACATGTGCAAGGAATGTTTCTGAAGGATATATAAGAAAAGGGAGAGTGGAACACATGGCCTAGACTTTGGCTTTTAATTTTATATCTCTGAAATTTTTTCAACTTTTAAAATGTCTGATCACATACAAGTAATAAATTTATAATTGAGAAATGAAACCATATGGGAAAAAATATATGTTATTACCTTTTTGATGGCACACTAATGAGGGAAAGAATAAATACCAGAGAAAATGAGAGTGATGACATGGATATTCATTTTGAACAGTGCAAAATATCTGATGGGAAGCATCCTGACTTCTGAAACTTAAGTGTGACAGCTACCAAAGTGTCCATCCACTGTAGAGTGGGTCTGTACCAGCTTGTTCCATTGACCTACTTTTAGAAAAGCAGGCCTATTTCTAAAATTTCCTTCAAAATAAGCCCATTTTCTTTTAAATTTATTTACTTTTAAAATGTATTTACTTTTGGCCGCGTTGGGTCTTTGTTGCTGCACGTGGGCTTTCTCTAGTTGCAGCAAGCGGGGGCTACTCTTCATTGCGGAAGCCCGTTTTCTTAATGCATCCCATTCATGTTTCAGATTTGCTACTTTCCATCTTAATTGCACTTTTTTGAGAACTTTAGACAGGAGTACAGTCACATAAATGTGCTTAATTAGATCTGATAAAATGTTTACTCTTTTCTGATTGAAACAAAATAGCCCCATTCACATAAATGCAATCTTGACTTTTAGAACTATTTCCAAACTTCCTAAAACTACAGTGAGGTAAAAAATGAAAATCACTAATGTAGTATTAGAGCCCACAATTAAATTAATTTATAGGGGCTTTAATGCAATTAAATTTCCTCCAGACTGTATCTCTAATGGTGCTGGGGTTTTACTTAATACACTTTACAGCATAATTCACTTTCGTTTTTGCAAAACCTTTTAAATATTGCAAATATCACTATTATACATATTTCCATGGTGACATAATATGTTTGCAGTCTATTTAATTTACGGATGATGAGACTAAAGTGAAAACTCTCTGAGGACCATAGATCTTCTAAAACATCACATTTTCCAGTTCTAAGATATCAGGTGTATAAGTTATCTCTATTTGCAAGAATGGACTCTTGAAACAGTAATAACGTATTTTAAATGATCTGATTGTGAAACTTTAAGAAAATTAAAGTCTAGGGCAAAGAAAAACATCAGTGATACAAACAGCCAAGATATTTGAGGTTCATAATTTAAGCTGATAAAGTATTAGCCTTTAAAATTAAACAGATCTTTTCCAAAGCCACATTAAGGAAATATCTAGAAAAGAACATAAGTTATACACAAGTCTCCAAACCTCAACTCAACTTATTCATATACTTATGTACGAGGTAGCTTAGGATCTCAGAACACATTAAGGCAACTGTAAAATTATAACTAATGGGCAAAGTTGTTAGGATAATATTTCATGCTCCAAAACTTAGATATACAGAATCTATGCTAGAAAACATTCAATAATAAATAGCTAACTAGTTTGTACCCTAAAAGAAAGAGACATGTATTACTGGTCCAAAGCATTTTTAGCTGAGGATATCAGCTAAATTCAGAAGCCATTTTCGCTACAAATGTGCTGCACAGCGGTGATATATTTGACAAAGGAGAAGCAGATGTAACTATGGAAATCATAACTTTAATTGACAACAACATGAAAATTCAGAAGGATAACAAGCATCATGGATGGAGGTGACAATTATGCAGGAATAAGAATCAAATGTATTATAAAGAAGAAGAATCTATTTTTTCCCTCTCTGGAGATTTCCCACTACTCCACACATAAGAAGTACAAGGATGGAAAGAAGAGTCTTCTCATTAATGAAAATGGGACAAAGGAAGAGCCAGGACATCCCTACCTGGTTTCCAGATGAACTGATTATCCTTTTTGCCTTCCAAATGAGCTGCATGGGACAGCAAGAAAGAAAGTAATAGAAATAGCTTCCTCATTCTCCTCCATACCCAGCGAGTGACAGCCAGATTACCCTTTGGAAACATTCTTCAGATTTTCAGCCTCTTGACTTGCCTATTCCTAAAAGAAAAAAGAACATCGCATAAGTTTCTTCTGTAAAGAAATTACAAAAACTCACTTGGACTGCTAGAACCTTTAGCATAATGACATTACAAATGTACCATGACCATAAAGAAAGTTTACAAAATATTAACATTTTAAGGTCAGATGTGAATTAGCCCATGCTTTCAATCCTTACCCATGAAAGGTGTTATCAATTCTAGGGATTCTACAGTCCCCCAATCAGTTTACTTTTGCTTTTAAGAGCAGGGTTGGCAGATACCTGGTACATTCCCTCCTTCTACTCTGCCAAACTCCTTGAGGAGCCCACGATTTTTGGAGAAAGATCTGTACATACAGCAAAGTCCAAATAGGGCAATGAACATTCTAACAATGGTATTAAGAAAGTGACAGAGAAAGAATGAGGAAAAGGCAATCAGTTCTTCTGTGGTGAGAAAAAAAAACAGAGGGAAATCTCCACAAGGTAATATTTGAGAGGAGCCGGGGAAAAGGGCTTGAAGGTGCCAGGAAGGGCATTTCTGGCCAAGAGAACTAGGTGCTGAAATGCATTTTGTGTTTGGGGACCGGGGAGCGGGCAAGTGGCTACAGTGAAGGACACATGCAGGAGGGAGAAATGGACAGATATGAGATTTAGAATGTAGGTTGGGAAACAAATTATAAAAAGCCTTGAGTGTCATGTGAGAGATTTGGGCTTCATTCTGTAAATAATAACAATAAGAATCACAGGAGAGCAAATGACTTTTAAATAACTGACATCAGTGAACATAATATTCATAACATGATTACAGAGAAATTGAGGCCAGTTATGAAACTAGAGAAATAGTCCACGCAAGTACTGATGAATGAGAGAATCAGGAGAAGTTTGAAAGGTAGTGCAGAGGCTGGGTTTAAAGGATTTGGTTAACAACTGGGTGAGATGTATGAGAGAGAGAGAATAGAAAAGACAGATTCCAGACCAATGGGACCCCTCTACCAAAAATGAGAAATGGGAAGAGGGGAAGGTTTAAAAAGGAAGATAAAGAGAATTTTCTTTATAGAATATTAAGTTTGATGTGCCTACAGGACATCCAGGTAGTTGCCCAAAAGATAATAAGAAAATTCTACGTGGAATTAAAGAGATCTGGGGTAACCTGCCACAATACATGTATTAGAAAAACACATTAAGACAGATAAGTGTAGGGCAATAAAAGGATGGAACAGTAAGAAAGGATGTCAAGGGTAGAAGCTTTTCCCCCTAAACATTTACCAAAGAATTGCTAAAAGTGGGTAGCAAGCCTGACTGTGAACTTCCTAGTGACCAAAAAAAAAAAAAAAAAAAAGTGGCTACTATAGCCCTCATATACGTAGGAGTAAAGTATATATTCTTTTTTTATTGTTTTAGGAGAAGCCATTCCCCTGCTTCCAAGCACTGGTGGAATTTTACCCCAAGAGTTCTCATCAACACAGATGCTGTGCTGAGCAATGCACTCAACACATCTCTTCATCTATAACACAGACAACAGCAATGTGTGGTCAGTGGGGTCTTGGGCTCTTCCAGAACACTCCAAGGGTACAGTGATAAAGTACAAATCAGTGAAAATGATTCTACGAGGAATCAACCAATAGAGTTCAAGTACACAGCTCTCTGATGTCCTGCCTTGGTCCAGGGATGAAGATAATATTTGGATAAGCAACCAAATGCTTTTCTTCAAATTTCTACATTGCATGCCAATATCGAAAAGAGTGGAATGCTCCAGCTGAAATCAAACAGAGCTCCCCTGTTTGACTGTCCCTATGAGTGGCCTGTTAAGACTATTCCATGGAACCTTTGGGGCACTACTGGACCCGATTCATAAACCTCTGGACTAGATGCAAACTGTACCCCCCTACATGAGACATCTTTATGTATACACACACACACACACACACACACACAAACACACACCCTAGACGATGGGTATTTCACTTTGCTAATGACAAATCCACATGCTTAACAAGCAACACAACAATGAATGGTTTGGGAACTGTATCATGATATTTTAAAGTCTACACACACACACACGTGAATAGGTGATTAATTCTTCATAGTATAGATTTGCTACAAAACTTTAGTATGGACATTTTTTAGAAGGCACCATTGCCATGAATTCCATTAAGGCACCTGAAAAACATCAAAATACTGCCCCCATAAAACAAGATAACTTCCTAGTGAATCCTACAAATCAAGTTAGTTGAAAAATACACCCCTGGGAAAGCAAGTGAACTGGCCTTCTGTATAATGATGGATTAAGTCATTGTAATGTTAGAGAACGTTCGATAAAAACGATGATTTGCGTTATAGGGTAGTTTACCTTAAGCTATTATTATTATTACTATTAATAAATTCGGTAACCAGCAGGACCAGCTGTCTACTGAGGCCACTTCTTCTGTGATGGGAAATGACCAGGGTATGGAAGATGGCTCTGTTCATTCTCATGAGTGAGAGACATGGTTTCAGCATATCTCAAAGCATATCCGTGTCAATACAATGTAAGCCAAAGATACAGAGGACCAGAGCATGTTTGTTAGACTCTAAATGGCCACAGGTGGGAACCCAAAAAGAGATTTAAAAGGAGTTCCAGTGAGACTGTATGTGAGCTGGATTGATTAGCCAATAATTTGTATATAAATATTTTGAATTTTGCATCAATTTTGGGTTTTAATTGCAAGACCTGAACACAGGTTGCTGTGAGCCCTGGTCTTCTTTTAGGCTCCCTGCCTGGTACAGAGCCCTGTACTGACTCTGCAAAGGGACCCACTGGCTTTAAGGGTCCTTTTGTGTTCACCAAAGCCAGTGGAAGATCCCTGAGCAGAGTGGCTTGGGGTGCCTACTGGACACCTGTGGTCACCATTATCTCCTGGCTATCACCAATTAACAAGGATAGGGACAGTACAGACATAGAGAACAGACTTCTGGTTGCCAAGGGGGAGGAGGGTTGGGGAGGGAAGGATTGGGAGTTTGGGATTAGCAGATGCAAACTATTATATATAGAATGGATAAACAACAAGGTCCTACTGTATAGCACAGGGAACTCTACTGAATATCCTGTGATAAACCATAATGGAAAAGAATATGAAAAATAATATATATATATATGTATAACTGACTCACTTTGCTGTACAGCGGAAATTAACACAACATTATAAATCAACTATATGGCAATAAGATTTTTTAAAAAAACAAGGATAGTTACAGTAGAAACCTAAGACTAATCTTTACCAAAAAAAAAAAAAAAAAAAAAAAAAATCTGAAATAGAGCTCTTAGAGAATGTACCAAAACATCTCAGTTCAAGATGCCACAGCAATCTTATTCCTAAAAACACCCACACGTTTTTAGTATCTGTATTACCTATAATCCTATACCTCGTTACCTCTCTTTTCCCAAGAAGCGTGAGGACAGAAGATGGGAAACCAGATTTGATGAAGCTTCCACCATTCGCCATGCTGCAAGCTTTACATCCACTAGTAAATGGAGAATCTCTGTTGAGTTGATGGAACGTGCAGGATGGAATTTGAACAGAGGTATGTCTTACTGCACTAAACTATGCTGCCTCGCTTCCCTCTAAAGACCTGAAACTCACTAAATTATTCCTCGGAAGACACCGGGCGTCATTCTTGTATCTATTACTTGAATAAGCCACACAAGAGTTCACGATAAACAAAATAAGAGGAAACAAGAAACAGTTAGAGCTGCCACTCCTCTGTTAGTAAAACACAAATGGAAAAATGCTGTGACTATGATGAAAAAATATATTATGCAGGAAGCATGTGCTACCCACGATGGCATGAATAATTTATCTCAGGAAGATCTTTGAGTGTCCAAATCAACTTATTTACTCTATATCTTAGCATCCAAAATGTATTTGCAAGGTTAGCTCTAAACTGATGAATACTAAGAGAAATAAAAAAAACATAGTTTCTCCTTTTAGCCTCAGTTTTCTAATCATTTAAAGGCCATTCAAACTATGAAAAATGTGCCTTACACTTCATATGCATTTCATTTTCCCTTAAATGTAATCTTATTGCTGAAGTCCTTGAATATCTAAAAAGGTACAAAACTTAAAAATAAAATAAAAACTGTTCCAATTTGCTTGCAGCCTGAAGGAACAGCAGTGAGGAGGAGAAAAGCAAACTTGAACGTGCATATCCCGATAGCGCCATCTCATGGCAACTGTGCAGAGACAATGGTTCAATAAAGATGGCCGAGTAACAGGGGCTGGAGGGGAGGACGCCCACTGTCAGGACCGACTCAACTGACCAGGACGGAGACTCCAACCAGTTGCCTAATGCAAGTTAACTAACACTGCTGGAGAAATCACAGAAGCATTTGCTTTTTCTCAGCCATTTGCCTAATTTCCGATGGCAATATGGTGCACTGCATTCCATCCCTCATAATCTGTCAATATACAAAATACTGACCTGAGCACTTCACTGAACTCTCACCACAGCCTTATGAATTAGTTATTCACATTATCCCCTACTTTAGAGATGAGGAAACTGAGGCATGGAGAGGTAAGTGACAAGCCCAAGGTCACAGAGGTAGTAAGTTGTTCGCAATCGATCTCAGTGACCCTCCTCTGAAAGGAGAGAGACTTATAATGTGACCCAATACCAACGCAAGTAATTTTGCATAGCCCTGAAAAGGTAGATCCCTTCTAACCCTGTGTAGGGTCTCTCAGCAGCTTGTGCAAGGCAATTTACATCTCATTTCACTTAATCCTCACATAATACTATGAGCAATTATTCTTATTTTTCAGATGTAGAAGAAACTGGTCATTGAGGATGTTAAATAATTATCCCAAGGTCACCTCAGCTAGAAAACATCAAAGCTGGATTAAAAATGGCCTGAGCCCACAGCCCTGATCTGCTTAGAGCATCACACGTGGTGACCCTGGCTGGTCCCCCAGCCTGGGACCCTCAGGGTCCCACCTACAAAACGAGGAGGGCCATCATCCCATAGCCCTTAGGGGGTATGGATGCAATCAAATAATGGAGGGAAAGTTCTGAGGTGAGTGCCTGCCAGAGAGAGAGAGCACTCACTGAAGTTTTACTGTTCCTATTGTCAGGATTCTCTCAAAATTCAGAAAAACCCTGACTCTAGCAATATTTCAGGGAAGGTTTGAATGTTACCCTGCCCTGCGCCAAAGGACTGAGGGATGATTTTTTTTCAACCTCCCAATCTTGTGACTTCGTGCCATATTTTTGAAGAGCTAAAAGCACTCTGTAGCAAGAACCCCATTAAGGATTCACAATGACCCTGTGAAGGAGAAAGCAGGTATTATCATCTCTATGTTATGAGAGGGTACCCTCTGGCCTTGCAATGACAAGACGTTTAGTAACTTCCTCAAACCTTTTAACTGCCAGCCTCTTCTTCCATGTACCTCACTGCGGAATCCTAAACTACATCAAATACAAGCATGGGAGGCCTGCAAGCATACCATAAAATATACAATGAGTTTGGGTTTAAGGTATTAATAATTGCCATAGATTTGTATCACATAACAAAGCCACAGAAAATTGTGCAAGAAGTCCACACAAATATTTTACCTATCTCTGAACAAACTTTTGCCACAGGACATACTGATAGAAAGAGGGCCTGAAACCAGTCTGCCAAACCTTCTAAACCAACTTGGTAGCTGTGGCGGGCATCACTATATTCTGTCTTCTAGAACTACAATTTTTTTTTTTAAACATCTTCACTGGAGTATAATTGCTTTACAATGCTGTGTTAGTTTCTGCTGTATAAAAAAGTGAATCAGCTATATGCATACATATATCCCCATATCCCCTCCCTCTTGCGTCTCCCTCCCACCCTCCCTATCCCACCCCTCTAGGTGGTCACAAAGCACCGAGCTGATCTCCCTGTGCTATGCAGCTGCTTCCCACTAGCTACCTATTTTACATTTGGTAGTGTATATATGTCCATGCCACTCTCTCACTTCATCCCAGCTTACCCTTCCCCCTCCCATGTCCTCAAGTCCATTCTCTAGGTCTGTGTCTTTATTCCTGTCCTGCCCCTAGGTTCATCTTTTTTTTTTTTTTTTTTTTTTTAGATTCCATATATATGTGTTAGCATACGGTATTTGTTTTCCTCTTTCTGACTTACTTCACTCTGTATGACAGACTCTAGGTCCATCCACCTCACTACAAATAACTCAATTTCATTTCTTTTTATGGCTGAGTAATATTCCATTGTATATATGTGCCACATCTTCTTTATCCACTCATCTGTCGATGGGCACTTAGGTTGCTTCCATGTCCTGGCTATTGTATATAGAGCTGCAATGAACATTGTGGTACCTGACTCTTTTTGAATTATGGTTTTCTCAGGGTATATGCCCAGTAGTGGGATTGCTGGGTCGTATGGTAGTTCTATTTTCAGTTTTCTAAGGAACCTCCATACTATGTTGTCCATAGTGGCTGTATCAATTTACATTCCCACCAACAGCGCAAGAGGGTTTCCTTTTCTCCACACCCTCTCCAGCATTTACTGTTTGTAGATTTTTTGATGATGGTCATTCTGACCAGTGTGAGGTGACACCTCATTGTAGTTTTGATTTGCATTTCTCTAATGGTTAGTGATGTTGAGCATCCTTTCATGTGCTTGTTGGCAATCTGTATATCTTCTTTGGAGAAATGTCTATTTAGGTCTTCTGCCCATTTTTCCATTGGGTTGTTTTTTTGATATTGAGCTGCATGGGCTGCTTGTATATTTTGGAGATTAATCCTTTGTCAGTTGCTTCATCTGTAAATATTTTCTCCCATTCTGAGGGTTGTCTTTTCATCTTGTTCGTGGTTTCCTTTGCTGTGCAAAAGCTTTTAAGTTTCATTAGGTCCCATTTGTTTACTTTTGTTTTTATTTCCATTTGTCTAGGAGGTGGGTCTAAAAGGATCTTGCTGTGATTTATGTCATAGAGTGTTCTGCCTATGTTTTCCTCTAAGACTTTTATAGTGTCTGGCCTTACATTTAGCTCTTTAATCCATTTTGAGTTTATTTCTGTGTATGGTGTTAGGGAGTGTTCTAATTTCATTGTTTTACATGCAGCTGTCCATTTTTCCCAGCACCACTTATTGAAGAGGCTGTCTTTTTTCCATTATATATTCTTGCCTCCTTTATTAAAGATAAGGTGACCATATGTGTGTGGGTTTATCTCTGGGCTTTCTATGCTGTTCCATTGATCTATATTTCTGTTTTTGTACCAGTACTATACTGTCTGGATTACTCTAGTTTGGTAGTATAGTCTGAGGTCAGGGAGCCTGATTCCTCCAGCTCCGTTTCTCTTTCTTAAGATTGCTTTGGCTACTCAGAGTCTTTTGTGTTTCCATACAAATTGTGAAATTTTTTGTTCTAGTTCTGTGAAAAATGCCATTGGTAGTTTGATAGGGATTGCATTGAATGTGTATATTGCTTTGGGTAGTGTAGTCATTTTCACAATGTTGATTCTTCCAATCCAAGAACATGGTTTGTATCATCTTTAATTGCTTTCATCAGTGTCTTATAGTTTTCTGCATACAGGTCTTTTGTCTCCTTAGGTAGGTTTATTCCTGGGTATTTTATTCTTTTTGTTGCAGTGGTAAATGGGACTGGTTCCTTAATTTCTCTTTCAAATTTTTCATCATTAATGCATAGGAATGCAAGAGATTTCTGTGCATTAATTTTGTATCCTGCTACTTTACCAAATTCATTGATTAGTTCTAGTAGAGTAGAGTTCTTAGCTCTTCCTGGTAGTGTCTTTAGGATTCTCTATGTATAGTATCATGTCATCTGCAAACAGTGACAGTTTTACTTCTTCTTTCCCAATTTGGATTCCTTTTATTTCTTTTCTTCTCTGATTGCTGTGGCTAAAACTTCCCTTGATCATTATGTGGTATCCGTCTTTGTCTCTTGTAAAAGTCTTTATTTTAAAGTCTATTTTGTCTGATATGAGAATTGCTGCTCCAGCTTTTTTTTTAATAGATTCATTTTTTTAAATTTTCATTTATTTTTGGCTGCGTTGAGTCTTTCTTGCTGTGCGCAGGCTTTCTCTAGTTGCAGCAAGCGGGGGCTACTCTTCATTGCAGTGCATGAGCTTCTCATTGCGGTGGCTTCTCTTGTTGCGGAGCACAGGCTCTAGGCGCGCCGGCTTCAGCAGTTGTGGCACGAGGGCTCAGCAGTTGTGGCTCGTGGGCTCTAGAGCGCAAGCTCAGTAGTTGTGGTGCACAGGCTTAGTTGCTACGTGGCATGTGGGATCGTCCCAGACCAGGGCTCGAACCCATGTCCCCTGCATTGGCAGGCAGATTCCCAAACACTGTGCCACCAGGGAAGCCCCTCCAGCTTTCTTTTGATTTCCATTTGCATGGAATATCTTTTTCCATCCTCTCACTTTCAGTCTGTATGTGTCCCTAGGTCTGAAGTGGATCTCTTGTAGACAGCATATCTACAGGTCTTGTTTATGTATCCATTCAGCCAGTCTGTGTCTTTTGGTTGGAGCATTTAATCCATTTACATTTAAGGTAATTATCGATATGTATGTTCCTATTACCATTTTCTTAATTGTTTTGGGTTTGTTTTTGTAGGTCTTTTCCTTCTCTTGTGTTTCCTGCCTAGAGAAGTTCCTTTAGCATTTGTTGTAAAGCTGGTTTGGTGGTGCTGAATTCTCTTAACTTTTGCTTGTCTGTAAAGGTTTTAATTTCTCCATTGAATCTGAATCAGATCCTTGCTGGGTAGAGTAATCTTGGTTGTAGGTTTTTCCCTTTCATCACTTTAAATATGTCCTGCCACTCCCTTCTGGCTTGCAGAGTTTCTGCTGAAAGATCAGCTGTTAACCTTATGGGGATTCCCTTGTATGTTATTTGTTGTTTTTCCCTTGCTGCTTTTAATATTTTTTCTTTGTATTTAATTTTTGATAGTTTGATTAATATGTGTTTTGGCGTTTCTCCTTGGATTTATCATGTATGGGACTCTCTGTGCTTCCTGGACTTGATTGACTATTTCCTTTCCCATGTTAGGGAAGTTTTAAACTATAATGTCTTCAAATATTTTCTCAGACCCTTTCTTTTTCTCTTCTTCTTCGGGACTCCTATAATTCAAATGTTGGTGCGTTTAATATTATCCCAGAGGTCTCTGAGACTATCCTCAATTCTTTTCATTCTTTTTTCTTTATTCTGCTCTGTGGTAGTTATTTCCACTCTTTTATCTTCCAGGTCACTTATCTGTTCTTCTGCCTCAGTTATTCTGCTATTGATTCCTTCTAGAGAATTTTTAATTTCATTTTTTGTGTTGTTCATCATTGTCTGTTTGCTCTTTAGTTCTTCTAGGTCCTTGTTAAATGTTTCTTGTATTTTCTCCATTCTATTTCCAAGATTTTGGATCACCTTTACTATCATTACTCTGAATTCTTTTTCTGGTAGATTGCCTATTTCCTCCTCATTTGTTTGGTCTGTGGGTTTTTACCTTGCTCCTTCGTCTGCTGCATATTTCTCTGCCTCTCATTTTGCTTCACTTATTGTGTTTGGGGGTCTCCTTTTCACAGCCTGCAGGTTCATAGTTCCCATTGTTTTTGGTGTCTGCCCCCAGTGAGTAAGGTTGGTTCAGTGGCTTGTGTAGGCTTCCTGGTGGAGGGGACTGGTGCCTGTGTTCTGGTGGATGAGGCTGGATCTTGTCTTTCTGGTGGGCAGGACCATGTCCAGTTGTGTTCTGGGGTGTCTGTGAACTTATTATGATTTTAGGCAGCCTCTCTGCGAACGGGTGGGGTTGTATTCCTGTCTTGCTAGTTGTTTGGCATGGGGTGTCCAGCACTGTAGCTTGCTGGTCATTGAGTGGAGCTGGGTCTTAGCGTTGAGACGGAGATCTCTGGGAGAGCTCTTGCCGATTGATATTTCCTGGGGCTGTGAGGTCTCTGGTGGTCCAGTGTCCTGAACTTGGCTCTCCCACCTCAGAGGCTCAGGCCTGACACCCAGCTGGAGCACCCAGACCCTGTCAGCCACACAGTATAGGAGCATCCATAGACCTCAACCCTCATGCTGATCTTTCCACTTGGATTCCACTCCAGGGGCACAAAGCAAACAAACTGGGCTCTCACAGAGTGCAGTAACTTGTGGTGCATCACACTGTCAGCATTCATGTTTCCTGCAAAGGTTCATCTCGGTAATGGCACCACCGTGTGAAGATTCCTTCAAGATACTCAGTCTTGGTCAGACAGGCTGGGACCTGGGATCTTTTGCTGCAGTGTTTGCATGTGGACCTAGAACTACAGTTTTTAAAGAATGTCCACTGGCTATTTTAAGAAAAAAAAATCATATTTGCAAATTTCCTTGTAGCACAGTGGCCACATGACACAGTTCTGGCCAATGATTTGCAGATACAAGTGTCAAGAAGAGGATGGGATTTTTCTCCAATAAAAATATAAAACCCCCCAAAAGTATGACAGTATGGTTCTTTGCCATTGGCCCCTTTTCCCGTGATCCCTGCCTGGAACACAGATATTAATGCCTGGAGGTGTCAGAGCCATCTGAAGGCCACGGGATGAATGCCACCCACTAAGAATGATGGAGCGGGAGGCAGATGAAGTCTGAGACTCAGACGTCATCATGGAGCTACAGCAACTGTCCTAGATTGTCAACTTCTGGACTTTCTGACGTGTGAGAAAAATAAACTCTTTTGTTTTAAGGCACTTTTTTGTGTGTTTTCTGTTACACGAGCTGAAAGCAACTCCAACGCCTATGGTATCCACGTCCCTGGATGCAGAATGTCTATTTACAGACATACCTATTTGTGTGAGTGTGCCTGTCTCTATGACTTCTACAGACTGAAACACAACTTCTCACATGGTTCAAGCAACACAATGAACCTCTCTGGAAACCTGAACGAAGATGGCCCTGTTTCTAAGCATGTGAGGTTGGTTTATTCCCCAAGTTGGCTTCTTTAGGTAATACGTGCATTATTCAAAGAAAAGCAGCCACATCTATTGTCATGTTTCATAAGTGTCATCACAGTGAAGAAAGGGGCACTTCATCTATGATGAACTACATGTAAGAGAGAAAGATAATAATTACTGTGGCAAGCTGCCTCAGAATCTCCAATAAGAACAAATCCACCCATAGAGACATAGTCTAAAATAAGAACATATTTCTGGCGCTACCTTCTATGCAGTTGCCAAGCCCTCCCTGGTTCAGAGGGTATTAGGACATGTTCTTGTAATTTTAGAACCAACTCATCATCATCTGACGGAAGAGCATCTAGATAGCTCATGGAATCATGTCCTCATGATTGAATCCCTGGTTGTTGCTCAAATCTTCCACGACTCCCTCCTTAATGACTTTTTTCACTTGGGACAGAGCAAACCAAATCTCATTTTTTTACTTCCCACTGGCCCCTTCTTCTCGGCCTCCTTTTCTAGTATTTCCTCTCATTTTGACCTCTAAATTGATATACCTCTAACTTTGTCCTCAAACTCCTTTTCTTCTCTAACTTTGATCATTCCTCAAGGGATCTTATTTATTCCCCCCAGCTTTAAATACTGTGCTTAATGATTCTTGTTTCTCCATATCTACTCCCATACCTCCAGTCCTGACTTCTTTCCTGAACTTACACACTCAACTTACCACTGAATATCCCCACTTGGATGCCTGAGAGCAACTCACACAGAACACACATAACGGAGCTCATGATTCTCCTATGTCGTCCACAGCCCATTCTCCCCTCAGTGTCCCCATCTCCATTAAGGCATCACACTGCCCTAGACAAGAAGCCCAGGAGTCCTCCTAAAATCCTTTCTTTTTCTCACATCTGAAAACCAATCCATCAGCCAAACTAGGTGGCAACACCTTCCTAATCTATCCAGCATCAAGCCACTTCCCATCCTCTTCCTTAGTGCCAAGCTGCCATCATTTTTCACCTGAGCTACTGTACCTGTCTCCTACCTGGTTTTCCTGTCTTCACTCTTGGTTGCTTCTATGCATGCTCCAAAGAAAATCCAGGATAATCTTTAGGAAAGAAAAATATACTTCCCTCCTTAAAATGCTCTCATGGTTTCCATCATAGCATAAAATTTAAAGATTCTGCTGGTTGGACTTTTGCTTCCTCTCCTTCTGACCATTCTCCATTCATTCCTGTAGCCCATAACCCAGACACACTGGCCCCTTTCTTGTTCCTCAAGGATATACCTTCTCAAGGCCCTTGTGCTATTTTTCATCGGGTAACCACCATACAACTTGCTTTCTCAGTTCATTAAACTCAAAGGCCTTCCCAAACCAATCTGTTCAGCACAGTTGCAATCACTCTATCCCCTTGAGGTTTGTTTGTTGTTTGTTTCTTTGTTAACACTTAGAAAAGATCAAAACTTGACAATCTAGTGTATGTCAGTTTATTTGTTTACTTTCCTCTCCTCTAGTATCATCTAAATAGTCTATCTTGTTCACTGTTATACACCCAGCACCTAGTATACTGCCTGGAAAACAGTAAATGTTCAATAAATATTTGCTAAACAAGTGAATGGATTATGGAGTCTACATGTGTAAATTTTTTCCTAGTTAAATTTTCTTGATCTCGGACCACAATCCTGATGAAGAGGCTCTTCCATGCAATGAGAGACAGATGGAGAGAAAAGCCCATATTTCCACATTGGTTTGAATTTCTGAATTATCTTCTCTGTGCTCAGTAAAGTTAATTTAGGTAACTTGTGAAACCCTAAAAATCATGTGGGCAATGGTAAATAGCTGAAAAATTCTTTCCACTTCACAAATAAATTACAGACATCCCACTGTACCACCCCCAAAAGTTATCAAGAATAGAAAAAGTTCTATACTGTCTAAACTTTTAAAATTCTCGTGAAGGGCTTTTTTTTTTTTTTTTACAGAGTAGGAAAAAATAAAAGTTAAATAGATTGATAGAAATAATATGAAAAAAAATCATAAGGGAGTCACTAAAGAAAAAATAAAATCTATGACATCTCCTGTTTGGAGAAGCTTAGGTTAACAAAAAGAAGATGCATTCAACTTGAAAGCATTACATTCTAGAAGAGTAATAAAATTAGTAGAATCATTTCTGTAGATAGTTTAGGAAATAAAACAGGCATCTAACGGTATTAGCCTATAGCAGTCCGGCCTTCTTGAAGATGCAGGGAAGAATTTGATAGCCTCTTTTTACCACATTTTACAAACAGATAAACAAGTGTGTGTGTGTGTGTGTGTGTATATATATTTTATATGTAGGAGTGCAGACAGAGAGTAATTTTATGTGGGCTTATATTTAACAGTTACTCTAAAGAGTTTTATAAGAATTCAGGAGAATTTGAATGTGTGAACAAGATAAAATTCTCTTTTCAAATGCTATTGACCTTTGAAATTAAAAAAATACTTAATTACTCATTAATATTTTCTGCAGTATAAGATCCTAAATATTTAATGTCAGGAGAGTTTCCAGTTAAACTATAAATATAGCTTTGTGTTCTCTTGATTAATTATGCATCTACTGTTGCAAAGGAACTTTCTGAAATATGTATCCACAGTTGACATAAAAATAATAACATGTTTATACGCCTATAAAATTTTCCAGCAGTTTCTTCTATTATCTTTTATAAGCGTTCATTTATTATGGTTGGGCACTGACCATTAACAAGTTGCTCATCACATTCAGGAGATTTGACAGAATTTATTTTTCATCCTGTCTCATCTCATTCTTCTCAAAAGAATGGAGTGATATCTGAAAGAGAAAATTCCAAACGAAGTTGAAAAGTAAATGGTGTTTTTAGATTCTTCGTTTACTGCATAAACTAAAAGGAAAGTTGCAAGAACATGCTTGACCAATGGAAAACAGACTATATTCTTTCTACCAGCATCTCCAAAGGTTTTCTATTGTTTCTAGACATTTCAAACAGATCAACAAAGCCTGAAGGCACTTGTTTTGAAATATATTTCATTTACCACTATCATACATTAAAAAAATGCAGTACATACATTTAATCAGTATTATCTACCCCAATTTCACAGAAACAGGCAGAAATTGATGATACTAAGTAAAAAGTACTCCACGAACTATATTACACTATTAATGTGTGTGTACGTACACACACACACACACACGCACACACACAATTTTAAAATAGTAAAATGATCAAAACGCAAAACCAAATTTTTCAAAGAGTGATTTCTCTCAGAGAAAAAAGAAAAGTTCACTGGATAACCTGGCAATTTGCCACTGGAAATTTTACATTTAGAAATTTAATTACAAACTTAGATAAGTGGATTATAATGAAAGATATCTCTAGTAAGGGAGCCCAGACAGAAGCATCATGAATGCATTAAAGAAAACACCAGAGAGAGAACTTTCCATCAGCAGAAAGACTTTAATTAAACAGCAATAGGATGGATCTCTTCTGTGAAATGATATTTCTGTTACCCGCAGTTCATTAAAACTATTTACTATATATTTTTTGAAACCAACTCTAGAAGGTATGTTTAAACCATTCACTCTCAGTTATGAGGGCAGAAAACTGTGGGTATGGAGAAGCAAAAAGATCCATTGGTAAAATGTCAGAATGAAAAACCGTCTCTTTGCATGTTGTCCTTGGTCAATTGAGCCTGAAGTGGTTCCACACTGCTTGGGGACCCATGGGCTTCAAGAGAAGGCAAATGAGCCAGCAGTGACCACCAAAGCATCCAATGAATGTTAGCAGTGGTTCAATAGGGACAACCAAGAGGATGGCTGAGATCAGTGTTAATAACATCACTTGTCCACACTTTTATTTTTAGCATGAATTCAAGTATTTACTTGGGGTACTAGGTTGTTAAAGACTGCATTTTCGAAAGCCTCAACAATATTCCTGTGGCTTCTGCAGTGTCCAACCAAAAGTTTTTTCCTCGAGGTCAGGGGTCATATTTTCTTCATTTTGTATTCCTACCTTGCAGCCCAATACCTAGACCCAGTAGGTATATAGCAAATGTTGAATAAATGAAGGGATGAATGAAGTGAATAAGTACAACAGGATGCATTCTACTCTAATAAAATTATAATGAACAAAAAAAATTGGGCTCAGAAAGCCAGTAACCTCAAACACAGACAAAAAAATTATTCTAATTATGCTTCCCCCCAACCATTGCAAAATTCTATTCTTCCAGACTTTCTTAGATAACTAATGTTTACTCTTCACCCTATCAACATTACACCTTTTCTAACACACACTTTCCAGACTGCTGCCAATTCCACAGTTGGAATGAGGTACAATGGTGGAGGATCTCTATGGTCCCAAGGAGGGAAACTTTTCTGAGTGTAATAGTACATGGAAAATGAAATGCCAAGTACATATTTTAATAAAACAAGTAAACATTAATTGAAGAATAGGTAAAGTTCTTAAAATGATTCATATCTCTCGGACTAGCAGTCTTGTTCAACTGTCAGATGCCTTATAATTTCTAGAAATAATGACTCACTTTTCCAGAGTTAAGAGTGAATTTCAGGAAGCCTTCAAAGGACCTGGATCTTTAATATAATATGTTTTAGCACAGTATTTTTTATTAAAATTCAAAACATAACTTCCGACACTTCTGCTATATTTTCTATATCAGAGCATCAGATATTAACAGCAACACAGACATGACCTCTTGTCAGTTAGGGGAGGAGGAATACTGCTTAGAAATCTGAAGGTCAGGAAGAGATGTCTGTGGGAACAAAAGCTACAGTCTGAGAGAGAGAAACCTCTTAAAATCATTCAAACGAAAACGATACAATCTAAATGCATTAATTCAAACACAAGGTGAGCTTATGAAAAACTAGGTAAATGACAAGAATGAAACTAAAACAGGCATTCTCACAAATGTCTAAAAAAGAAATCTCATTCTGCCCTGTTGGCTCCATCACTGGAAACGTGACAATCACACACACTCCACAGGTATTTATAATATTTTGGGGGAAGCAGAGGTAAAGTTCATCATCCAAGCTGATCAAATCATACTCAGGTAGAATTGTATATTAATGAGACAAGAAGTAACATGTCACCTGTGGGTCATTTGTATCACTTTGTTCTGTGGCCACAGGTGTACTTTAATCCACCACCTGCTTTAGAACTTCCCACTGTCACAGGGTGTGGGTGCTGACTAAGCCTAGACAATGGGAGATGATTCACTCCAACAAATCTTTGCCATTGTTTTAAAAAAGTAGACTGATATTTACATAGGATCGATAGTCTTACAAGAAGAACACTGCTTCAAACTGTTGATGTCATCTTCCAGTGATGATATCAATTCTTAACTGATGATGTCGTAGTCCCTGGACAATTTCCAATACATGCCATTGGTTTTCTATACACCTGCTCCTCCTCTTCCTCTAGAGAAACTTTTCTTGCATATTCTAGCTCACAAACACAAGCGGAAATGGATGTTGAAGTCAATGCTGAAACATGTAAAAGAATATTGATAGCACTGACACAAACAATTAAAGGGTCAGCGAATTAAAAGGATGCTAGAAGAGATTTCTATAACTCAAAGTTTCTCAAATATTCTTAGCAGTAATTCGATATTTTCGGTGACAGGGAATTAATTCAATGCTCTACAAAGCAACCCATTCCATTTTGGGATAGCGCCAATTACTAGGACATGTGTCTCAACCCAGAACAGTTGTTCTCCTTTCTTTATCTAAAGCTTTTGATCTTAACTCTTCCCTTTGCAGTTATAGCTAAAGGATATCTCCTCTGTCTTCCACAAGACAAAACTTCAGTTTTCCTCTTTTCTAGGCTAAATATGTCCAGCTCTTTCAACTATTCCCCATTATTCTTGGTTTCCACATCCTTCACCTATATGACCCCTCTCTCCAGACATTCCTCCAAAAGGTGAAGGTCAGTTCTCTGGAGAAGGACAGGGCTGTGAGCCATCAGTGCTCAGAATCACAGTAGCTGGCCAGGTAAAGGGGATTTGGATGGGGCAACAACTGGCCCGGAAACAATCCTGAGTACAGGGAGGAAAAAAAAAAAAACAAACTTGTGCACAGAAGTATGCATATCAGGGATTATTATTAACATTAATTAGAAACATGGTTAATGTTAATTAGAAAGACAGTAACCTAAATGTCTACTCTAAAGAAATGATTAACTTTGCTATATCTATTCAAAGGAGTACTGTGTAGCCATATCACACCGTTACGAAGAGAACAAAAATATGGAAAATGTGCATTGTTAAGTTTTTTTAAACTTCAATATTTATTATATTTGACTAAAATGATGAGGGAAAAATTTATGCATGACATCTTTTTCTGGAAAAGAAAGTATACGAAGAATGTTAGTTGTATTTAAGTGGCAGAAATAGGAAAGATTTTATTCTTCTTTGTCTCCTTACTCAAGCTTAAAAAAAATTTTAATTAGGATATGCAATTCAGACTACCTTCATTTTACAGGTTTTTGAAAGAAAACCTGGAGAATACTCTGTGCGTACCCAGCACCAAATGCGGCACAACTTGGAGCGTATATTGAGTGCTTAATAAGCATCTGGTGCCTGTTGGAAGAAGCCAAGTCAGTCAGGCCATTTTACTGCACTGTGTGGATTTTGGCAATTTGTCAGCGAAACTATGTTTTCCCAGGAAGAAAAATAATCTGCTGCAAAAGAAACGTTAATGACTATTTTTAAAACAGTGTTGTCTCCCGGCGTAGCCATTCTTCTCCAAGTAGCAAAGAGTGGGTTAGCTTCTCCCCTCCTCTGTGCTCCACAAAGAACATCTAAACACGGAGTTACCATCAACTTTTTAATGGAAATGCCCGGAGCAAGACAGGAAGCAGACCCTTGGGTTTTATGGTCCCACGAAAATAATCAAGGCTTGTTGCAGGATAACTTTTATACCCTTTATCATGAAAATTAAAATAAATGTAAACAATTTGCCTCTTTCATGAAGGTAATCTCAGTTTGATTTATTTGTGTCGAAGCTGATCCCGGGCTCGATAATGAAAGCTTAAAATCAAACAGAGATCAAAATGTCTACCTCTTCTGCTTTCCTTTCCCATTCTTCAGAGTTGCAGCCGGCCATGGGACCCCCTTCCTAGTCCCCTAAGCCAACCCAAATCCATTGTAATATCCTCTTCTCCCAACATTCTCTGCTCCAGTTGGCTGGCCATTCAGAGAACTGAGGCCAAATTCTACCAGTGTTAGTCACTACCCCCAGCCAGCTACCAGCTGATTTCATTTAATATTATATGAATTCTAGCACAAAAGCATCTGGGTCCCTTGAACACTGTTAAAGTCTGACACGCACATAACTCTGTGATGTTATGTCTCAGCAACACAGTGAACAGAATCCCATGATTCTGCTCCTACTTTAACATGATATTTCATAGCAAATATTGCCATCATAAAATATTTAATAAATACCAGAATGCAGAAATAAAGGAGAGTGCTGGGCTCAGGTGAAACCAAGAAGGGGTGTATATGGCCCCTCCTTCTAGGATGTTCACCAAGGAATTGAAATTACTGGACATATAATAACTAAAAATTTAATTAACTAAACAAAGTAGCTTACGGAAGTAGCAATTTCCCATTACAGACCCTGAGCATTCTAAGTGTTCCTAGAATGACTTCAAGGAGGAGAATTTGACAGATAGGTAGATATTAAACAAGGTTGAAACATGTGGCAATACATGGAATTTCAAGCAAGGGAATGGCATGAAGTCAAGTACTGGTACTGGGGATAAAGTTTTAGAAGACTGACCACAAGGTAAATGGTCTGAAATGTGAAAGCTTCCGATTTTACTCAATAGGAAATGGTGAAGCGATCAAGTGTTTCTCCAACAGAAGACAATTTAAAACTGTACTTTAGGATATAACTGACAGCAACATATAGGGCAGATTAAAGAAGACAGACTCAAGTAGAAGACTAGGGCCGTAACTTACACGTGAAGACCTGCTGGAGATATAGAGTGACCACTGTGGAAATAGAAAAATGGAAAGGCAGCAAGAGATGAGACAAAGAAAGGGCAAACTAGAAGAGAAAAAGAAATAGTCAAAGACAACAATGACGTCTCAAGATGAGAAACACAGTTGGAAGGAGAAGTTGGTTAAGGAAAGTGATGACAAGCTTTGCTTTGTCACACGTTTAACATAATGAAGTAACATTCAAGTAACAGTATCTATTGGAGAGCTGGAGAAATGGAATTGAGAGGGGTCAAAGTTAGACAGATGATTTAGAAAATCAGGCCCATTAAAGTTGATAGTTAAGTCCATGAAAATAGAAAATCAGGCCAGCTCTCTAAGTGAGAGAATGCAGTACAGAAAAAGCAGGAAGCTAAGGGCTAAGCCTAGTAGTCTGCTCATACTCGGGAGGAAGAAGAAGCAGTTTTTACTCATGTTGTCTCTTCTGGGTTAAATTCTCTTTTCTACTTGACAGCTTTATGAACTTTTCTGCAGCACAAAGGGCTAGAACAAATGGCACCTCATCTCTGGGATCTTCTCCAGCATATCTGGGCAGAATCACTCGCTCCCTAATTTATGATCCCAAAATACGTTGTACAATAATCCTTTATACATCTCTTTCATCCATTAGACTGTGAACTCCACCATGATATTCTGCCTTATCATGTTTTATATTCCTAGCACAGTGCCTAGCAAGAGAGACAATTAATCAATGCTTAGTAAATGTTCACTGTCTAGCAAAGTTGAGAAAAAATGACCTGACAGGTAGGAGGAGACCTGAAGCAGCAAAATTTTGTGGAATAATAGTAATAATACCTGGACCTAATTTAGATGATGGGATTTTGGACATTGAGCTGATTCTGCAAGATGAGACTTTGGGGGACAAAGATAGGGGGAATGCATTCTGCATGTGGGGACACAGGGAAGACTATGGAAGCCAGCCTCCAAAATGGTCTCCTACAATTCTCACCTCCTGGTATTCACACTTTGAATAGTCCCCCTCCCACACTAAGTAGGAAATTGTGAACGTGAAGGAGGGCAACCTCCTAGGCTAGGTCATAAAAGAGATTGCAGCTTTTGCCTTACGCTTTCTTGATCATTCATCTGGGGAACACCAAGTGCCATGTCATGAGGACATTCCAGAAACCCTACTGAGAGTCCAGGTGGCAAGGAACTGAGTCCTCCTGCCAACAATCAGCACCAATGTACAGTAATTCCCCTACATACAAATGAGTTCCATTCTGAGAGCACATACATAAGTCCAATTTGGTTGTAAGTCCAACAGAGTTAGCCTAGGTACCCAACTAACACAATCAGTTATATAGTACTGTACTGTGATAGGTTTATAACACTTTTCACACAAATAATACATAAAAAAGCACAAAAAATAAAGAAAACATTTTTAATCTTACAGTACAATAGTACAGTACAGCAGCTGGCATACAAGGGCACGTTCGCATCATTGATAGTTCGCAACTTGAAGGTTCATATGTAGGGAACTTACTGTACCAGGCGTGTGTGTAAGTCCTCTTGGAAGCAGATCATCCAGCCCCCTCAAGCCTTCAGATGACTAAAGCCCCAGCTGATGTCCTGACTGCAACCTCATGAAAGACCCTGGGCCAGATTCCTGACTTACAGAGACTGTGTGAGATGACAAATATTAATAGTTGTTTTAAACTTATTAAATTTTGGAGAAATTTGTTACACAGCAATAAATGATTAATACATTTAGGTTCTATTTTTCTAGATCTCTTCCCCAAAAGAAAGAAGAAAAGGGAAAGTCAACGGCAATGACTTTTATAGAAGAGACACTTTATTATTCTGCTGATGGACCAAAGACTGCAAAGTAGAGTGAACCTGACTCAAAACTAGAAGTCCTCATTCTGTCACTGGCTTACTCTGTGACTCTGGTCAAGTCCCTTCATCTTTCTGAACCTCTCTTTCCACCTGTCCTGCAAAATGAGAATAATAAAACCTAATGAACAGGTTTATTGTGGGGTTATCTTCAATGAGATAAAATTCCTTGAGCACCTGTCATCATAAGATCTAACACAAAACAGATGCTCAATAAATGAGCTGAATAAAAGTCTAAAGACAATTCAAAGAGAAACCAGATTAATAGGCTGAGAGAAAAGTGGAAAAAACCATTATAGGAGATGAACCACAAAATAATGAGGTTCTAAAATTAGACTTCTGTCTCCCACAAAACATTTCTATGCCAAGTCTTGCCTCCTACATGTGTCAGAACAGGTCCATCTCACTTCTCTAATAAATCCCTCCCATGCTACCCAAATCACTAACCTTTGGGCACATCTCCTAATTCAAAATAATTTCATTCTCTCAAAACATATTTAGTGAGTGTCCACTGTATACAAGTATTGTTCTTGGTGCTAGGGATACAGCAGTAAACAAAATAAACTTAAAGCAGATAAGGTGAGTTATGGGGATATCTGGAAAACAGTGTTCTAGGCAAAAGGAACAGTAAGTGCCAAACTCCTGAGGCATGGAAGCCAGTGAAGTTGGAATGAAGTAAGAAAGAGAAGAAATAGAGGAAATGATGCTAGAAAAACAACAGAGTGAGTACAGGACCTCAACAGAATACTATAATCAATGTGGCTTTTACTATGAGTGGAGTGGGAAGCCACTGGAGTGTTTTGAACAGAAGAATGTCACAATGTGACTTACATTTTAGCAGGATCTCTCTAGTGGTTGTGCTGGGAATAGAGTGCAGGAGGGAAAAATAGAGAAACAGGGGAACTGGATATGAGGCAGTTATGAGCAAAGGTGGTAAGAATTAGCCAAGTTCTAGAAATATTCTGAAGGCAGTACCAACGAGATTTGCTGGTGGATTAGATGTGAGTAGTGGAGAAGAATCAAGGATGACTCCAAGATTTTGGACATGAGCAACTGAAAGAATGACTTGTGACTAACAGAGATGGGAGGCTGGGAGGGGAGAGGAGCAGATGTGAGGTAGGAGTGATGTCGGAGTTCAGCTTCAGATGTTAAGATTGAAATGCTTATTATAGAAATGACAATTAGGAAATCATATCCATGAATCTATGGTTCAGGGGAGAGCCCTGAGCTAGTCATATTTGGAAGGCATTACAAAAATTGTGAGGTTGGATGACGTCACCAAGGTAACAGGGGTGCGGAGAGGAGAACAGGGATGGCACCAGGTCCACCATCAACAATAATGTACTCCCTCCACTCACATCTCCGACTCTTCTGTGTTCTCTCTCATCCTACTTCCCTGGCCTCCCAAGGTCCTGCCCTCCACTCCTCAAATAAAGCATGATGCATCTTCTCCAATCCACTCCAATATTAAACTGGGCTCCACACTGAACTCTTCCAGTTCCAGTTTCCAGCATGATTTGGTTTCTCTCGCTTATCTCTTCATACACTGATCAACAATGGGAGAACTGATGGTCAATCCCTGCCGTCATTCCCACCACGGTTCAACTAATGTGCTGGAATTCTCCCTTCCCTTCTTTCCTGACACTTTTAGTTCTGGGCTTCTCTTTTGGGGTCATACCACTCCTCTTAAGAAAAATACCAAACAGTCTGTAAGAAACCTGTTTCCAAGGAACATTAAAAACCTCCTGTGGTTGCATATACTTACTTGATCACTCAGTCTTCTCTCTCGGATGCCACCCATAGGCAGGTTTGCATTCACAACCATACCAACCTTCCAATCAGTCCCTTTCTTTCTCATTTTACTTGGTGACTGCCACTCACCCTTCCTTCAAGCTCACCTCTAGGAACTTTGCAAATTCTTTTCTCCATGGATGTGGTCGCACCCTCCTCTGTTGGTTGCTGTAGTGGCCATCTATTAGCATATCTATACAGTGTTTGTTAAACTTCGCTGACTTTAGTCCATCTTCTGCACCAAATCCAATTATGTGAATGGAGAATTTTTAATTTTAGTTAAAATGGCTTTTAAAATAGGCCCACGCATAATCCTTATCTCCTGACAAAAATTATTCACAAGCATGTGACAGCCTCCTTTCAGACACTTTAAAATAGGTCATGTTTTCTCCTTTTGAAAATGATGAAATCATAGTTCATCAAGATGAAGTGACTTGTCTAAAGCTGTGTTTCATAGTTAGGACTGATGGCTCCTAGTTTAGTAACCTGTTAACACATCATGGTTAAAGAAATAACAAGTTGATTAATAACAGGTGTCAACAGTAAGACACTACTAATTTCAGAGGACATTAGTTTGTTGATATATGTAGCTGAAACTATCTCACATTTCTTCCCATGCATGCGAAAGAAAACTGGAATTGTCAGCCCAACCCAAGTTTCCAGGGAGGTCATAAGAATGCAGACTTCAAATTGTATCTCTGCTCCCATAATTTGTCCTTCCCTGCTGTCACTCCCATTATGGTTCAATTAACAGCGGAAGTCGGGAGCGACTTGATGAACATCTGTCACATCCACCTGGAAATAATTCAATAAGAGCTCACTATGGGACACCCTAAGTTTTTTTTTTTTCCATTTTCACACTGGGTGGCAAGAGTAATTCAGATAATGGAAGGGGAAAGGATATTCCGTCACCTGGAAATATTAGGTTAATTTCCCAGTGTAGCATTCCAACACATATTGAAAAGGAATATAAAAATAATAACACAAATGGATTAGACTCATAAAGCTACATGATCACAATGGCATCACTGTTTTAGGTCATATAAATAAAATATAGTGTTAGCAGAAGCTGCTGTCAAACAAAGTATCACTATCTAAATAGTGTGTACTGTATAAAAGAACATATTTTTGACATATTACCTAAGCATTTCATGGGATGCCCAAGGATGATCTGGAAATGGACAAAACACCGAAGCACCATTAGCCTTATATTGTGTGGAATAAATAGACAATGACAATAGCAATTTAAGATAAGCCTGGAATGCAACACACGTCTGCGCGTCTGAAATTCCCAAATTAAACCTAGTTATCATTGGACAGACCTACAGATTCTTTTTTTAATGTTCGTTATTTGTTAATTTCTTCAAACTAGATATTTTCAATGCCCCAAAGAAAGTATTCCAAAAACATAGTAAAAATGTGCTGCCCAAGCCTAAAGAGCTATTTATTTAATAATCATCACTTTTAAATTGTTTTTAATTAGCATATCTAAATAACAAATCTCTTTTCACTTAAATTGTTAATTATTTTCCTCAAATGCTGTGCTCAGTTATGTTTTTAAGACATCTGTTTGTAATGCTACTCCCATCCAGAATAAAAAGCTGTGATACCAGGCTTAGGGAAAAAGGTTACAGAAACTACATGTATTTCTGAATAAAAAAAGAAGACAGCCAGTGAATAAATATAATTGCCTTCAAGCAATACAATGGGTAATAGACAAGGGAGGCAAACCAGTATTCTCTACAGATGCTAGAACAGCAAGAAATGGGCTTAAACTGCAGGTGCAGGAGACAGGATTTAGCTTAGACGGAGGAAAGATGATACATTATGTTCAACAATGGAGAACGATTATTATGAAAGATAAAACTCCATTTTTTTTTCCTTCAAATGATTGTAAAACTGTTTGATTATTGTGTGAGGTTTTGTCAGAGTCATATGAATTTAGCAACCATATCTGGTGGACTGCAAATCACTCCTCCAGATATATGATTCTGCCTCCACCTGATAATTATGCTAACAAATTTCACATAGCTGTAGGAACATTTCACAGACATTGACTAGGAGAGATCCAAGTGCAAAATTAACCCCAGGGAAGAAACACACACAGGATGCCTAGAAGAACTTGAAAAAGGGACATCTGCTTTAACACTTTCAGGGTTAGGGAAAGAGAAGCACAAGTGGCTGCCACTTTCAGGCACGCACTGCTGCATCCAGTGGAAATGAAAGCACGGACTCGCCGTGGGCACGTGAACCCCGTGGGATCAGAGCACTTCCACCCTGCAGCCTGAGCCCGGGGAGGACATGCCAAAGGTCTCAGGGAGAGCCCGACTCTGACAATTCAAGAACTTGTCGTTTTGTTTGTTGTTAAACATTTAAACTTGGTCACATAATTGTGTGAACTCATATCTCCAAAGTGGTGGCAATTTAAAATCAATATAGCCAGTTTAAATTTTAATTTAATGCTTATACATCAAATGATTTTTCATAGAGGATGAGCCACATTTCTGGTGATGGATGAAATGAATCCACTCAAAATAGAGTAATATCACATCAAGAAACCAATCTTGGTCTCTACTCTAAAAAAATGAAAATTAAGCATGTGAAAAATGTAGTTTCTGAAATCTTGGGCACTCTCTCTCTCTCTCTTGTTGAAAGGAAGTATTAAAATGAAGATTTAAGGAAAACAATTCACAGGAATTCTGAACACTACTCAAATCTGAAGCTCATAATAATTGAGTGATCTATCTCTTCAAGAGATAAGTAAATTGACCTAAGTTCAAGGGAGGACTTAGCACTGACATTAAAAGTCATTTTACAGAAAATTTGAAAAAGAACCATGACACAGCATGCAATAATAAGAGCCTTTAGGTGAAATGTAACAAGCAAGAGCTGGCCTCAGCCTATAAAAAAGGTAACTGGGGTGGGCTTTGAAAGATCCCTTAACCTCCCCTTATATTTAAACCTTCCCAACTCCCTAAATGTCCAGATGTGTCTCATTCCATCTTAGTAATGTGGGAACAATTCATTCTTTCATTCAACAGGTATTTATTAAAAGTCTACAACATGCCAGTGACTGTCCTAAGACCACGAGTGCCTGCCCTCCAGTGACATGGAGGAAATTAAGAAGTAAATCAATACTTATACAAACGTCTTTCTGAGAGTGATGCGTGCTATGAAGGAAATAAAACAGGGCGGTATAATACAAAGCAGGAGTATGCAACCCAATCAAAAAACGGGCAGAAGACCTAAATAGACATTTCTCCAAAGAAAACATGCAGATGGCCAAGAGGCACATGAAAAGATGCTCAACATCACTAATTATTAGAGAAATGCAAATCAAAACTACAAAAAGATATCACCTCACGCCACTCAGAATGGCCATCGTCAAAAATTCTACAAACAATACATGCTGGAGAGGGTGTGGAGAAAAGGGAACCCTCCTACACTGTTAGTGGGAATGTAAACTGGTACAGCCACTATGGAGAACAGTATGGAGGTTCCTTGAAAAACTAAAAATAGAGCTACTATATGATCCAGCAATCCCACTCCGGGGCAGATATCTGGAGTAAACCATGGTTCGAAAAGATACATGCACCCCAATGTTCATTGCAGCGCTGTTTACAATAGCCAAGATATGGAAGCAACCTAAATGTCCATTGACAGATAAATGGATAAAGAAGATGTGGTACATATATACAATGTAATATTACTCAGCCATTAAAAAGAATGAAATAACGCCATTTGCAGCAATGTGGATGAAACTGGAGATTATCAAACTAAGTGAAGTCAGACAGAGAAAAACAAATATCATATGATATCGCTTATATGCAGAATCTAAAAAAAAATTGATACATATGAACTTATTTACAAAACAGAAACAGACTCACAGACTTAGAAAACAAACTTACGGTGACCAAAGGAGAAAGGTTGGGGGGAGAGATAAATTGGGAGTTTGGGATTGACATATACACACTACTATATTAAAAATAGATAACCAACAAGGACCTACTGTATAGCACAGGGAACTCTGCTCAGCATTTTGCAATAACCTAAATGGGAAAAGAATTTGAAAAAGAATAGATACATGTATATGTATAACTGACTCCCTTTGCTATACACCTGAAACTAACACAACATTGTTAATCAACTACACTCCAGTATAAAATAAAAAATTTTTTAAAGAAAAAAAATAAAGAGGGAGAAAATGAGGAAGGTCTGAGGCAAAGAGAAGGGACACTTTAAGTGTATTTCAATGTTTTATCAGTTTTAAAAGAGAGAAATCTGAAAGATATATGACAAAACATATGTATCTGTTCATATTCAGTGGTGGGAACATAATAATCTCTTTTATTAGTTTCTCTGTTTCTTTTTTATTTTAATTGTGCTAAAATACACATAACATAAATTTACCATCTTAATAAAAAAAAAAAAAAAAAGCGGGAGTATGGACCTGGGTGGTATACAGGAAAAGCTTCCTTGAGAAGGTGCTGTTTGAGCTGAGACTTGAACGGTAAGAAGGAATCAGCCATGTGAAGATCTTGGGAAGGGGCGGGAGTTAATGCAGGCAAAGGGAAGAGTTATTGCAAGGCCACACAAAGGGAGTGAGCCTGGAGTATTTGAGGGGAAAGAGGCTGGATTATAATGAAGGAGGGAAAGAGTGATAAGAAAGGAAGTAGGGGAAATAGGCAGATGCCAGGTCACCTAGGGCTTTTTAAGTCCTAGTAAACAGTTTGGATTTTTTTCTAAGATAATAGGGGGCCTTTTAAGATTTTAAGCAGTGGGGATGTGGGGTGATATGATCTGATGGAAAAATATATTGGAAAATAAGATGCTCAAATTTTAGTCAAGATGTACTCACTCTTCACTCTATACATAGAAATAACATCCAAATAAGAAAAAAATACATACATAAACATACAGAAAGTCAAAGAGATATATCTCTATAGACAAGCAGTGAGTAAACTAAAACCATAAGTGTACTGCGTTCCATGTTTGGTAGTCAGTCACAGAAATAGACAAAAACTCATCTTCTGATACAGAAAGGAAACTAAAAATGCTTTATATAATAAAGGAGACAGAGGTGAAGCTAATTACTTGAAGCCAGTGCCTTGGAAGGGGGTTCTCATATTTGGAAAAGAGATTGAAAGAATAAAAATCCTTTCACTAAAAGAATAAATATCTTTGCTGACCATCATTAGAGATTCTAGCAACCAGGAACTGAACCAACACACCCACCATGGTTGGATCTCCCACATCCCCAATGTCACCAGGAGTCACGAGCACAAAATGCCACCTTAAAACCCTGGGCAGAGAGGGGTAAGTAAAGAAAGAAAGGAAAAACTATGGAACTACTTCTCTCTAGCTGACTCTCCTTTCACTTCCTCACTTCCCAGGTTCCCCTCTCATCTTTCCTTCCTTTTTCCCTTCCAGTCTTGGGGAACAGAGCTTTGGTAGAAGCAGGGCAATGAGGGAAGGTGAGTGCTGTGCTGAGCCCATAGTGAGGTGCATGGAGAAAGCAGGATAAAGCAGAGAAGGTGCATCAACAGAGCCAGGTCGGGTGGTTGGGAAGTGGGTTAACTGAGCAAATATGTTCACTGAGCAAAGAAGGAAATATATCAAAGATAATGGGAGCCATTTCTCACTGTCTGAGGACTTACAAATACAGAAAGAGGGAAGACTAAAAACAACCCTGAGGTCTTCGATTAGAATTGGGAGTATTAAAAGATGTGGTATATATATATATATATATATATATATATATATATATATATATATATATACAACGGAATACTACTCAGCCATAAAAAAGAACGAAATAATGCCATTTACAGCAACATGGATACAACTAGAGATTATCATACTAAGTGAAGTAAGTCAGAAAGAGAAAGACAAATACCATATGATATCACTTATATGTGGAACCTAAAATATGACACAAATGAACCTATCTACGAAACAGAAACAGACTCACAGACATAGAGAACAGACTTGTGGTTGGCAAGAGGGAGGGAGGGAGGGAGGGTGGGAGGGAGAGGGATGGACTGAAGATGTGTGGTTGGTGGATACAAACTGTTACATTTAGAATGGATAAACAACAAGGTCTTACTGTATAGCACAGGGAACTATATCCAATCTCCTGGGATAAACCATAATGGAAAAGAATATAAAAAAAGAATGTATATATGTGTGTAACTGAGTCACTTTGCTGTACAGCAGAGATTGGTACAACATTGCAAATCAATTATACTTCAATTTAAAAAAGTGAGAAGGGCTTCCCTGGTGGCGTAGTGGTTGAGAGTCTGCCTGCCAATGCAGGGGACATGGGTTCGAGCCCTGGTCTGGGAAGATCCCACATGCCGCGGAGCAACTAGGCCCGTGAGCCACAATTACCGAGCCTGCGTGTCTGGAGCCTGTGCTCTGCAACAGGAGAGGCCGCGATAGTGAGAGGCCAGCGCACCGCGATGAAGAGTGGCCCCCGCTTGCCGCAACTGGAGAAAGCCCTCGCACAGAAACGAAGACCCAACACAGCCAAAAAAATTAATAAAAAAAAAAAAAGTGAGAAGAAAAAGAATTGGGAAATTAGTATGAACTCATAGAATTCATAATAAATAAATAAATAAAGTGTGTGTATGTACTACATATATAATTATAGACATAGGTATATGTTTGATTGTATGTCTACATACATATATATTTATTATGTCCATTTTCCCTAGCTCTGTTTCCTAAGAGGAAATGACACACTTCTTAAGAGCAAATGACACCCATTCATCCTAAGAGCAATGACATTCCAGTAACAGTGAGTATAGAGAGCTTCCCAATCTTGTCTTGAAATACCACCCTCCAGAAAGAAGAGTTGATTCCAGGCTGGGTCAGGAAAAGTACAAAATAACAAGATGAGCCTAGAACATCCTGTTATGCCAGAAAGTAAGGAAGTACTGAAAGAATGAGGGGGATATGTCCAAAGGACATAAACCAGCTTGAAGAGCTATCATAGGACAATCTGGGACAATTTGAGCAAAAAAGAAAAAGAAAAAAAGTTAATGAGAGAACAGGATTATACCCTGTTGAATAAAATAAGAACCCATCCTTGCTCATATAATTAAAATAAATGAATAAATATATAAATGGCAGAAAAGGGACAATTCTTTTCTCACAGCAGAAATGCTAATCTGCAAATGTAAAAAGAATGAGAGAACTCGATAATCAGCATTTGGCAATCCTGACAGTAGTAGCTCAAGCAGGAGTATCAGTGAATGTCAAGCCTGATCAGTGGAGGTCTGGCATAATATAGCAGTATCTCCCCTAATCAGACAAAAAGGGGAAATGGTGGTTACAGAAGTAATAAACATGACAGTCACCATCTTGACCCTGCAATCAAGTTAGCATCAACAGTGATTTGGTGGGACAGTTACAGAAAGATAGACAAGATGAAAAGGCAGAGGGCTATGTACCAGATGAAGGAACAAGAAAAAACCCCAGAAAAACAACTAAATGAAGTGGAGATAGGCAACCTTCCAGAAAAAGAATTCAGAATAATGATAGTGAAGATGATCCAGGACCTCGGAATAAGAATGGAGGCAAAGATTGAGAAGATGCAAGAAATACTTAACAAAGACCTAGAAGAATTAAAGAACAAACAAACAGAGATGACCAATACAATAACTGAAATGAAAACTACACTAGAAGGAATCAATAGCAGAATAACTGAGGCAGAAGAACGGATAAGTGACCTGGAAGACAGAATGGTGGAATTCACTGCTGCGGAACAGACTAAAGAAAAAAGAATGAAAAGAAATGAAGACAGCCTAAGAGACCTCTGGGACAACATTAAACGCAACAACATTCGCATTATAGGGGTCCCAGAAGGAGAAGAGAGAGAGAAAGGAACAGAGAAAATATTTGAAGAGATTATAGTCGAAAACTTCCCTAACATGGGAAAGGAAATAGCCACCCAAGTCCAGGAAGCGCAGAGAGTCCCATACAGAATAAACCCAAGGAGAAACACGCCGAGACACATAGTAATCAAAGTGGCAAAAATTAAAGACAAAGAAAAATTATTGAAAGCAGCAAGGGAAAAACGACAAATAACATACAAGGGAACTCCCATAAGGTTAACGGCTGATTTCTCAGCAGAAACTCTGCAAGCCAGAAGGGAGTGGCATGATATACTTAAAGTGATGAAAGGGAAGAACCTACAACCGAGATTACTCTACCCAGCAAGGATCTCATTTAGATTTGATGGAGAAATCAAAAGCTTTACAGACAAGCAAAAGCTAAGAGAATTCAGCACCACCAAACCAGCTCTACAACAAATGCTAAAGGAACTTCTCTAAGTGGGAAACACAAGAGGAGAAAAGGACCTACAAAAACAAACCCAAAACAATTAAGAAAATGGTCATAGGAACATACATATCGATAATTACCTTAAACGTGAATGGATTAAATGCCCCAACCAAAAGACATAGACTGGCTGAATGGATACAAAAACAAGACCCATATATATGCTGTCTACAAGAGACCCACTTTAGACCTAGGGACACATACAGACTGAAAGTGAGGGGATGGAAAAAGATATTCCATGCAAATGGAAATCAAAAGAAAGCTGGAGTAGCTATACTCATATCAGATAAAATAGACTTTAAAATAAAGAATGTTACAAGAGACAAGGAAGGACACTACATAATGATCCACGGATCAATCCAAGAAGAAGATATAACAATTATAAATATATATGCACCCAACATAGGAGCACCTCAATACACAAGGCAACTGCTAACAGCTATAAAAGAGGAAATCGACAGTAACACAATAATAGTGGGGGACTTTAACACTTCACTTACACCAATGGACAGATCATCCAAAATGAAAATAAATAAGGAAACAGAAGCTTTAAATGACACAATAGACCAGATAGATTTAATTGATATATATAGGACATTCCATCCAAAAACAGCAGATTACACGTTCTTCTCAAGTGCGCACGGAACATTCTCCAGGATAGATCACATCTTGGGTCACAAATCAAGCCTCAGTAAATTTAAGAAAATTGAAATCATATCAAGCATCTTTTCTGACCACAACGCGATGAGATTAGAAATGAATTACAGGGAAAAAAACGTAAAAAAGACAAACACATGGAGGCTAAACAACACGTTACTAAATAACCAAGAGATCACTGAAGAAATCAAAGAGGAAATAAAAAAATACCTAGAGACAAATGACAAGGAAAACACGACGACCCAAAACCTATGGGATGCAGCAAAAGCGGTTCTAAGAGGGAAGTTTATAGCTATACAAGCCTACCTAAAGAAACAAGAAAAATCTCAAGTAAACAATCTAACCTTACACCTAAAGAAACTAGAGAAAGAAGAACAAACAAAACCCAAAGTTAGCAGAAGGAAAGAAATCATAAAGATCAGAGCAGAAATAAATGAAATAGAAACAAAGAAAACAATAGCAAAGATCAATAAAACTAAAAGTTGGTTCTTTGAGAAGATAAACAGAATTGATAAGCCATTAGCCAGACTCATCAAGAAAAAGAGGGAGAGGACTCAAATCAATAAAATCAGAAATGAAAAAGGAGAAGTTACAACAGACACCGCAGAAATACAAAGCATCCTAAGAGACTACTACAAGCAACTTTATGCCAATAAAATGGACAACCTGGAAGAAATGGACAAATTCTTAGAAAGGTATAACCTTCCAAGACTGAACCAGGAAGAAACAGAACATATGAACAGGCCAATCACAAGTAATGAAATTGAAACTGTGATTAAAAATCTTCCAACAAACAAAAGTCCAGGACCAGATGGCTTCACAGGTGAATTCTATCAAACATTTAGAGAAGAGCTAACACCCATCCTTCTCAAACTCTTCCAAAAAATTGCAGAGGAAGGAACACTCCCAAACTCATTCTATGAGGCCACCATCACCCTGATACCAAAACCAGACAAAGACACTACAAAAAAAGAAAATTACAGACCAATGTCACTGATGAATATAGATGCAAAAATCCTCAACAAAATACTAGCAAACAGAATCCAACAACACATTAAAAGGATCATACACCACGATCAAGTGGGATTTATCCCAGGGATGCAAGGATTCTTCAATATACGCAAATCAATCAATGTGATACACCATATTAACAAATTGAAGAATAAAAACCATATGATCATCTCAATAGATGCAGAAAAAGCTTTTGACAAAATTCAACACCCATTTCTGATAAAAACTCTCCAGAAAGTGGGCATAGAGGGAACCTACCTCAACATAATACAGGCCATATATGACAAACCCACAGCAAACATCATTCTCAATGGTGAAAAACTGAAAGCATTTCCTCTAAGATCAGGAACGAGACAAGGATGTCCACTCTCACCACTATTATTCAACATAGTTCTGGAAGTCCTAGCCACGGCAATCAGAGAAGAAAAAGAAATAAAAGGAATACAAATTGGAAAAGAAGAAGTAAAACTGTCACTGTTTGCAGATGACATGATACTATACATAGAGAATCCTAAAACTGCCACCAGAAAACTGCTAGAGCTAATTAATGAATATGGTAAAGTTGCAGGATACAAAATTAATGCACAGAAATCTCTTGCATTCCTATACACTAATGATGAAAAATCTGAAAGAGAAATTATGGAAACACTCCCATTTACCATTGCAACAAAAAGAATAAAATACTTAGGAATAAACCTACCTAGGGAGACAAAAGACCTGTATGCAGAAAACTATAAGACACTGATGAAAGAAATTAAAGATGATACCAACAGATGGAGAGATATACCATGTTCTTGGATTGGAAGAATCAACATTGTGAAAATGAGTATACTACCCAAAGCAATCTACAGATTCAATGCAATCCCTATCAAATTACCAATGGCATTTTTTACGGAGCTAGAACAAATCATCTTAAAATTTGTATGGAGACACAAAAGACCCCGAATAGCCTAAGCAGTCTTGAGGGAAAAAAATGGAGCTGGAGGAATCAGACTCCCTGACTTCAGACTCTACTACAAAGCTACAGTAATCAAGACAATATGGTACTGGCACAAAAACAGAAACATAGATCAATGGAACAAGATAGAAAGCCCAGAGATTAACCCACGCACCTATGGTCAACTAATCTATGACAAAGGAGGCAAAGATATACAATGGAGAAAAGACAGTCTCTTCAATAAGTGGTGCTGGGAAAACTGGACAGCTACATGTAAAAGAATGAAATTAGAATACTCCCTAACACCATACACAAAAATAAACTCAAAATGGATTAGAGACCTAAATCTAAGACTGGACACTATAAAACTCTTAGAGGAAAACATAGGAAGAACACTCTTTGACATAAATCACAGCAAGATCTTTTTTGATCCACCTCCTAGAGTAATGGAAATAAAAACAAAAATAAACAAGTGGGACCTAATGAAACTTCAAAGCTTTTGCACAGCAAAGGAAACCATCAACAAGACGAAAAGACAACCCTCAGAATGGGAGAAAATATTTGCAAATGAATCAACGGACAAAGGATTAATCTCCAAAATATATAAACAGCTCATTCAGCTCAATATCAAAGAAACAAACACCCCAATCCAAAAATGGGCAGAAGACCTAAATAGACATTTCTCCAAAGAAGACATACAGACGGCCACGAAGCACATGAAAAGATGCTCAACATCACTAATTATTAGAGAAATGCAAATCAAAACTACAATGAGGTATCACCTCACTCCTGTTAGAATGGGCATCATCAGAAAATGTACAAACAACAAATGCTGGAGAGGGTGCGGAGAAAAGGGAACCCTCTTGCACTGTTGGTGGGAATGTAAATTGATACAGCCACTATGGAGAACAATATGGAGGTTCCTTAAAAAACTAAAAATAGAATTACCATATGACCCAGCAATCCCACCAGTGGGCATATACCCAGAGAAAACCGTAATTCAAAAAGACACACGCACCCGAATGTTCACTGCAGCACTATTTACAATAGCCAGGTCATGGAAGCAACCTAAATGCCCATCAGCAGACGAATGGATAAAGAAGATGTGGTACATATACACAATGGAATATTACTCAGCCATAAAAAGGAACAAAATTGAGTCATTTGTTGAGACGTGGATGGATCTAGAGACTGTCATACAGAGTGAAGTAAGTCAGAAAGAGAAAAACAAATATCGTATATTAATGCATGTATGTGGAACCTAGAAAAATGGTACAGATGAGCCAGTTTGCAGGGCAGAAGTTGAGACACAGATGTAGAGAATGGACATATGGACACCAAGGGGGGAAAACTGCGGTGAGGTGGGGATGGTGGTGTGCTGAATTGGGCGATTGCGATTGACATGTATACACTGATGTGTATAAAATTGATGCCTAATAAGAACCTGCAGTATAAAAAAACAAACAAAACAACTAATACTAAACTTTTATTGGGTTATTTGTATGGAAATATGTTAATATAAATGTTTCAGACATTACATGAAATTTCTAAAAATCTTATATTTGTATTTGTATGGAAATATGTTAATATAAATGTTTCAGACATTACATGAAATTTCTAAAAATCTTATATGTTCTGGTATAATGTTATAAGTAATAATCCTAGTTATTACTTTAAAATGTATATCTCAGAAATAACTAATTTTCTTGTCAACTGCATTATTATGAACTTTCATCAAATCTTTAACCGTGGTCATTTTTAAGTCTTTTGTCATTTACAGACAGTTCTGGGTGTACTCTGATGATTTTGCAAATATGTTCCTATAAAAGGGTTTCATCTTCAAGAAATTCATGGAAAAGACTCTGACAAGTACAGGTTTCTGGTAACTGACTGTACTGCTGAACTGAATGAATAAGCATTTTCAGAACTCTAATGAAAAACTAATGAACTCATAAAAGTGCTAACAAAAGATCAAGATGAAAAAAAAAAAATTAATTACATGGGACTGAGTGAACTGATGAGGATGAGTATAATTTTTGTGACTTTCTGTCTGAATTTAAAAAAAAAAAAATCCCACAAGGACTCAGAGGCAAAGAATATACAAATCAATTTTCACTGCAAAGTAAAGGAGCTGTTACAGTGGAGGATTACTGGACTGAATGTCAATATTATGACATAGTATGAGTGTGTTCCGTGTTTGGTAATTGCAATCATTGTTGCTTTTGTTGTGGTCATCCATGTACAATGCTTGGTGTCAGTCTATTTATCTCTTGTAAAAATAAAATACAGTGTGTGTGTGTGTGAAAAAAACAAAAAAACAAAAAAACAAAAAACAAAAAAAACAAAAAACAGTGATTTGGTGGGTTTACATTGTGTGTCTCCTGATCTTATGCACTGAGAAGAACATAGAATCATTTCTACAGTACCCTGCCAAGAATGCATAGCCTCAGTGTCATCATGGGAAAACACTGTTAAGGATCATCCTCCAGAACTGAGGCATGTACTTTTTAAGACTCTCGAGGACATACAAGATGGGAAAAGATGGAGGAAGTGTGCTAGACGGAAGGAGCCTATTGAGATCTGACAACCAAATGCAATACACGATCCTGGATTGCATCTGGACCACATAGAAAAGAGAGACATTCATGGAACAGATGGTGAAATTTGAGCAAGGTCAGGAGGCTGGATAATAGTGTTATTTACATCAGTGTGCATTTCCTGATTAGGAGGGGTATACAGTGGTCACATAAGATTATGACTTCATTTCTGGGAGGCATACACAGGGTATTTAGGGATGATGGGCATTATGTCAGAAAAAAGACCATACACACACACACACACACACACACACACACACACACACACACACAGATGGTGGGGGGATGGGAGAAATACAGCAAAATGTTAACAATTAGGGAAACTGAGTTAAGGGGATACAAGGGTTCCTCTACTGTTCTTTTAACTGTTCTGTTGATTTGAAACAATTTCCAAAAATTTTTAATTATCTATAAAATTTTCTAACCAAAATGCCAAAAAACATGAAGAAATTTAATGGTAAGAAGACAAGCCAGTATCTCAACAAATAGAACATGAATTAACTCTAGATAAAATTAATTTTGTGTAGAACTATAAAAATAAAGTTATCCTGGATGCTCTTTTATTTATAAAATAAAAAACAACTTTTAGTAAAAAAGAGGAAATAAATCATCAAAGACAAGCATAAATTATATTAAAAGATACCAAATAAGAAAGAATACAATCGAAACCATGGAGATTGGATTCATTTTATATGGCTGATATAATAAATGACCACACCTTTAGCAGCTTAAAAACAACAACTGTTATCATCTCACAGTTTCTTTGGGTCAGAAATCTGGGCACAGTGTGGCTCAACTGGTTCCTTGGTTCCAGGTCTCACAGGACCAAAAGCAAGGTGTCAGCGGCTGAGTTCCTTTCTGGAGGCTCCAGGGAAGGATCCACCTTAAACTCATTCAGGTTGTTGACAGAAGTTAGTTCTTTGCAGTAAGACTGTAGGTCCCTGTTTCCTTGTCATCTGGTACCTCAGGTCCTCCCTTAGCTCCTATAGGCTTCTCTCTCTTCTGTGTCTATGTCCCCCTACACTGCAGAGCCATTCTCAGTCCTGGACTCTCTCTGACCCCTTCCGTTACATCTCTTCAGCCTTCCTCTTCTGTCACAGCACTCTGTTTTAAGCCACAGAAAGTTCTCTGCTTTTAAGGGTTCATGAGATTAGATTGAACCTCTTGGATAATTCAGGATCATCTTCCTATTTTAAGGATCGTAATATTAATTAAGTCTACAAAGTTCCATATAACGTATCCACAGGGATTACGGTGTGAGCAACTTTTGGAAGCTATTATTCTACTACGACGGAAATTTTAAAATATAGTGATTGCAGTCTGCATTTTTGGCCTCAATTCTTCATCTTTCCGTGTGGTTATACCTTCTGTCATTGACTTTGGAATTCCTCCCATAAAAGCAGAATACACCTCCACCTCCTTTGACTTTGGCCCAGGCAACAAAGATTACTTTGTCCATTACAAAGAGGCAGAAATGATGCAAGACTGAGTCTTAAGAAATTTTGAGTGTTTTCATTTGCCCTCTTGTACCTCTACAATCATCATGAAAAGAGCATCCCTCTCGGGACCCCTGGTTCAAGGAATATGACAGGCACATGCAAAACAGCCAACCCAGCTGAACCCAGCCAAGATGAGCTGATTTCCAACTGATCCACAGATGTGTAAGCAGTATACGAGATCCTTGTTTCAAGCCACTGAATTGGAAGATGATTTGAAGGAACAATAGCTAACAATATGATGAGATAAATGCTAGCCTACACAGAGTCAAAGAAAAATGATAATCTGAAAGTATTATAAGAATTCACCCAGAATCCATACAAAGACAAAGAAGAAAATAGCAACAACAAGGCAGCTAGGAGACATGGAGGGTAAAATGAAGGCCTACCTAACATGCAACTGATATCTGCAGAAAAAAGAATAAAAGGCATGATGGACAAGAATACTTACAGGGATAACAAATGAGAATTTTACATAACTTAGGAAAGACATGAATCTTCAGATCAAAAGAATATGCTTCGTCCAAGCAAGAAAATTAAAGATAAATTTATATCTGGATATATCATAGAAAAACAACAGAACGTAACAAATTTTAAAAGACTATAACTTTTCAGAATGAAAAGAAAGATCATCTATAGCGGAACAATTACTCTGAACAGCAGATTTCTCATCAGCAATTTTTAAAAAAGGAGCAATATCTTTAAATGGTTGAGGCAAAATCAATTTAAATCTCTAACTTTATAACCAGACAAACAATCACTCCTGAGTCAATATAGTTTTAGACATACAAATACTAGAAAAAAATTTTAAACTATTACAGAATACACTTCAGAAAGAAAAAAAGTGAAAATAAAGAGGATATGTAGGATATAAACAATAATGAGCACAAAATATTGATGAGAGTGCATTAGTAAATTTAAAATATAATTAAACATTAGCTATAACATAATTCTTTTTTATGCTTCAAAATCATTAAAACCATCCTTTACCCACTGCCAAACATATGAAAGAAATGTTCAACATCACTAATTAGGAAAATGAAAATTAAAACCATATTAATATACCATTTTATATTTCCCAGACTGAGAAGAAATTGTATCTGATATTATAGTCTTATAATAAAGAACTCACATACTGCTAGTGATAGTGTCCACTGGTACAATGTTTTTGGAAAACTAGCATTATCCAGGAAATCCAAAGATGCATCATCCCTTTATCCCTGCAATTCCACCTCTAGTTATCGCATATTATTTGCCTTACCTTTCTTTAGCATATCAGAGAAACCTTTCAAAGGTACTCAAGGAGAAAAATATACAACAATCCTCACTGTATCATTGTTTTTCATAGCAAAATATGGAAACAACCTAAATGGCCAGTCAGAGGAGAATGGATAAATGATCTTTAGTGTACTCATACAATACAGCATTAAACAGTTGTGAAAATTGATGAACGAAAATTACATTTATCAACATAGATAAATCTCCAAATATGTAAGGTTGAGTGAAAAAGCAAGTTGCTGAATGATATATAAAGCATGAAACCATTCATGTAAAGTTTAAAAACGTCAAACAGTACAATATATTTCTATAAATGCATATATACGCAGCAATAGTACCAAAATACCTATTGGAATTATAAATACCAAATAAAGGTTAGTGCTTAACTCAGCAGAGGCATGAAGAAGAATGGGTTTGAAGCAACATAAGAGGCTTCCAGTGTATAAAAGAAAATTTAAAAAAAAAAAGAGTATTAGAAAAACTTCTGACGCAAATACAGAAAATTACTAAGATTTGATAAAGCTGGGTGGTATATACACAAATGTTATATTATTTGCTTTACCTTTCTGTATTTCTCTAATATTCTGTAACAAAAAATATCTGAACTTTTTTTTTTCTAAAGACCATTCAGCTTATTTCAGTAGAGAATGAAATGCAATCTGGGAGGGTGTTTTAGTGTATTAGCCCTCCCAAGGGAGGACGCATCTGCAAAATACGACTGGAGAACAAGGCTGCATTTATACTTATGAAACACTAATGGAAAAATAGCAGGCTCTCCAGCCCCAGCATGGTTTACTAGGGAGGCAGGGTGGGGACCGGGCTTCCCTACCCTCCACAAATCTCTCCAGCAAGAAGATTCCCTGTTCTGCCCAGGGGTAGGTCTGACCATAGTTAGGTGAACTAAGCACAACAGTCATCAACTTGAATAAACATTTAAGGGAAGACCATTTCAAGGCTCGGGGAGACACTGTGGATTTAGGATCAGAAAGACTTGGGTTCAAATACTGTTCCCCAAATTATTTAGGTAGGTCCCTTACTCTTTCTTGAGGCTTCAGAATTCTCATTCTCAAAATGAGGTTAACATTACTTCATCTACAGGGTATAGTGAGAAATAAACGAACTCACATATATACAATATACAGCATCCAGTAGGTACTCAACATGTGAGAATCTTAAGCTTCATTCAAGCAATTCTGATTTTAACAAAGACAAAATGCTTCAGAAACCAGAGGTATCATTTGTGGAAAACATGTGTTCTGTAATGAAGAACATGCAAGTCTTTACAACCTAAGATATCAAACTACATATGTCTTTGAATAAAGTCACGTGACATTTCTTAGTATCAATCTCCTCACCTGGGAAATAGAAATAAAAAAAATTTAACTTACAAAAGTACTGGGAGACTCAGAGACCCCATACATTAAAGTGCTAGGCATAAAAAGGCACTCAGTCACACAATAAACAGTAGTTACTGTTTATTAGAAAATTTTCTGAAGCAAACATGAAAAATTTTGCTGTTGTTGTCAATGTTATCATTCTCTAAAACCAGAGGAGAGAGGAAAAGAGAAGAGGAGAAGAAATTGGGAATTTGTGATCACAGAGTAAGAATTTAATTATGAATTTTGAAACCACTAAAAATCCTGTTCAATCTAATGTACCTCTGAACAAACTTTCAAGAGAATAAGGACATTTCATCCTCAACAAAACTTTGCATAACGAAAACCCCTACAGCTTTCTCCAAATGATTGGCAGACTTACTCCTTGGCAAAAATGAATAAAAAAGATCTAATAAATGCTTAGGTCTTAAGTCTTCATTGCTCTCAACAAATACATTCAGAGGAGCATAATAAAATCTAAAATTAAGATTTTTCAAATGAGAAGCATACTTGAAAAAGTTATTAGAATTTATATTGTACACCTAATTTAGCATCTGTCTTCTTATTACATGTTCTTTTGTTCATTTTCAAGTCTCAGGAACCATCCAAAACTGTAGGTTATATATCTTGGTTCTCAAAGTATGGTCTCTGCACTAGGAGTACCAGGAAACTTGATAGAAATGCTAATTCTAGGGCCTCATCCCAGGCCTGCTGAATCAAAAACCACAGAGGTGGGTCCAGCAATCTGTGTTTCACAAGCCCTGCAGGTGATGGGGATACAGGCTCCAGCTGAGAAGCCCTGGGTTACATCACAGGGGATCCCAGTTTCCAGATCTAGAGAAGAGCCCAGTGTTAGTTGCAGTGCCCTGACCACGCCTGCCAGAGGCACACTATGCAAGGAATTCATACATTGGCCTGCAGCCTGAATTAGAAGACCTCTGAGATCCCTTACATCCTTGATGCTTTAAATAATGGTCTCTGGGCTTGCAGAAAGTTCTTCAAAGCATAGAGGAGGACAGGCCACATGATGAACTTTTAGGTCCCTTCCACCCCAAAATTCCATGATAGACAACCCAGGATGGCATGGGAAGAACTTTCGAACGCACACTGCAATCTTAGCAAATGTCTTACTGTAAGAAGAGATGAATCAGGTGGAAATGGGCTCTGTGGTTTTAGGATTCCACACGTTTTGCTTCTAATGTATTCACTCAAACTGAATAAAAGCCTGAAGTGGAGAAAGAACCTGCCAGTATCTTAAGTAAAAATCAAAGCCATAGACAAGAATCTCAAAAGCCAAAGATCTGCTGGCATGCCCTTGGACATGGTTTTGAAGGGTGGAACTTAGGTAGAGCCGTATGTGGGCACTGACAGAGACACTATCAAGTTCAAGGATTCTGAGCCCCTCTTGAGAATCAGCAGACAATCACATACATACATCTCTTACTCAGGCTTACTACGGAGAAATCTCTTAAAGGAACATTAATACACTGTATATGAATAACGCACAGTTTACCATTTCAAAGTTAACAATAAATCCAGATATAAATTTACCTTTTTCCAAACCGGCCACTAAAGACTTTCTCTGAAAGGCATGGTGCCCCTCCCAGGAATACCCATCCCCTTTGCCTAGGAAACAAACACCCCAGATGGCCCAAAATATTCTTTCCCCTCTCAGCCTATAGTCTCACTCAACATAAAGAGGTTTCTTGACTCTAAGACTGCCTTGCAGAGAGTTCTAAATGGAACTAAACTCAAACAATCCTCAATATATATTCATTTCCATCATGGAAGATCCACTCAGATTCTACTGGCCAAATTTGACTTTCTTATTCTGGGCTTATTCTTGGTTCTCCATGAGTTTATTAGCAAACTGGCACCTTAGCTAGCCCCAGAGTATCTTTTAAATAGGGTAGCAGGCTTCCTTGCCAGAAGGTTTATTCCAAATCAAAATGATTTCATTTATCCACACTAACATGTTCACGATACATCTTCATTCCCACCTTAAATTCAGCAATAAAAGTCTTCCGTGGCTGGGAGGGTGGGGAGTGTGGAGCACAGAGGGAAACTGTGTCAGATGAAAACTTTTCCAATGTGTCTCCTGGGGGCAGAACTAAGCTTCACATAAACTCTAAATAACCCATGTGCTTACATACGGATCCAATAGGATCTATCAGAATTGAAATCTCAACTTTTCGCCATTATTTTTATTACTGATATTTACTGCACATCAATAGAGTCCTAGGAAAGAGAGTTGCTAGTAAATTCTAATGCTGTGCTAAAGTTAATGTGGAAATTTGTGTATATAAAACCCATACAGTGCTTCAACGCGTGATTTTCTTTTCCGAATACCAAGCTCGGGTCATATTCTCCCTGAGTTCTACATCATAGCAGTAAAAACGTTATATCCTAGTAGGGCAATTTTTAATGTATAATTATAATGATGTCTTTGTTGCTTGCACTCTGGATGAATTACCACGTAAGGTTAAAGTGGAATCACCAAGTGCTTTTTAATAAAACAAGGGCATCTATAAACAATTCTCATGTTGATTATTTAGCCTCAGCTTCATAACTAAAGAAAATCAGGCAGGTACTGGGGTGTTGCTCCTGCTTCTTGCATTACATAAATTTTATTATCAAATCACCGTAGCAGAAAGTGTTTTCATTTCTGTAACGAACAAAATGATTGCCTTCCCTAGTTATGGTTCCTTTCCCACACGACACTAAGCATAAAAGAGAATCCTAAGAGTGGCTTTCAGACATTTGTCTCAGTACCTGGTGTCTCCTTGGTCACCATATTTAGATGCCTATCAGAAGAGGCAATGCCTTGGTAAGGCCACTTCTCCAAGCCCAGACTGCTATGGATGTGGCTAGCCATGGCAACACGGGTCTCATTTTATCAGGAAGGCTTTCCACTCTCGATTCGACCCCTGGTGGTAAGCATCCATCGTGAATAAAAACAGAAAATCTCTAGTTGATCTCAGGAATCTAACAAGTGTTCTCAGGGCCAAGATGAGGGTCAGTGACAGGAAGACATCTGACCACCTCCTGCGATCACCAGAGTGCCCTCCTCAGGCCACCCACAGTGACCAGTAATGGCAATGGTCCAAACATGCCTTCTGTGTATACAACATATCCTAGAGTTTTATAATATCCCAAGAAATCAGTAGGAACTTTCCATTTAAGCTCCCAAATGTTGAGGAATAACTTTTGATGATACCTCTCTTCCTCAACATAGCTATAAAATATTACTTGCATTTTTAGCATAGTTATCTTCTTTAGCATGATAAATTCATGCTCACAGACCACCTAAATCTACTCTGGAAGAAACAGAAAAAGCACACCTTGCCTCTGTGTACTACCACACAATTCCTTTCCTATACTAAAGTTCATAATAATTCCATTATGTAATGTCTTACCATCGTGCCTTTCTGATTTTCTTTCTTTCTAATATGAAATCTCAGAAAATAAAAAGAATTTGTATTTAAACAATGACTCGTTCTACCTGGCTCAATTATGCTTTTGTGATTAAAGGTTTTTATGGGGCAAGAAAAAAAATGAGTCAGTATACAAAATCTTGTAAGAAAGCTTATTTAAAATCTGCATGCCTCTTTCTGCCATACTGTGAAATATGTTTCCCCAGATGCTGCAAAGTGTAAAAGAAAAAACTCTTTCTCTTATCGTGGCTCCAAGTCCTCCCCTGGAGCAGAATTTAGGACCCAGGACAGGTCCTAAATTCTTGCACTACCTCTTGCACTAAGCATGAGAACTCCCACTATTACACCTTTGACTGAGCTCTTCATGTCTTCCAGAATCCCCCCCTCACAGCCACCCACCTATCCAACCACACACTCCTTTCTCCTCTTCCATGATGATGGGCCCAAGGTCGCAAAGCTCAGAGGACTTGCCCTTTTCTGGTACTTCTCTAATTTGTAAAGAGAACTACGATCTGGTTTCCCCTCCCAGATCTAAAACCTGTTCTTTTCTCCCTCTGTCCTGGATCTTGTCTGAGGTTTGAATTGCTAACTATGTCTGTGTCCAAGTTCAAGTTATCTAGAAGCAGATGCTGAAATGGAGTTTGGGGTACAAGACAATTATGAGGTATCAACATCTGTGAAAGGAAGAAGGAGGAAGCAGAATTGGGACCAGGGAGAAGTCAAATTGCACTTCAGACTTGACAAAGTCTCCAACCCATGTTGGAGTTGTGGAGAGAATATCGCTCTTAGGGTTGTGCCACCTCCAACTCAGATTACTGTGCCCTTACACGTTTTCTAACTCAGGCAGCAGATGTGGGCTGCCCAAGTTGGTTGTAACCGCAGGCCAGCTGGCTCTCTGTAGCTGAGACAAACTGAAAGAGCTGACAGTTTAAAGCTGTCTACTGACCACCCTTCCTGCAGCTAGTTGTTGCCTAAAGAAGGGCCCACCTTCACGCTGGTCTCAGCGCTCATCACCTGTTTGCACTCAGATTCAATCTTGACCCTTCTCTGACAAACTACCTTTCACAAGTTTCCAACCCCCTTACTAGGTTCCAACAGGAGGCGATTAGAGAGCAGGAGGAAAGGAGAAGCCAGGGTACTTCTTGCCCTGTCTCTCTGTTTGGCCTCTCCTCCCTGGTTCCAGCTCCTGCTGAAAAATCCCACCCTCTGGAGATCCAGCATCCAATAGGCGGGCCAACCACAATCCCAGCCTCTACCAAGTGGCCCCAGCTCCTGGGCTTCAGCAACACCTCTCCCTCCCCTTGTTTCTCCAGACTCAGGAATGGCAGTCACTTCCTAGTTGCCACATTGTCCACTGTTTGGCTTCTTTGGCTCTTCCATCACCTATGTTACCAAACCCCTATGTTAAATTCTCTCTGTTGGAAATATCAAGAATGGTTTTTGTCTGCCTGACTGGACCCTAATACAACTTTCTCAGAAACAAAACCATATACAGAAGCCCTACATCTAAAAAAAAGATAAAAGTCATGGACCTCTGGCCAAAGAGTGTTGGGTGCACTGTGCTCTCTGTCCCAGAGAGCCCTTGGGCCTCTCAGAGTACAGTCTGCAATCCACGATGGATGATCCTCAATTACTACTTCACACATTGCCATCATGCAAGTGGAGTAAACTAGAGCTCAAAAGGGACCCCTGTGCTCCTCGGAGAACAAGGAGTGTCCCAGAGCCACCCAACTACATGACAATACAGCAGACAAGCAGCCACCTCAAAACTGTCAGGGTGCCCTATTTTGGATACCTCCTCACCTGCCCAGTACAGAAAAACAGGCTTACTAACACATGTGTCTTTTATCTGCAAACCAGGGGATAAGTTACTGCACATGGATCATCTTTAGATGTCCAAAATAACAGATACATGACTCCATTATAGCACTGTGTTTGCCATTGGTTCTTCATAGATCTGTCTCTTCTACTGGAGTACGGCAATAATTCTGTCTTATCTATCAAAAGTCACCCATAAGGAAGCACATGGCATATTGTCAATTCTCCTTAATTTTCCCTTGAGTGTTAAAATTTTTTATTTATTTATTTTTCCATTTTTATGGTTTACCTATGCAGTGGGATGGTTACGATGCAAGAGAAAAGGACAATGGGACATTCATGAATATGATGCCATTGTGAGGAATAAGCATATTAGCATAAGTATCATCAGAGATAACTTTAGATGAATCTAGGATTCCTCTTGGGAAATGTATGTAAGAAACATAATATTTAAGCAGACTTGATAAAATTCTAACTTTCCCCCAACAGGCAACAGTAACTATAACAATGGGACATTGTCTGACTTCAGATGAATGACTACCCTTGACAATAGAGGTATAAACAGTGCTTTAACTCTGTTCAGATATATGAAAGAAAAGAAAGCAATGTCTTAGTAGGAACCAAAGGAAAAAGCAAAAAGAAAGAAACCACTGGTATGAATGAACAGTTACTTTGCTCAAATTCAAAATTACAATAATATTTTTTTGGAAAGGGAGACCATGTCAACAAGTACCTGATTAGAGTTCATTATTCAGGGGGAAAAAAGAACACTTACTGAACAATTATAGTACATGAAGGATTGTGTTTGATGCTCTCACATATATTTTCTTGTACAATCCCTAAAATAAGCCTGTGAAATATCACCCCACTTCATGGAGAAAGAAAGAGACCTGTAAAGATTAAATTACTTGGCCAAAGTCAAGTAGCGAAGTGATGGGATCAAAGCCAAAGCAATCTGATGTCAAATCCCCATATTTCTCCATCCCCACTGTACTGGGATTTGGGTGAAATTATTGCTCCCTTAGTGAAAACATTTTGTTTATTATTCTCAGAAATGTTTTCCCAAAGAGAAGAGAAATTTACTCTGCACTTCACTTTCAAATGTCAATTTTAGGAACATAGCTCATCTTTTATTCTCCTGATAATCCAGAGGCAGAAACTGGGGGTTGCATTTATGGCATTTTTTCCCCTGAAATCACCTCACTAAATAATTGTTCTAACTATTGCTTTCTTGCTAAGATAATATCTGTTAAATGCATGCCTATTTATGAACTGGTATTCATCCACTTATTAGAATTAACCTATCTTTGACCCTCATAATGGGGCCAGATTAATATAGTTGAGATTAATGAGTCAATTATTTTTGGACAAGGTACAAGGAATACAAACTGTTTCACACTGACAGTACCTCATGGTATTCTTTACTTCCTGTGTAGATTTTGACACCCATAAAATAACCCTGTGCAGCTTTTCTTCCCCCCAACTTAACAATGATGGACACTGATATTTTCCCAAAAACACAGAAATCATCTGGATGAAAAAGGCACAAGAGTGCAAGCTATTCTTTAAAAGCAATTGTCTTTAAATCCTTTTATTTGACAAATTCATGTTTCCACAGACTACCCTGCCTCAGAGTGTCATTTTTATAATTCAATTAGCCTGCTAGGAGGACTTAGGTTCCATTATTGGTGAAGCAGGAGACACTGACAAATTAGCAATAGACTAACATGGGAAAACACTAGAAATCCCCAGAACCGTTGAGAAAAACTGTCTCATGAGATTCCAGATAAATGTGCTTATACAAACTGATCCTGTCATTTCTTCAGGCAAAATCTAAAAATCTTCATTTTCTTCGTAGAGGGTTAGGGTCCATACAGTTGCAAGAGTTAAGAAAGATTTCATTGTGCTTTTTTAAAATTTATTTTCTCCATTTTTTATTTTATTGACAGGTTTCCAAACCTATCAATATCTACTGATGACTTTCAAATATGTTTCTCTGGCTCTGATTACTAGTCTGGGACCTAGACTCATGTATTCAAGCACCTAGAAGATATCCCCAGCTCAAATTCCCCCTCACCCCAATTGAAAGTTCACCAAGAACAATAAAGCCAAGACTTGGCTTTTTGTGTAGCAAGACCCTGAATGACCATTTTTCCTGTTCCTGTTTTTAGATATTTTCTCATTTATATAATGAATGCTCATTTCCTTTAAAATAGATAATAAATATACAAATTTATAATATTTATTAATATACAAATTCATAATATTTTTAAGCAGATTATGAAGTCAGTAAGACTGGGTTCAAATCTTGGCTCTGACACCTGTAGTTTGTGACTTTGGCCAAGGCATCGAACACTTTGGAGCTCTGGTTCCTGGTATGTAAAATGGGGGATGGTGATGGTTCTTATCTCATAGGGCTATTAGAAGACTTAACTAAGAGTAAGGAACACCAAGGGCATGGCACACAGCATGTGCTTAATAAATGCCAGCTGCATGGATGATAGTTTAGAAAGCTCTTCTTGCTGTTTTCCCTGTTCTTCGGTAACACCACCAACTGTCTAATCACACACACCAAAAACTCTGGAGTCATTCCATATTTTCCCTCTCATTTTCCACAGCCTGTCCTAACCTCCTGTCCTGTCACTTTACATACTGCATGCCTCTTGTCTCTATCTTTTTCCCTTTTCCCCTGTAGTCTTTTGCCACTTGCTACCTGGATTCCCAGCAGACTCACTCCCCAAGAGGAAATTCTCCAGGCAACACCCAAATTCTCTGGAACTCAGTCAGACCATACCCTTCCTATGTTTAAAATTCTCCAGTGGCCCCCATTTTTAGGATAAAGTTCAAACTCCTTTGCAAGACATCCGAGGCCATTGGTGATCTGACCCTACTGACTTTGACAACCTCATTTCTTGCCAGTTTCTCAAAATTCCTATGCCCCAAACATATAAATCTATTTAGAGTCCCTGAAACTGACCATGTTTGCCTCATTGCCTCTGCTTACACAGTTCCCCTTCTGCCTGTCTGCCAAGATTCTCTTCAATCTCCAACTCAGTGGTAAACTCCCCAGAGAGCCTACCCTGACCTGCCCTGCAACTACCCAACAGAAGTGGCCTTTCCCCTTTCTGTACTCTGTATGTCTTCTTATAGCTGTGCTATCAATCTGGCTTGTACTTATTCTTTTATCTGCCTGTTTTCTTTACTAAACTGCATTCTCCTTAAAGCTAAAATCCATGTCATTTCAATTTAATATCCCAAGAATCATAATACAATATCACACATACAGCACTCAATAAATGCTTACTGAATAAAGGTTTAACCTATACTAGCTACTGAAGATTTAGCTGCTTCAATTTAAGCAGAATATTGAATACCTTTTAAATACTTTGTAACTAATCCTTGATAAATGAAAAATGTTCAAAATTCTAGATTAAAAGATGTTACTGTGATTTTTAAAAAACGGTTATTGAACACACGTCCTTGAAATAAGACATGTACATAAGACATATATGTAAAAGATGTCATTTTAAAGCCCACTGACTCCACTGAGGTATATGCATCTTTCCAGATCCGTTTGATTTCTTTACTGCTTACCATGAAATTAGCAAAAAACAACATAAATAGGTGAGATCTACATGCTCATCAGGTGCCACAGAACCTGGAGGAAAAAGGGATTACAAAACATTTTAATGCAGTGATATCATCAATACATTAAAGAGAGGCTTTGAGCATTTCTTTGAAAATCTTTTCCCTTTGCACCTCTCACTTTTAAGGTCAAGTGTCTCCTGAGAAGAGGAGGGAGGGTTCTGCCTGGAGGAAGAAGGTCAATGCTGGATGCGAGTCTCCTGCTTAAGTTAATGAGTCCATAATGAGACAATAATTACAAGGTCAAGGTTTTCTACAAAACTAAAAATCCTAGGTTTTCTCTATTACAATTAGTAACTCCCCATTTATATAAGAAAAGTAAACCTGTTGAATTCAGATCACAGAGTTTTACAATAAGCCATAGAGTTCTGGGGATGGAGGATGAGATCCCAGGGAAGCTTGCACCTGATCAAAAGCAGAAGGAATAATTCTTCCCCTGGTTCTCCTTAGGAGCAACTATGGAAAGAGAGGGAGAAGCAACAGATGACAGGAGCATCCTCCCAGCCAGGAGTGACCCTCAGGCAGTGGGGAGGGGGTAGAAATCCTCAAGTTGAGAAGGAAACTCCACTGTAAGGGCCGCCTGATCTTTGCTCCTCAGAGCAGAGTCTAGGAAAATCTGCCAGCTCCTTTGTCCAATATGGCATGGGGGAAACACAGTAGTGTCTCAAAGGTGATTTAGAAATGGATGACAAAGGCTTGGAAGTGGGTCAGCGCGTTCTCTCGCTGACTCTGGACGTTCAGCCTGGTGAGGCTAAGCAGCGGAGAGGTCCTGGCCTCCTCCCTGCAGCTCAGGGCTCCCCAGGAGCTGAGACAATAAAGGAACCTGAAGAGACCCTTATGTATAGACAAGGCTGGTGGAGACCTCAGGCAGGAAATGGAGATTTTTTTAACCAAAAAAAGAAACAACAGACTTCAGCAGCAGTGCCCCACCCCCCAAATGTAGGGCAGGCCTGTCACACCCCTGAAGGCACAATGCCAGATGGCCAGGGCCAGGGCCAAATAGCCACAGCCCATCAGACTCCAACAAAGGCCCAGAAACCAGTGTGCCAGTCTCACAAGCCTCTCTTGCCACGTGGACCCGATCCTGGGAAGGAGGACGAGGAGAGCAGAGAAACTCAGGAAAAAAAGTTTTACCTGCAAAAAATTAAATGACCAAAATAGGGTACCCCCTCCACCTTTTTTTAATGAAAAGAGACTGGTATGCCCTTAATTAACAAGTTTCTGTTTCCCCAAATTCTGGTACCTGGTGGAGGGAAGCTGACAAGCAAGATGAGATCAATGATAGAAAATACAAAAACTACATTTATTACACAGCTTCACTTGTATTAGTTTAAATACTGACTCTACTATATATGTAAATGATAAAAGGCCACTGTGCCTCTATCTGAGCCCCAAATACCACCCTTCTTAATTAGGAATGATCAAGCAAACTGGCCCCCCTCCTTCCCTCTACATCCAAATCACAACTCAAGAAAGCGGATCTTTTTTTAAAAAAAAAAAAAAAAACCCAGAATCACAACCAGATCACCAAACAAAAAAAGACTGACAAATGTGATTACTTGATGAGCAATGATTTGATCACCAAAAAACTTGTTTACACAATACTTTCATACCAAAACTAACAGTAACAGCAAGTACCCTATCTGAGCATTAACTATAAACTAGGAGCTCTACATACATGATTTTATTTATTCTTTACCACAAACAAATGAGTGTGGTGTCATTACCCCCAGTTTAAAATAAGGAATGAGATCAGGGGAAGTGAATTAAATTGTCTAAAACCCGCAAAGTCAGTAATTAGACAGCCAGCACTAAACTCAGGTCTGTTTCTTTCCAAGTCCTGTGCCTGGACCCATTATGCTTTTTTTTTTTTTTTTACTGCCTCTTAAATCAGATGCTCCTCTGTTCTAAAGGGACCAGAACATTGTTGAGTATTCATAGCAACACAGGCTGGGATATAAAGAGACAGTTTAAATCATCACAAGATGAAAATCAGAGAATGGGTAAGGATATCAAGGAAGAAAGATTAACATAATTATATCATTTATTCATTCATTCATCACATGCTGGAGACACAGTGACAGAGACACACTGTGCCATGTCCAAAGGGAGTATCCATACTTTCCGAGGAGACAGACAATGAGCAAACAAGTGAAACAGGCAACGTGACTTCAATGAGAAGTGCTATAAAATATTTAGCAATGATAAAGAGTAACAGGATCACTATTTTAACTAAAGTAGTCGAGAACGGAGTTCTGAATGAGATGAGGAAGGAAGCCCTGCAGGCATCTGGGGGAAGAGAAAGGAGGGCTGAATGAGGGCAGGGAGTAAGCCATGCCTATAACTGGGAGAAGCAGGTTGCAGGCAGACAGAAATGAGGCCCTGAGATAGAAAGCTGGTGGCCAGAAGGGAGACCAGTAAAGCTAAAGAAGAGTGAATGAGGTGGGGCAGAAGAGAAGCGGGAGAAAATGAGTAAAGAGCCAGAGGCAATGGCCAGACCATGGCCGACCTTGCAGGCCAGGATAAGGACTTAAGATTTCATTCTCAGTAGGACAGGAAGCCTTTGGAAGACAGAGGGTGGCAGATTCATTTTATATTTTCAGTGGTTCCCTGTGAATATAGAGGGTGGCCACCACCCTCTATAAGAGTGGACACAAATCTTTTGAGAAGATGAAGTCAATCCAATCTAGGAAAATATCAGTTGAAATGCTATGATTTATTATGCGATACATGTGGGATATACCTTGAAAGTATAGTGACAGGACTTGCTAACAGATTGAACGTGAAATGAACAATGAGAAAGAGAAAGTTCAAGACTAATCCCTATGTTTTGTGGCCTGAGGAACTGGGTAAATGGTAATGCCATTCACTGAGATGGGGAAGACAGAAGAGAAGCAAGATGGGCAGGAATCAATAGTTATTATTTCAGACACACTAGACTTGAGATGATTTTAGACATCCAAGGGGAGATGTACAGCAGACAATTGACACAAAAGTCTGAAACTCACAAGCTACTGGGGCTAGAAATAAAAATATGGACATCTTTAGTATATAGATGGCATTTAAAGCTATAGGATTGGATGAAACCACCTAAGGAATAGGAGTAGTTACATAAAAGGAGTGGTCCAAGAGCTGAATCTTGGAGCACTTCAACACTCTGAGGCCAACAAAGGATGAAGTTGCAGAGGGGGATCAAGGAAAAGTGATGGGGAAAGAACAGCCAGCAAAGTGCTGAACTCCTTTGGAGGATATTAGGCTGTGAGGTGGTTTTACTGATTGTCATAATGCAAATAAAATTTTAATGTACATAAACTAATGAATCTCAACCCTGCTAACCATATACACACACACACACACACACACACACCTCCTGACAGTGAAGATGGAAAAGGGTTTCTCAATTCTCTCTTCTCAACTCTGGCAAAAGTTGAGTATGTACCAACTCAAAAAAGGAGACCAAGTTAGTATCTTTGTCCAATTTGTAGCTGTAGCTCAGCATCAGTGAAATTCTCATTTGTGATTACACCCATGGGATGTTTGTATAGCAGCACACATACACATTTTTTGAATAAATATGTTTTAAATAAGGTAATAACATTTCCACAATGGCCTACACTGTTTTGACTAGCAATTTCTTCAGCTCTGAAATTAACTTCAAATTCTTTATTTTCATACTTGAAAACAGACACCCGCTGAATGCTCTTCCCACATGCAATGAGCTCCTTTTTAATAATACAGTCTGCTGTTTTCTGAAACAAAGATTAAAGAGTATAGTCAGAAACTTCCTAAATGACTTTGATGAGATTAGTTTAATTTCTTCCCTATTTATATCCAACCTTGTTGCATTAATGATTTAAAACATTTTATTGCAGCACAAAATACAGAAGGTAACACATTTGTCAGAAGCCACAAAGGTCCTCTTCTCTTAATCAATCTTGGAATCAAAGCAAATCTTGGAGTCAAAGCAATTCAAATAGAATGCATTTGCATCTACACTCACAGATATCAAACCTACAATCCCCAATCCTAAACACCTCCAGCACAAAATTCTGAGAATTCCACTAATATTTCACAGTGTCAATCTACATGCATTCCTTTGGGAAATAATGCTAATGACAAAACAAGAAAGCAAAAACAAGCATAACTGCACTCACTCTTGCCTAGATATATGGGGCTTTTTAAAGGCATGATGTCTACTACCACTTGGAAGACTCTACTACTAATTTTAAACTGGAACAATGTCTGTGAAACGACATTCAAAAGCCAGCTCTCAGCTTGGCAAGGAAGAGGAAAAAGCTATAACCACTGAGCTACACATCTGTGCCTGTTCCATGGCAGAGAGACTGAGCAAGAACAACCCAGGGTGACAGTCAAAACAGCCACCAAGAGGAGCTGGCAAGGAGCAGGGTCCTTGGTGGCCTCTATGGTACTAGATAGTAATCCTTTAGCTCTTGGATTATGAGAAACTTCAGCAGGCAGGGGCAGTGACTTTTACCAACCACTAGGGAAATATTTCAATATTTTGATAACCAGCGTGGTCATAGGGCTGTGCACTAGCTACATGTTAGTCATGAGAACAACTGCTCAGCAGGAAAAAGTTCTGATATCAGTTCTGGTTACATTATTGAACTCTGAAATTCCAGTAATAAATCTCAAAAATATTTTGGGAGAATTTGGAGGCTATGCCATACATTTTGGACAAGCACTGACAATTACAATGAATATTTTTAGTATTAATTCTAGTGAATTTGATCATTTTTATGAATTCAAGTGATTATCCGTGTCTCAACAAACTTTTCTTCCACCTGAGCCCAAGCCCCTTTCATTCCCTTGTCTTTATCAAAGGCTGGCTGAGTGAGTGGACACATGAGGGAAAAAAAAAAGGATGTTTAATGATAGTCTAAATTATTCCACTGGCCTTTTGCACTTTGCCTGAGTGAAAAACACTCCCTTCTATGAACCAGGTTCTAATCAGCACTTTTTAGAAACGTGGCTTTGAATACGTAAACGTAAAATCGTAAAGTAGGATATTTCTAACAATATTGTTTACAGAGTCCTTTAAATTATGAGACCCACACTTGACCCTTCATAGTTATCCAGCCAAGATTAGCTCTAATTATTGTCTTAAATCTAAAAAGGAAAAAGATGGGTCATTAAAGTACCAAACAGCTAACTGCTTTAAAAAAAAAAAGAGAGAGAGAGAGAGAAGTCTATAGAAAATAATCAAGATCTATGCACCTAAGTGCCCTTTACTTTTAAACTGGGAGGCTTAATTTCTACCTGTATGATAATCATCCATCACAGAGTCCATTAACAGATTATTCAAAGAGTGATGATTTTATCTGGAAAATCCACAAATTCTTACCTAGCTACCAATATTCTCAACAGATGGCAAAGACGAAAGCAAGATTCAAGTTATATTTAGAGGACACTGGGCGGGCCCCAAAAGACAGTGGTGGAAGAAAGAGTACATCCCAAGTCTTCTACTTAATGGGCAAGTTATTTAAATTCCTGAGTTGCAGTATCTCAACTATAAATTGAAGAGACCAATACTATAAGGATCTAGCATACTGCCTGCTACAGGCTAGGTGCAAGACAAATGATAGCTGTCTTTGCAAAAGATTATATGAATGGTTGGAGACTGTGATGACCAGTGACACACTGGTTGGGCCATCGGGGACAATATCCATCCACTTTGGTCAAACTGGTAATACAAAGAAGTTTAAGCATGGTTCCATCCTCGAAACACCTCAGATCCCTTTGAGAAAGCAGAGCATTTACAAGAAAACTAAGACAAAATATTTGTTAAGTGGTAAATGAGCAGAGCAGACAGTTATTGTAGGAGTCTCCCAAAAAGACGAGAACTCAGTGTTCTGGGCAACATGGGAGAAGGCCCACAAAGAAGGGCTGTGTTGGACTTTGAAGAAGAATAAGCCTTTCCTTAAGTGGATTAGGGCAGAAGAGGGAGATGGTATACCGGTCATCTGCCAAGACAAAGAAGCATACTCCCAAGTGGTGATATCTGATAAAGCCTCAAATTCTCCTAAAGCCTCCAAAACCATTTGCCTCTAACTACTGAACCTTTCTCCTAGGTACACTGACTTTTGGCAAGTCCACCAAGAACTGATGTCCATGGATTACTGATCAAGTCTTTACTACTAGGCAAAATATTGTAATAGATTATATCTTTACCACAGAGAAATACCTTTATCATCTACTTTGGGGGACACCTCTTCATAAGGAACTTCAAAGCACATCAGTATCCACTTATGGGCTAACTGTTATACTAAAGGCATGGTGGAAATGTGTAGGGAAAAGCCCAAAGGCTCTGAAGCCTTTGGGTTGGAGCTCAAACTTGGCTATCTAAGAGCTATAAGGCCTTTGCTTGTTGATTGAATACTTCGGTTTCCTCATTAATAAACAGAGTATAAATATCTGCCTATCTATAAGGTTAGTTTGCTGTAAGGGTGAAATAAAAAGATGAATGAAAACCTAGAAGAAATGGACAAATTCCTAGAAATGTACAATCTTCCAAGACTGAACCAGGAAGAAATAGAAAATATGAACAGATAAACTACCAGTACTGAAACTGAATCAGTAATAAAATAAACTCCCAAAAAACCGAAGTCCAGAAACAGTTAACATCTCAGGTGAATTCTACCAAACATTTAGAGAAGCGTTAACACTTATCCTTCTCAAACTATTCCAAAATTTGCAGAGGAAGGAATGTTTCCTAACTCATTCTATGAGGCCAGCATCACCATGATACCAAAATCAGACAAAGATATAAGTAAAAAATGAAAATTATGGGCCAATATCAATGATGAACATAGATCCTCAACAAAATATTACCAAACCAAATTCAACAAGACATTAAAAAGATCATACTCTGCGATGAATTGGGATTTATCCCAGGGATGTATGGATTTTTTCAATATCCACAAATCAATCAATGTGATATATCACATTACCAAATTGAAGAATAAAAATCATATGATTGTCTTAATAGATGCAGAAAAAGCTCTTGACAAAATTCAACATCCGTTTATGATTAAAAAAAAAATAAACTCCAGAAAGTGGGTATAGAGGGAACATACCTCAACGCAATAAAGGCCATTTATGACAAGCCTGCATCACACTCAATGGTGAAAAGCTGAAAGTATTTCCTCTAAGATCAGGAACAAGACAAGGATGTTTACTCTTGCACTTTTGTTCAACATAGTATCAGAAGTCCTAGATATAGCAATTACACAAGAAAAAGAAATAAAAGGAAAACTTGGGAAGGAAGAAGTAAAACTGTCACTGTTTGCAGATGACATGATACTATACATAGAAAATCCTAAAGCCACCATCAAAAAACTGCTAGTGCTCATCAATGAATTCAGAAAAGTTGCAGGATACAAAAGTAATATACAGAAATCTGTTGCATTTCTATACACTAACAACAAACTATCAGAAAGAGAAATTAATAAAACAGTCCCATTTACAATCACATCAAAAAGAATAAAATATCTAGGAATAAACCTACCTAAGGAGGTAAAAAGACCTGTACTAGGAAAACTATAAGATACTGATGAAAGAAATTGAAGATGACACACACAGATGAAAAGATATACCTTGTTCACAGAGTAGAAGGATTAATAATGCTAAAACGACCATACTACCCAAGGCAATCTACAGATTCAATGCAATCCCTTTCAAATTACCAAGGGCATTTTTCACAGAACTAGAAGAAATAATTTTAAAATTTGTAAGGAAATACAAAAGACCCTGAATAGCCAAAACAATCTTGATAAACAGAACAGAGCTGGAGGCATCACACTCCCTGACTTCAGACTATACTACAAAGACACAGTCATCAAAACAGTATGGTACTGGCACAGAAACAGACACATAGATCAATGGAACAGAATTGAGAGCCCTGAAGTCAACCCACACACTTATGGTAAATTAATCTATGACAAAGAAGGCAAGAATATACACTGGAGAAAGGACAGTATCTTCAATAAGTGGTGCTGGGAAAACTGGACAGCTACATGTAAAAGAATGAAATTAGAATATTCTCTAACGTCGTATACAAAAATAAACTCAAAATGGATTAATGACCTAAATGTAAGACAGCAAACAATAAAACTCTTAGAAGAAAATATAGGCAGAACACTCTCTGACATAACTCATAGCAGTATTTTTTTTTGGATCTGTCTTCTAAGGCAAAAAATAAAAATAAAAGCAAAAATAAACAAATGGGATCTAATTAAATTTAAAAGCTTTTGCACAGCAAAGGAAACCACCAACAAAGCAAAAAGACAACATACCAAATGGGAGAAAATATTTGCTAAGGATGCAACTGACAAGGGATTAATATCCAAAATATACAAACAGCTCACACAATTCAACATCAAAAAAAATCAATCAAAAAATGGAGAGAAAACCTGAATATACACTTTTCCAAGAAGATGGCCAAGAGGTACATGAAAAAATGCTCAACATCGTTAATCATCAGAGAAATGCAAATTAAAACCACAAGAGCTATCACTTCACACCTGTCAGAATGGCTATCAGCAAAAAGAACACAAATAACAAACGTTGGCAAGGATGTGGAGAAAAGGGAACCCTTGTACACTGTTCATAGGAATATAAACTGGGACAACCACTGTGGAAAACAGTATGGAGGTTTCTCAAAAAGCAAAAAATAGAGCTACCGTATGACCCAGTAATTCCACTCCTGGGTATATATCCAAAAAGCCCCACTAATTCAAAAAGATACACACCCCCCAATGTTCACAGCAGCATTATTTAAAATTGCCACGATACGTAAGCAACCTAAGTATCCATCAACAGATGAATGGATAAAGAAGATGCAGTATATATACACAATGGAATACTACTCAGCCATAAAAAAGAATGGAATTTCCTACTTGAAACAACATGGATGGACTTGTAGGGTATTATGCTTAGTGAAATAAGTCAGACAGACAAATACTACAAATATACATACTACAAATACTATATGATATCACTTATATCATAGACAAATACTACATGATATCACTTATATGTTGAATATAAAAAATAAAATAAACTAGTGAATATAACAAAAAAGAAACAGACTCACAGATACAGAGAACAAACTATTGGTTACCAGTTGGGAAAGTTAAGGGGGGAAGGGCAAGGTAGGGGTAGGCGATTAAGAGACATAAGCTACTATGTAATAAAATAAATAAGCTACAAGGATATATTGTACAGCACAGGGAATATAGCAAATATTTTATAACCATAAATGGAGTATAACCTTTAAAAATTATAAATCACTATGTTGTACACCTGAAACTTACATAATATTGTACATCAAAAATATTATAAAAATATTAGTTACTAAATATGTACATATATTATTTTTAATCTTTAGTTAAGATCCTTATTTCTTCTTAATGTAAAGATACTATTAGGAAATATCATTTTGAGTTGCCTCTGATGAAAGGAGGATCAGAAAAAAAATCCATTGGCAAAGTGAACACAGCTGAAAAGGATTATTCTGCAGTCCTAGAGCACCATCCAAATATGGCAAACTAGGAAATAGGGGGCACAGTTCCAAAAGATTGTGAGAAGAAAAGCCAAACAGTTTTATTGATGGCAATTACCAGCTGATGATTGTTTCGTGTATTTATAATTGATCCACATATGTCATATCTTCTGTTAAGTAATGCAACTCCTTCCTTTTCTAAAAACAATCTAAAAGTGAATCAATGGGTATTTATGTATCATATGCCACAAGATCTAACTGCTAATTTCAAGAGATGTACAATCAAGATAGAGTAAAAAATTATCAAGCATTAAACTCAGAGCAATTCTGGACAGGGTATAAGTAAGGAAGAAATCACATATCGCACTAAATGCAATAACAATAATACAACCAATGAAATACATTTGGAAAAAATAAGCCACTGTCCATTTGAGTAATCTAAGTAAAATATGTAGAAGGGAAAGAGGTTTTAGAACCTGGAAGAAAATGAGTAACTGAAAAGTCTGAAAGGGTAAAGAGAAGAAAAACATTTGCACTCACAGTGAAGTTTGACAGTGGAGAAAGAAAACATTGCAGTATCTTACTGGAATTCTATTTCCAAATACTTGAAGGTTAGCGAAACTCAAAACACCTTAATGCACTGTCTATGTAAACTGAATAATAAAGGCAGACACAAAGTACCCTCAAGAGGAAGTAAAAATGAAATCTGAATACTTGAAAAAACATATTCAGAAGATAACTGAGGGCCGAACTTATTTGTTTGGTTAAGTTCTCCATTTTATTCATTTACAATGGAAAAAAAAAAAAAGTTCATTACAGTATGCAGCTAATTTTCCATCTTTTAACTTAATATACTAAAACAGTTTTACATAAAACATTTCATTTGTCAAACGCCAAACATCTGCACCCTTGATTACAGCCCTGCTATTGAGACTCTGGTTTTTCAGGTACCATATGTCACAGTATTTCACTTCAGCTCAATCTTTGTTTACGCACATGGAAAGGGAGGGGGGGGGGGTGTGTGTGTGTTTGTGTGCGCTCACACATGAGTGCACAAGAAAGAAAAAGGCATCTGGTACCTAGAAAAAGAAAAGAAGCAGAAGGCCTGGTAGGAAAAGCAACGAGATTTGTGTGTGAACATAAACATAAACTAAGCCACACACACAAACGCTCACAGTCACCGACAATGACACCCTGAGGGGTCACAACTTAAAGCTTGTATGATAAATATATTTTAAAAAGATAAAAGGAGGCAAGAGAGAAGAGGACTTTTTAAAGGAATGTTTTAATGTATAATTATTCTATAAATAAAAAGTGGCAAAGCATAAGGAAAATAGATATAGCGTATATGCTTCCAACAAAAATAAATTCTAGACAAAGTTTTCACCTAATATGTAATCCATCCCTCTTTCACCTGGCTTCACCAACACACCAATATTTTCCCCCAGGATCTTCCTGGCTTTCCCGGTCCTGATTAATTTAGATTCCCAGCATGTGTGCCTCATCCTATTAATAAGGGCATAATCTTTCTTCTCGAAATTTAAATGATGCAACCCAGCAAAGAACAATTGGCCTGGAGTCACAGGACCCAAGTTATGGCCACAGCTTTTCCTCTAATTAGTTATGCAAGCTGGTCCAATTTACTGCACACCTGCCTCCGGTAAAGCGAGAGTGGCTCCTCTCCAGTCTCAGTCTCCTGATCTGAAAGGTGAAGAGTGGAAGCCTGCCCTCTCTCAGGTTCCACAAAGCTCCCACAGATAGGGGGTGCAAATCAGTTACCCTACTTCCACCCCTTATCTGTCCCCACAAGCTGCATGTCTGAGGGTGGCTGGAGGAGAAAGCCAAGAAAAGAGGTTCCATGTGCAAAAGATTATGGTTGAACTTCCACATACATCAAACAAAGCTAAACCAATCCCCAAGTCTTGGCTCAAAGCCTGCTTTGTGCTCAGAATCATTGGGGGCACTCTGGAGGACCTTTTTTAAAGCATAAGATATGTTCCTTGTCCTCAGAGACAATTTGTCCTTTAGAAATTGCTATCTAGTTAGAAGAAAACTGTAACATACATTTTAAAAAGAGAACAATGGAAGACTCACACTTACGTGATGAATACTTAAGGGAGAAATTCACGGTATGAATAGCTAACAAAGACTTCCTAGAGGTCTATGTGAAATAAGATTTTGCTCATTTAACAAATATTTACTGAGCGCACACTCTGTGTCAGGTGCAAAAACAGGCATAGTTTCTACTCTCATGGAGCTTATAATCTAGTAGGAAACAGTCATCAATAGAAAGGCCCATGTTGCAACGTGAGATAAAAGAGGGAAGGAATCTAGTACGGAAACTCAGAGGTCACTTCCCAGAAGTGACACTAATGTTAAAATCTAAGGACAAAATGGCATTAACCAGGTGAAGCAGAGAGGCAAGGATATTTCAGACTGAGGATACAGCATGGGCAAAGGCCCTGTGGTAAGTAGGTGCTTGACACGTCTGAGGACCTGAAAGGCCATGGAGCTAGCGTACAGAGAGCATGGAACACAAATGATGTTCGAGAGGAAGTCAAGACCAGGCATGCTGGGTCCCGTAGGCCAGGTTAGCAGTTTCACTTTGAGATGAGAACGTCTTCAGATGGACATGTCTGGCTGCTGCTGTGTGGGGAAAGGAATGGAACAAGACAAGAGTAGATATGGGGAGGTGTTTAAGAGACAACTTCAACAGAACAGATGAGAAATGATAATAACACTTTGGACCAGCTTGGTGGCCGTGGGGATGGAAGAGATAAAGACAACCAAATTTGCTGATGAAGTGGATATGGGGGTTTGAAAAATAGAAGTGGTCAGGGGCAGCTCCTGGGTTTCTGATGTGCCTAACAGAACAAATGATAGTGTCATTAACTGAGAAGGGAACACAGAAAAGGCCATTTTGAGGAGAAGATGGTAAGTGGCAAATGCTATTGACAGGTTAACTATTACAAGATGAGGACTCTGAATTTAGAGAACTGAGGGGTCCTGGAGAACTTAGCCATGTTTTTTTTGTTGTTTGCAGATAACATGTTTTTTTTTATTTTTTTTGCTTTTTATTGAAGTACAGTTAATTTACAATGCTGTGTTAATTTCAGGTATACAGAAAAGTGATTTGGTTATTTCAGTTATAGATAGATATTCTTTTCCATATATATTCTTATATACACATTGTTTTTCATATTCTTTTCCATGATCGGTTATTACAAGATATTGAATATATACATATACTATATTCTATATTCAAGACCTTAGCCATTTTCAGTGGAGTGAGAGGTCAGGTGACAGGTGGATTGAGGAGCGGGAGATCAGGAAGTACAGGGAATAGAGCATAAGTATCTGCCGGTCTTCCCTCATCTGTTAGCATCTTCATGGCTCCTATGTCCACTCATACAACACACAAGAACAAAGTACACCCACATCTCAGATACTTTTTAGAAATTGGTACTCTCTCCCCTGAATAATTAGAAAGGTAAGAAATGGGCTAAGTTCAATTCTTGTAATCTGAAATAAAACAAGGCATGAAATGATCTTATTCTTTTATCCCCTAGCTACCCTCCTCTCTTTCTCTTTCTTTCTCTCTTGTCTTCTCTCTCTCTCTCTCTCTCTCACACACACACACACACACACACACACACACACACATTTCAGTGTAACTGTCTCTAAATATCTCATATCTTTCTACTGACAACTGTGGGCTACATCTTTGTAAGTATCAAAGTATCAACTCAAGAAAGTTGCCTGTGTCTTCTGCTAAAGAAAGTGGCCAATGACACATTCAGCACTGGGAGAGCTTCTGCTTGGTTTTTCATCCAGCATCTGAGGCTGTGAGGTCCTTTTCTGGCACTCACCCCCCTACTGTCAATCTGCACGAAACTGCAGCAACATGCTAACAACAGAGGCTAACCATCTGAGGGACATTCTTTCCTCAAATAAGACTTTGCTTTTATCCTCTGGTATACAGATGAACTGTCATCATTAACCTGGTCTAGGGAACTAAAGTTTCTCTCTCGTTGTTGCTTAAGGCCATACGTGCTTCTTGTTTTCTTTGTTCTACATGTTTTAAAAATACCTATTCATCTTTTTTTCCAGAATGTTGACCCACATAGGTCGGGACAATAGGATACCATACATATGAGTTTTCTAAATATCTTGGATATTATAACACTCTTTATTATGCTGAGCAGTCCAAGTCAGTGAGAGACCCCTAGAAAAATTGGGTCAGAAATCCTGGAAAGGTCTGGAGCTGATCTAACATTGCCAGAGGGATTGGTGACTTATGATTCTCTTTGCTGTGGTTTGACTATAAGGTCAAATCTGCTTGTTAATCACAGAAACTATGTTAATTACATCACTACTTAGCATGTTTTCTTTTCCTGCACTTGTTCTGGTTTTCTAACACTAGAATTCTACTTATCAGCACATGCCCTTTGATAGGAAAAGTCAGAAACTCTATTGTCAAAGAGACAGATATAAGTACATAAATTAGCCAAGTAATCAATAAGTCTACCCAGAGTTAGACACTGTGCTCAAAGTTATTGCTAAAATACATCAGATCACTCCTGTTCTATCACTGGACGTGTAGAGATGGAGACATCATCCAATGCAGAGAAAATAAGGAGGAGGATAGTGTGCCTTGGGAACCACCAGGAAAGCATCACTGCCAAGAAATTCCTCTTCCACTTCCTCGTTGCGTCTGAAGCTCCATCACCTCTCTTTCTGGTAGTTTTCATGACTACTATAATGCAAACAAACACATTTATCCAGGCATCATGAGTGAAGAATTTAACAGCCAATTTCGCTAGGACAAAAGGCTCCTCTTACCTTCCACAGGAGGTAAGAAGGGACAGTGTGACTTGGAAAGGAAGAGGAAGAAAGAGGCTGAAATCAGAAGGCACCATCGGACCCTTGCCCAGTGTTTGTTGGAACAGACCTACAGGAGTTACGTAGTAATCAAACAGCTCTTGAACAGCAATCGACAGTGAAAGAGACCATGGGCTTGGCACTGAGCATGATGCTTTGGGAAAGAGAGGACACGTCAGATTTACCTCCTTCAGAACGTTTGGGAGTTCCAGTTTATTTGGGAACTACAAGAAATGTACAAAGCAATTTTAAACGACAGAAGACAATATATTCTCTCAATTCTAATGCTGGGGCTTTGGCTTCTTAACCTGAGGAAATTTAGTAAATAGAGCCCCTTTATTTCATGTCTAAAACGTCTTATTTCATTTCCTTAAACCTGTTCCACTGCAGTACATTTAAATAATTATGAATGACTTTATATTTCAGAAAGTCTGCTTCAGAGTATATAATTTCATAAGTGAAAGGATGAGACTAACGCTCCTTCTTCAATCTGTGCACGACATTGGAGAACCCATGGTAGGCAGAATAATGCCCCCTGCCCCACTGCCAACGTGTCCACGTCTTAATCCCCAGCATCTGTCAATATGGTAGCTTACATTGCAAAGACACCGTAGATGTCAGGATTTTGAGATGGGGAGACAGTACCGGGTTATCAAGGTGGACTCAATCTAATCATTGGAGTCTTTAAAAGCAAAGAACCTTCGCCCGATGGGTTAAAGAGATGAGAGGGAAGAGGGAGGGAGATTGGAAACATCAGAGACTGGACTGTTGTTGCTGGATTTGAAGCTAGAGGAAGGGGCATGAGCCAAGGAATGCAGGCAGCCTCTGGAAGCTGGAAGGCGCAAGGAAAAAGATTCTCCCCTGGAGCCTCCAGGAAGGAACATAGGCCTGCCTACACCGTGAGTTTAGCCCAGTGAGACCCGTGTCAGACTTTTGACCTAAAGATCAGTAAGATAATAAATTTGTTCAATAAACTTAAGCCATTAGGTTTGTGATAATTTGTTATAGCAGCAATAGAAAACTAACTTGTTTTCCTCTATATTTTGAAATATGCAAAATGGGGACAATTACCTTTTCTTTTAAACTGTTATAAAGTTAAGAAGCAAATATTAAAGATTGTTGAAGAAAAGAGCCTGAGTAGGAAGAAATAGCATTGAAAATTTTCTTCACTGCACCTCCTTTTCCTAAATTTTACAAGACCCAGTCAATCAGAAAATAAACCAGAAACCTAATATACCTTAACAGTTTCACGGCATCCCCAGGTAATCAGAGGCAATCTTTCATATTGATCACAGTATAAAACTAGTTGAGTTACAGAGACACATATCTTATCAGTTCTTTGGCAAATATAAAGCCTCCCTTGGAAAAATACAGTAATGAAATATTCTCAAAGTCAGTATGCAGATCTCCAACTGCTAGGCAAGTTAATGAGATGCATAGCTAGGGACTTAGCATGCATCTGGAGCACTGGTGCTGCATAAGAAACACAGTTGATTCTGATCTCATCAGCTTATCCATTTTTTACAGAAACATCTATCAGCAAAGAGAAGACACTTCATGTATTAAAGGTTTCTACATCCACCCTGAGCTCCACCCTGAGCTATCAGAAACAGGACAGCAGGCCATGTATTAGAGTTTGCAAACCTAATAAAATATTTTGCAAGTAACATATTTAGTCAGTCAAACATTGATTATATTTGGCACATTCAAAATACCAAAGCCAGGCCACACAAAATGGTTTGTCAACATGCCAGGAACAGCCGATTGAAAGAAGTAACTTTGGGGTTTATACATTAGATGGGTCCCAAAAAATGAGCTTCCAAGTTAACAGAAAATCATTTTGCAGATATGAACCAAAAAAGGATCTTAGCTTCATATAATAATAAATAATCAGAAGGTGCTTATAAATAACAAAAGAGTACAAATTCCACAATTAATATTTATATAATTTTTAAAAAAGAAAAGCCAAGAAGGGACAAAGCATGTCAAAAGCAACCCTCTCTATTCAAGTCTTGGCTACTACTTTGTATCTTTGGGAAAGTTTCTTAATCTCTTTTCACCTTGGTTTCCTCATGTGTAATAGTATTTTTAAAGCATTAAATAGCATTTAATAGCTCTTTAAAAAGCATTTAAAATAGTCTCTGAATTTGGGGATCTGCTCCCCACTCCTCTCCTCACTCCATTTCTCCTGTCACACCACTGCACCAGAGACCTGGCTCTTTCGACAACCCTGGAGTATTTCTGCGTGAAACCTTCTCATTTACATCGTGGCATCAAAATCCACAAAGCCCGGATTAGCTGCACTCTGGTAAATAGCAGCACCAGCACAATGATTAAAGCCTATAGTCCTATCTTCCCTGGTACCCTGGTGCAGGGGTGGGGTGGACAGGTGATGAGTAGAGGGCACCTCATGAAACAGTCCCTCTGGCATCCTCAGCCTAAACAGGGCCCCAAGGGACCACCTTTACTTGGCTATTCCCTCTGAGGAGCTTCTGTCTTCAAACCATACCTCACTACCACCTCGCTCCCAATAAAAGAGCATATTTTCCTTCACTCAATAGAAAAAAAGAGGACTGAGCTCCGCACATTGATGTGAAAATTAAAGGAGATAATAGACACAAAATGTTCAGTATAATGTCTGAGCCTTAGTACCCACTCAGCACATATTAACAATTATTTTCACCAATTATGACCATCATCATCATGGTAGGAACATCTTGCCACAAAATCTGCTAGAGAATCCAGTCAACAGACCACAGGTCATCAGATCCATGTTTTCTATATCTTGGTCAATTTTCTAATGCTAATAGGAATAATTCAAAAGAAGAGACTTACCCAGATGCCCTTTGTTAATTTGGTAAAGAACCACAGAGAAATTTCCTTGGGAAATAAAATGTTAGAAGCAACTACACAATAGTAGATTCTAAACTTTAAGGAGAGCAGGAGAAAAATCAGGAAGACAAGAAAAATGAACTTTAGAAAAGAAAATTTTGCCCAAGTAATAAATTGGCTCAGATGAGATCTTTGTGGAGAATAAAGGGCAAATGGGAATGTCATGAAAAAGTAAAAGTTAGGCCAGGTTTTACGTAGAAAGACGTAAATGTGTGAAGACACAGGTTTAGAAAATGAAAAAAAAAAAAAAAAAAAAGACGTTACTGGCAAAAGACATAGAAGACCTTACAAAGCAAAACAGAGACATGGGAGGAAAGGTTAACTGATAATTTTAAGTAGACCGTCTGGTGTTTTCAACTAAACTTCCTAAAAGATGTATCATCTGCTTTCTGCTAAGTAAAGCAAGTACCGTCTGACACAAGAAAAAAGAAAATGAAACCAAATTTGAGAAAGAAAGTACTAAAATGTACTTTAGCAGCTGGCTCCCTTCAAATCAGCAGAGCCTTAATGGCCCACATTGGAGGATAGTTGAGGAATTTCCAAATGTTATTACAAAGAGCCCCATTCTCCTTGGTTATCCATTATCTCTGCCTTCTCATACTGAAATATCCTACACAGCAATGCACCTCTTCCAGATGATATACATTAAATAAGCAACCAACGGAAAGCATGCAGTGTACCTATCATTCTGAATACTACCCAAGTCATAAAAGGAGATGCTTATTGATAATTCGGCCTTGTAATTACAGCCCAAACTTCTTCAAGGAAAGGCCCCTAACAATACTCCATAAAATAAATTAGAATTCACACGTTTACTTAGAACAATTTAATTAATATGTATGGCTAAATCCAGTTAACTCTCTAGGGCCATTAGGACATCAGAATCACCTGGGGTGCTTTTTTTTTTTTTTAAACATCTTTATTGAAGTATAATTGCTTTACAATGGTGTGTTAGTTTCTGCTTTATAACAAAGTGAATCAGTTATACATATACATATGTTCCCAGATCTCTTCCCTCTTGCATCTCCCTCCCTCCCACCCTCCCCATCCCACCCCTCTAGGTGGTCACAAAGCACCGAGCTGATCTCCCTGTGCTATGCGGCTGCTTCCCACTAGCTATCTATTTTACATTTGGTAGTGTACATGTGTCCATGACACTCTCTCACCCTGTCACATCTCACCCCTCCTCCTCCCCATATCCTCAAGTCCATTCTCTAGTAGGTCGGGGTGCTTTTAAAAATATTACGGTCCCCACTCCACCCACTGAGTCATGATGCCTGGAGATAGGTGGTGTCTCCCGTTTAAAACCTCTCCATGGTGATGTTTGCACACACTAAAGCATGTGTCCTGGGCCTTCTTCCCCTAGCTCCTTCCAAGGGGTACTTCCTCCCTTCTTTTATTAGGCATAGTTATGCATATTTTAAGACAGGGCCTAGAAGCAACACACTGTGAATCAATCAGAGCTAGAGTCAAAACCTCACTATAGAAAGTAATAGCCAAGTGACCTCTTGAAGTCTCAGGTTTGTTTTTTTTTAATTTTTATTTTATATTGGAGCATAGTTGATTAACAATGTTGTGTTAGTTTCAGGTGTTCAGCAAAGTGATTCAGTTATACATATATCTATTCTTCTTCATATTCTTCTCCCATTTAGGTTATTACAGAATACTGAGCAGTGTTCCCTGTGCTATACAGTAGGTCCTTGTTGGTTCTCTATTTTAAATATAGCAGTGTGTACGTGTCAATCCCAAACTCCCAGTCTATCCCTCCCTCCCACCCTTCCCCTCTAGTAACCGTAAGTTCATCCTCTAAATCTGTGAGTCTGTTTCTGTTCTGTAAATAAGTTCATTTGTATCATTTTTTTCTTTATCTGTAAAATGGGAGCAATAAAGCCTATTTCTCAAATTTGCCCTGTTGGTCTGAGGACCCAATGGCTGCAAATGTTAACATGCTTGAAAGAGTGTTTGGAGCTCCTCCATCCTGCAGTGAAGGACCATTCGTAATCCCCGGGGTGGTAGCAGCAACTGGTCAGTCTCCAGGAAGGCTTATGACAGCTTCTAGAAGGCCAGGATGCCCTTTTGTGTTTCAGTACACATATCTATGCAAAAAGCCTAAGGCATCCTTTGCTGAAACTAAATCATCCTCAAGTGGGTTTGGTGGAGGCATGTCTGGATGGGTTCTCAGAGCCACAGTCCTCAGAACCCTGACCAATCCCCTCATCAAGGATGGCAACGCACTGGTCTCTATATCATTTGGAGAAATACAAGAGGAAAGAGGGTTGAACTTCTTCTTTATAACTCCCAACTCTTCTTCCAGTGATGCCCTTGTTGCTTTGTCCTGTCTAGCATGAATATGGTTCATTCTCCCTCTTCAGAGGGTCTTGAAATTAAGTGATGTGCCTTGGTCCGTGATCCAGAGCCAAGCCATCACATGATACGGCTGGTCATTCGTGTCCTGATATAATGTGTTGTGTTCTCTGTAGACAGCACATGTTTATTGATCTCCTACCAGGGCCCATGCACACTGCTAGGCTGTGCCCTGCTAAAATCTGCAAGAAACCAGGCAGATTCATAGTCACAGGTGGGCGGTAGCAGGTATCACTGTAGACGTTAGAAAAGATGTGAAGACTCCCCTACAGGTCACTGAGTTTGGAGCCAGGACAGAGCACACAATTGCCTGTGCTGAGAAAACCAGTGCAGGAGAAACTCATAGGGGACCACAGTCAAAGAGAGCAAGGAGGCATGAAAGAAGTCATGGCCATGTACCTCCAGAAGCAGCCAGAGGCAAGTGATAACAAAAGAGACCTCCTCCACCTGGTCCAGGTGCTCTGCTTGTCAGTCACAGAAGAGGACCCCCAACCCTGACCCCACAGGACACTCCCACTCCTACACCCACCCAGCCAGCAGCTGCTGAGGAGTCTGGGTTGGAGGAGAGAGGGAGGAAGGGGAGAGAATTCAGTCCATGGGAGCCAGTCCCAGCAGACACATTCTAGGGAAGCCAGAACCAGGAAGCTGTGAACTATTACACGGAATGGAGTTTAGAGTTTCAAACTAATTATAAATGAACATCAAGTACGACAAAATTATCAACAGGGACTGAGAAGCCACTAATTGGCAACTCTACATTTTCTTTCTTTCTCTCAGCAAATACACAGAATATGGGTGATTAAAAAATCAAGCTGATATAAATTACTGGGAAAAAATGTTCCATGTAAATACATCACTTAGTAAAGACTGTCCAGTCATACCTGCCACATTTGCTTTCTTTTTTTAAAATTTTTAATTTAAAAAAATCAAACTTACAGAAAAGTTGCAAGAGTATTAGATGAACCACATGAAATCGGCACTTTTATAAATCAAATATGGCCAAATATTGGTTATATCATACAGGTTTACCTAATAGTATTCTTGTAATTTTTCTGTAAGTTTTTTTAATACAGTGAATTTTCATTTACCCTTCACTTAAATTCTCTAAATTGCTAACGTTTTGTTCCATTTGTTTTTTTGCTAGATGGATAGCTATGTGTATAGCTATATAGATATTTAGATATATATACAGATAGATAGTGCTAAAATTTTTGAAAGTTGCAGACTCCATGATGATTTACCCCTAAGTACTTCAGTGTGTTTCACAAGAACAAGAACTGTATCTTACATAATCACAGTATAATTATCAAATTCAGAATGAGACGTTGATATGTATGCTATTGGTACCTAATATACAGTTCATACTCAAATTCTTCCAACTGTCCCAATAATAACCTTTATAGCATTGTTTTCTAATCCAGAATCACACACTGCATTTGATTGCCATGTCTCGAGTTTCCTTTAATCCAGAAAGTTTCTCAGCCTTTCTTTGATCATTTTAATAATGGCACTTTTTTGAGAACACAAGCCAGGTGTTTTACAGAACGTTCCTCCTGTTGTATTTGTCTGATGTTTTCCTATGCTTCCTTGCAGCTGTGGCAAGATGACAGAAGTGATGCTGTGTCCTTCTCAGTGCATTACGTTAGGAGGCCCATGATGTCAATTCATCCGATTGTGTGTGATACTGACTTTGATCACTTGGTTAACATAGTGATTCCACCATACAAGTTACCATTTTCCCTTTATAAGTAACAAGTCAAATCTGAAGAAATTAGCTACTATTTTACAACCAGTTCACAAATATTTATTGAGCACCCACCCTATCCAGACACAAATCTCTTCCTTCAAGGATCTCCCATTTCAGTGGAGGTGGGGGAATGTGATGATATACAAATAATTAAGGATTTAATATTCTAGAAGGCATTTGAAGGGGGGGGTTATGGAGGGACGTGTGTGCTTCCATTTTAAATAGAGTCAGGGATGGCCTCTTTGGGGAGGTGACAATTAAGTACAGGACTGAAGGGGTAAGGACCAGAGCCATGGGGAAGATAAGAGCTTTCCAGACAGAAGGACCAGAAAATGCAAATGCCCTGAGGTACCTGGTATGTTTCAAAGACATCAAAGAGCCAATCAGGCTGGAATAGAAAGAGCTGAATAAGGACAATAACAGAGTTTTCTCAGGATTCTTTCCATTACAGCTGACCAAAACACTCCCTAAACACATGGAAGTAAGAGGAGGGGGAACAAAGGGACTGTATTAGCCAATATAATTTTGACATTCATGGTAGAGCTCATTTCAGCCACAGCTGGACTGGGGGCTTAAGTGAGGACCTCAGGAGGCTCTCTCTCTCCAGGTCTTGCCTCTGATTTCTTCTCCCCAGGTGGCGGCTCAGACGGCCATTCCACATCCAGCCTTTCATCATACTCATTTAGTTATCCCAGGGGGAAGGGAGTGCCTCCTCCCCAGCAGACTGAAGACAAGTCCTGAGAGCAATGTCCATTGACCTTGCTTGCCTCATGTTCCATTCCAGAGTAAACCCCTAAGGGATGGGGGCGGAGGGAAAGGAGGAGGGGGAGGGTGTTAGGATTGACAAGGTCTGCATCCCAGATCCACCCCCAGAGCCGGAGAAAGAGGTCAATCCCACCCTAGAACACAGTGAGAGAATGAGAGAGTAGCAATTCTCTCCAAAGCAAGATTAAGGTCCTAATTCTCAAGAAATGAAGAAGGTGTACTGAGCAGGATAAACAACAGATGTGCACTACTAGTGCATTTACATAATTATACTTTGTCTCCTTAAAAAAATAATAATAATCTTGACTTTCAAAGCCTCTGATAAATGACAATTTGACAGAGACTTTTTGCCCATTATGTTTTTTTCAAGGACACTAGCTTAGATCCTTCTGTTCCCAGTGTTGACATTGGAGGATTGAGAAGAAATAAGCAAAACACAGTATTCAACACATAGCTTCTCAGTGGTTTTCGTGTTCATTAAATCTGCTTTCACCCGTGCATAAACACCTAATTTTCTACTGAGATGCCAAGATATCAGGAGCATAAAAGTCTGACAGCACCTAAAATGACAATTCTCCTTTATAACAGCATCATTTTATTAGAGCTATAAGCAGCCAAATCCAGTCCCCTAAAAATCAACTTATTCGAAAGCCAGTGGACATTGCTAAATGAAAAAAGAATTAGAAATGAGGAACCAGTGACTTTTTTTGATACCATTGGCCTTAACCCACATGTGAAACAATTTCACATAGAGGCTGAAAAACTAAATTAAAACATAAATTCTGTTTTAAGCTAAAAGAAGCAAGGGACTGTAGTCATTTCCTAACTCATTCTGGGTTCTCCATAAGGCTGAACACAATTCAATTCTTTTCTAAAAAAAACAAAGCCTTGTTTTAAAATGAATTTGAGAAGTAACACCAAACGAGACCTTAATATTTCGAAAAGTTCTACTTATAAAGGGAAGCATTCAAAACTGCAGATTAATCCAGGAGTATTCACCCAAAGTAGGTCCTGATAGGATCACTGTTCTATCATTTTTCTTACTAGCGCTGTTTTTTGGCTCAGATAAGAACAAACCAACAAAAGAGACTTTTATGTGCAGCCTCACACACAGCGCGGAAAGTTGAAGATGTTCACTCCTAGGATTTACTCTAACCTCTCTGTTGTCTAAATGCAAACTGAGAGATTCATCTTACACACTTTTAGAATGAATAGGCCAGTTCAGCAATATGACCAAATACAAATTATACCCCAAATCATTGTTTTCTTAAAATACCAACAGTTAAGTCTATGGAAAATAATGGAATAAAGATTCTCATTCATCATACCAACAGATAAGTGGATCTTTGGGTATAATATTTATGAGAAATATGCCAGTCCTATATTAAAACATTGTAAAACTTTTCTCAGACATATGGCTATAGATATAAAAATAAATAAATAAATGAACAAACAAACATGGCATTCACCTACATTCTCAGTAAAATATGTAAATTTGTATAGCCTTTCCGGAGGGCAACTTGCATTACATATTAAGTCTTACAAATATGTATACCTTTTAACCCAAGGAACCCTGTGCAAAAATCTATCCTAAGGAAATTATCAGAAATGTAACCAAAGATGAAGGTTGTTTATCTTGGTGTTATTTATAATAGCAAAACAAAACAAAATCCAAAATTTCAAGAATAGAGAATTGATTAAACTATGTCTCATTCATGCAATGGAACCCTAGGCAGCTACTAAAATCATAGTTTTATCTTATTTCAAGAATATGAACTAGACTTAAATAATATACTATTAAAGCAGGATGCCAAAATGAAGAGGCAGAATATTCTCCATTTCATAAGATGTCTGTATGTAATAGACACTTAAGATTATAAAAATACCTTCCAAGCTTCTCAAATTCCCATATCTGCAAGCATCAGTATGATAATCTTTCCCATAAAAGGCAATCAGTTGTAATGAAATAATGTTAAGGACCTCTTCACTCAATATGTGAATAAACTCTAAAGATTCCAGTACAGAGAAATGCTTTCTTCATGTTCCAAATAATCCCAGGCCAAATTCTGACATCCCTTCCCTGATCCTCTCTCCCTACTAGAAGAACAAAGTCACGTTCAAATGCCCTGGATTTTCCAACTAAATTCATAACCTAATTTGTTTCCATCTTTTATTAAATAGTGTTTTCCAAATTTGGGTCATTTGCTTCCTAAGTTCACAATATTTATCAAACTTACAAATTACCTGTTACTCTCTATTTCTTCTTTATATTGGCTTGTGTTTTATGTAAATATTTTGGTCACACATCAGCCATGAAATTAAGGATTTGATATTGTAATTATTTTTTCTAATATATCTTAAAATAAATACCTTGATCAGAGGAAAAAAAACATCTAACAAACTCTCTCATACACTTACATCACTGCTGTCTATTCCAATAGGAAACATAAGAGAAACACCAACTCCATGGATGCTGAGAGGTGACCTGGGTATAGTTTAACCAAGTTCAAGCAATGTCTTAATCCAAATTAGTGTCTCTTAGGGCACCAAGTCAAGAATCATGGAAAGTTAGCCAGGGAGCATCTTTTAGGACAGGCCACAAATTTAACATCCTTCTGCCTGACTTACTCAAATCAATTCTCCCTCTCGATCAATGAATCCTATGCTTCTTCCCTCCAAAATCCAAGAAGCAATACCATTTATTTAGGAAATAAAAGATCTGTTTAAAGCAATACAGATATACTTTCCTATAACTTGCCTGAAATCAACAGTTGGCAAACGTTTTCTATAAAGAGCCATATAGTAAATATTTTTGAGTTTGTAGACCATACAGTCTAGCACAACTACTCAACTCTGTCATTATCATGCAAAATAGCCACAGGTATGTAAACGAGTGAGCTCAGTGTGGTTGTGTAACCATAAAACTTTATTCATAGACACTAAAATTTGAATATGATATAATTTCAAGTCATGAAGTATTATTCTTTTTTTAAATTTCTTCCCAACCCTCGAGAAGTATAAAAACTTCCTAAGCTCAGGAGCCATACAAAAGCAGGCAGCAGGCTAGATCTGGTCAACAGGTCAGAGCTTGCCAACCCCTGCTTTAGACCATCAGGGTTGGCAATCTTACTGCTTATACAAACTGATGGAAGCAAAAGTCCAGTGTTTGTCACAATTTTTCCTGAAGATTTCTTTTTGCATAGTCAGAAAATTACTTATCAACATGTATTTTATCCAAAAAAACATATTTTTAAAAAACACTTCTAAGAAAAACTTCAACTGGTGTCATTTCATTACGTATATAGTACATAATTACTATATACGTAATGAGTAAGAGACCTTTAACTTTTCTACTTCTTCCCATTAAAGGCCTGCTTTCATTTTATTTGGGAATTTAGGCATCTTCATCCAGGAACAGAGCAATGTATGCAGTTTATGTAATTGTTCTTCAATAATTACTCCAAGGAAATTCTGACCCAGTTCAAATATCAAAGAAAAATAGAAGTCAAAGCTCCTGACTTGTGGTTCTGGAGAGTGTGTGCAACAGAACGCTGAGAGACACACAGAATGATGAGAGTCTGCAGCAGCCCAAGTCAGCAAACCGGAGGCCACCAGGCCCTGTGCTGTCACACACCAGCTAAGGGACAAGTCACCGTGTCACTGCGCTGAGCCACAGATCTCCACCTGTCAAGTGGGGATCACTTCCCTCACAAAATTTTTCTGAGAATCAAAGGAGAAAAGCCCTCTGTCAACTGAGGAGGATAATACTAAAATAATGAAATCTCAAAGAGAAATTTGGTAGAGTCAGAAGCATAGAAATGAGCTGCTCAGATTCATTAAGTAAATGTAACAAGCAATCTCACTTCGAAGAATATGTCCATCATTTCACCCCACAACCAAAAGATCACTCTGTGGAGCTCCCTTAAAAAACATGACAGAATATCACTTGAATTCAATCACGGCATTTTCATCAATATTATTCTTAATTTTGCAGTTGACGTTCAAAGTTGTGTGAGTTCAAACTTGAAATCAGGAGTTAAAGACTTGCAGCTGTCTCCAAACTAATATCAATGTAAATACGGTCAAGCCGTTTGTCAATTCCGCATGTGTGTTTAAGTCATTTCAAAGAGCAGTGGCTCCATTTTTCCTCCTCTTCGGGAATGAGAAGCATCCATCATTAACCTGCCAACCGACATGAGCTTTGTAGTCACACTGTGGGGCTAATCCAAGGGGTTTAATGCTCAGCGGTCTCCAGTAAGTCACAGCAGGTCTGAGGGCAGGTTAAATGGCTTTAATTAAGGATAAGAATAAAAAAGAAAGATCATTTGACACATAGGTCAATATTTTTCCTTCAAAACTGAGGTAGGCATACTGGGACAAAATCATTGCATATTCATCAAAATGAAGCCAGTATGAGACCTCAGAAAGGATATTAATGAAAGAGAGGAAAAGTAATTAAACATTAGAAAAAGGTGGTAGATAAGACATACTTTTACCCAACCCATATTATTTTTTTATCTTGTAAATCAACTGATTTAATAATAGCTGGGGAATTTCACTTACTGCTGGCTGAATGCCAACTGGTGTAGCTCATTTGCATCATCAGATATGTGTGAACAGATTCATATTCACCCAATAAAGACTGCTTGTATGAACTTTCAAAAATAATGTACTTTTAAAGCAAAGTTTACTATAGTCCAAAACACTTTGGTATCCTCAATTAGAAGATTTGAGGACTGTCACTTATTAGCAGGATTACTTAGAAAGCTCATGATGGTGACATCAAGGTGAAAGGGGTCCGACGCTGAATTCCACTCTCCTGCCTCTTTGTGTGTGACGGACGACAAATTGCTTAGTTTCCAAACTTGTCTCTTCATCTAAGAAAGGAAGATACTGATGCCTACTTCTTTGAGTTGCTCTGATGAGTAAATAGGATAATGTATGTAAAGTATTCAGCACTGTGCCTGGCACATAGAAACTTCTCCACAAATAGTAATTATTATTATTTTTATTATTAATGCATTATCATTTTGCTCAGCGTCTAAGTTTCAGCTTACAGCTACTTCAACATTTTATCAGAATCATATGAACTACAGCATGGAAACATACTTTTTATTTTACAAAGAGCCAAACACACATAATATACTATTGTAAACTATCAAGCTTTAGGTCAATTTAGTGCTGTAATTTTTTTAGATTCTTTTCAGATAATTCACTGCACATGCCAAGATGTGCTTTCAAAAAGCAATCAAACGTTTTCATGACAATCAATATACAAATAACATGGGAAGGTGTTGGCCAGTTAAACAAGAAAAAAAATCGCCATTTTTACGCTGAAATAACTGAATGTGCTCAAAGTGTGCTCCGGCGAATTCTGAAGGGCTCCAGAATGAGCTTTCAAATTACTGACATTTAAAAATTCAAGCTATACGTTATTTAGAATGAATTCATCACTTACTCATTATTCACAAGATCCTCAAAGGTTTGGAAAAGATTGCTCTAACCGAGTATTTTGCTTTATATTGCACTTAATAATTCTTTTTATGTTCGTTTAGATAAGAGTTGAAACTAAACTCTCAACTGCAAAGCACAGTCTCAGCTCTGCACAGGGAGGGACACCTCAGGCCTTAGGATAAATGCACAGTAGATAGCAGGTAAATTGCCGAGTGAAATAGGAGAGAAATGAAGGTGAGGACTCACACCTTTCCTACTCTGGAGCTTTGCCTTCTGCCTTCTTGGGATGGCTCATGATCTAGATTACAGAACACTCAGCAATTACCATTGGGTCACTTCTTTAGATTATATATGTAGTAATTCCATAGTTCACAAGAATTATTTATTTTTTATGAAAATTTCTTTTCCTCAGCTCTTTTTTAGCTCATTAGCTTATCGTTATTGTTAAAGCATTTTATTTGAAAAAGGTGGGATATTCATATACTGGGGTGGAGCTTAATTAAGAATGAGCATTTCAGTGGCTGAAACCAGCCTTTATTTATTTTTTTATCTTATGCTACTGTCTGTATTTTATAAAACTTTAAGGAAGTACTTTAATTTACATAGAGTGTTTTTTACAAAAGAAACTGGTATCAGTAGCTGTTTGAGGAGAGGAAAGCTGAGGCACTGGAGATTCTATTTGGGAAGGACTTACTTTTTGCTGCATACATTTTGGTACTGTTTTGGAAGAAAATGGCATATTAACTTTAAGAAAATATTAGTACATGGAGTTAATGCATGGATTGGAATACAATGCTCTCCAAGATTCCTTTCATTCTTAAAGTCTAGGATTCTAAATTCCTGTTGTGTGTTCAGATAGCCATTCTATATCCAAAGCAAGCAGAGCAAAACCAGTCTCTGCTACTGAGGGGTTTATATTCTCAAAAGGTTGGGCACTGGTATATATATGCCAAGGAAAACATGAGAAATATATTGCCATTTATTTAGAAAAGCCTGGCTATCTTTTGTAGATCAAGTTTTCTAGACAGTCTTTTAAAAAATAACTTTTTTTTTGGTTTTGTTCATTGAAATTCTGGGGTTTTTTTGTTAATTGAAGTATAGCTGATTTACAACATTGTGTTAGTTTCAGGTGTACAGCAAAGTGATTCGGTTTTATATATAAATTCATATATATGTACATACATGCTCTTTTTCAGATTCTTTTCCATGATAGGTTATTACAAGATACTGAATTTAGTTCCCTGTGCTATACAGTAAGCCCTTGTTGTTTTGAATCCAGCCTTTAGACATGGTTTACTTTGTCTGAACAATGTTTAGCATCTTTTGGAATTAGTTTCCATCATTTAAAAATTAGGAGATTTTACATAAGACCTGCTGATTTCTGACTTCTGTTGAAATGTCTCCAAATGGCAACCGCACTTACACGTGGTGACCATCGGCACAAGCTCAGTAGTGGCTGTCCTCTTCTGAAGGCTGTGTGTTCTCCAAGTTCCCACAGTCCTCTGTGTTCACTGATGGCCCATCCCTAATTTCAGTGGGTATTGGGTTTGGGGTCCTCTGCTCTACAGAATAAACTCTTCCAAAACTGTGCTTTGCAGCTGAGAGCTTAGTCCCAACTCCTATCTAACCTAACATAAAATGAGTTATGGATAGATCGTGCTGACAGGCTAGCATGCCACATTCACCAGCATTCAGCATGTTGTTTTAGAAAGAAGTTGATGGATAGAAACCACCTCGACAGAGGGAACCTGAGGAGGAAATGAGACTCACCAGAAGTCTCTACCATGGGGGTGGGGGACAGGGGGGGGACCTGCATCTCCAATGTCTATTGAGGTGATTCCCATCACCCCATGTTCAGTGCAGGGGCACAAGTCAAGCATGATACCCCCATAAAGAAACTCAAACCCTCCATGCCAGGAGCACTGCCGACTCAAAGGTTACAACATCATCATCATTGCATTTTTTAAAAAAATTTATTTATTTTAATTATTTATTTTTGTCTGCATTGGGTCTTCGTTGCTGTGTGCAGGCTTTCTCTAGTTGCAGCGAGCGGGGGCTACTCTTCGTTGTGTGCGCGGGTTTCTCATTGCGGTGGCTTATCTTGTTGCAGAGCACGGGCTCTAGGTGTGTAGGCTTCAGTAGTTGCAGCATGCGGGCTCAGTAGTTGTGGCGCACGGGCTTAGTTGCTCCGCGGCATGTGGGATCTTCCCGGACCAGGGCTCGAACCCATGTCCCCTGCACTGGCAGGCAAATTCTTAACCACTGCGCCACCAGGGAAGTCCTTACATTTTATTTCTTTATCCTTCAAATAGGTTTGGTGCCAATGCATGGTCCACAAGGCACATGGCTCAAGGATCAGACCATGTTGACCTAAGTGAAAATGGCATACAAACCAGCTAAAGGATTTAGAGCCGAAGGACGCAGCTAAACATCCACTTGCCGTGCCCACTGCACTGCCAGAAAAGCCGTAGAGTGAAGCTCCCTTTCATAAGGAAACCCAACGTAAGCACCGCCCAACAACCAGCTTGAGTAAGACATTCCCAGGGAAACCCCACCACTTCAGCAGCTACAGAACACATGATGTACCTTCTTTGGTTGCATTTTTGGACAGGACATATCTTCAGACCACTTCCGCAGTGGGGAGCGTGAGATTAACTACCAGACGCAGCTTGGAACCCGGCAGAGGTATCTAAGGCTCTCTCCTTCTATACTTGGTGACCACTTTTATAGTAGTGCAGAGACATTTTTAAAAAGATATCACTTCTGTCTGCTCACAGAGAGAAGCCTGAAATAAATGACTGGGGTCTGGGGCTTCCCTGGTGGCGCAGTGGTTGAGAGTCTGCCTGCCAATGCAGGGGACACGGGTTCGAGCCCTGGTCTGGGAAGATCCCACATGCCGCGGAGCGACTAGGCCCGTGAGCCACAATTACTGAGCCTGCGCGTCTGGAGCCTGTGCTCCGCAACAAGAGAGGCCGCGATAGTGAGAGGCCCGCGCACCGCGATGAAGAGTGGCCCCCGCTTGCCGTAACTAGAGAAAGCCCTTGCACAGAAACGAAGATACAGCACAGCCAAAAATAAATAAATAAAATTTAAAAAAAAAAAAATTTAAAAAAAAAAAAAAAATGACTGGGGTCTGTTTTCCCTCTTCTGTGGCAGGAGCAATTGCTTTGAAAGACTACTCTCTGGAAAATTCAAAGTTCAGCTGAGCTCTTCTGTAGCTGCTCTGCTTTCCAGGAAGAGCTTTCAGGGGCCATGAGCTCAGGCAGCAGCACATGACAGCACAAGTGAAAACGAAAAGAGAAAGGCTCTTGTCACACCCCTCTCCTCTACACGTTAACTACCCAGAATCTCCTACACTAAATCCAACCACTTCTTGCCCTAACCATAGGTGACAAACATCCTGCCTTTGCATGAATTATAAAAAGGCACCTCTTCCCCTCTGGGGAGGAAGAATTATAGAAAGAGTATTCTTCTCCCCCTCTTGGCTGATGAATTATGAAGTGAAAGGCTTAACAAGTGGAATGCAGCTGGATTGCCAGCTCAACCCACCAACTCTGCTGGTACCTTGGGCAGTGCACCAACTACACAACTGTGCCGGCTGGCATTTTTCTCCTTACTGCCATCACTGCCACCCAAGACCAAGCACCAGAATACTGTACTCAGACTCCGGCAGCAGCCTCAAAGCTGGTCTCCCTTGCTTCCTCAGAGGATTCTCCACACAACAGGCCAGGGAGACTTTAAACTTTTAAATCACATCACATCATTCCCATGCTCAGAATCCTCTTCAGAAGTCTATTCTCATTCAGAATGAAACCATGACCAGAGTCTGCAACTTTGCTTCTGCAACTTTGCTTTTCATAGTAGGATCCATGGACCAGCACCCAGAAGCCCATTAGAAATGAAAGATCTCAGGTCCTCCTCCAGAACTACTGAATCAGAGTCTGCATTTCAAGAGATTCCCAGGTGATGCCCAGGCCCATTAAAATGTATGAAGTACTGGTCTACCAAATCCAACACGACCCAGTCCCACCCTCTCTCCAACTTTATGTCCCCCCACTCTTGCTCACTCAACTCCGGCCACAAAAATCACTGCTCCTCAGAAATGGCAAGAGCCCCGTCACTTCCGGGCATCTGCTCCCATTCTTCTCTTTGTCTGAAATGCTTATCCATCTGGACATCCACCGAGCTCACTCCCTCACCACTTCCAGATCCCTGCTCACCGTCATCTTCTCAGTGAGCCTTTCCCTGATCACTCCCCTTCTCCTGAACACTCCAGTGTTCTCTAAAGCCCTAGACCCTGCTTTACTTTGATCGTAGCATTTATCACTACCTTATACTGCATTATATTATATTACACATGAAAAGTTCTTCTCCCCCATAAATGTAAGCTCCGTAACTACAAGGGCCTTGTCAGTTTCTGTTCACTGCTTTATCCCCAAGGGCCAACATACAGTAGGTAATCAATAAATATTTGATGAACAAGTGAATATATGAAACTAGTGCTGCTAATGAACAGTGGATTAGGCAAGTATCCAAACCTGTTTTTATAGACATTAAAAAAGGTAACTTAGGCACTTCTGACTTCTAAGAGAAAACGAGCTACAGTTGGCAAGTAACACAGTCAAACCTCCAGCACAAGGACACAGATTTTTAAAAGACCAGATGGCCCTAGGTAGCGTTAACTGTGGCCAGAAGCTACAGAATAATTCAAAATAGAACATACATGTGTTTAAATGTAGGTATTTCCGGGGATGAAAAGAATTGGTAATACCAAGCACTACTGAGGGTATGAAGCAAGAGGAACACTCCTTTACTGCTGGTGGGAATGTAAAATTGTACAGTCACTGGAAGTCACACACCTAGGTATTTACCCACCTGATTTAAAAGCGTATGTCCATACAAAAACCTGCACACAAAAGTTTATAGTGGTTGCCTTAATAATCAAAACTAGAAGCAAACATGTCTTTCAACAGGTGAAGGGATGTACAAAGAGTGGTACATCCATACTATAGATGATACTATGGCCTGATGAAAGGAACAAGTGATTAATCCACACAACAACACGGATAAACCCTAAATGTGCACTGCTCAATGAAAGAAGCCAGTCTGGGAAGGCTACATATTGTATGATTTCATATATACGACATTCTGGAGAAGGCAAAAGTATAGACAGAAAACAGATTGGTGATTGCCAGGGGTCTTGTGGGGCTGAGGCAGGAGACTTGAACAAGTGCAGGTCAGGGGATCTGGGGTGGCAGTGAAACTATTCTGTATGATACTGTAATAGTGAATACACGACACGACACATTTTCCGAAACTCATATAATTTTACGATACAAAGAATGAATCGCAATGCATGTAAAATAAGAAAAAATATCAATCAGGAGGGCAAGATAGCCCAAGATGGAATGCAAATTGTGACGAAAGGATCTAACTCTATTCCAAATGTATGACATAACCTCACTGAAAGGAGTAGGGAAAAGAGGTGCTGACTTACGTAACTTTGGAAATGACTGGAAACTGTAAGACCACAGACAAAAGGAACTGCCCAAAATTGTGTACTTTAGTTGAGAAAGTTGTTTCTCAAGAGGATACAAGGTAACAATTCGGAAAGCACTGTACATGTGTACCTGAACTGGACAAGTAAGTAAATGAATGACTGATGGTGGAAGCCGAGTTTCTCACTATTGCAGTGGGAGATTATGGCCAACCCAGGGGAGAAGGCTAGAATAAAATACGTGGCAATTAGAATTGGTGATATCAGTAGGAAGTCATGTTAAACTTAATACAGACACTTTATACATCCATGTATTTCCTAGCTCGATCCACTGAGAGGGTCTAGAAGCAAAGAACACATCTAGTGCCCTGATCTTAGTTTTGTTGTTGTTTTTTTTTTAAGATTTTTTTGTTGCAGACCATTTTTTAAAGTTTACTGAATTCGTTACAGTATTGCTTCTGTTTTATATTTTGGTTTTTTGGCCGAGAGGCAGGTGGAGTCTTAGTTCCCTGACCAGGGATCAAACCCACACTCCTCGCATTAGAAAGCGAAGTCTTAACCACTGGACTGACAGGCAAATCCCCAGGTATTAGTTTCTAATACTATTCTCCAATAAAAGAAACAAAGGTTTCTCGGAGAAATGGCTGATTCTAGGACTGGAACGGGAAATAATACAAGATGAGCTGGAAACATCATAGTGCCAGAAAGTAAAGATGTGCTCAAAACAACCCCCAAAATGCTGGGGGTATGTCAAAGGGATATAGGAACCAACTGAAAGAACACTCAATAGCCAAAACTAGAATAATGTGAGCAACAAAATAAATAGGGTAGGAGTGCATTATAACCCAAAGTATGATAAACAGTCACGAGTCCATGCTGACAGGAACTGTTGGATAAATAAATAAATAGGGAAGTAGGAAACAAATCTCCTGTACAGAAAAATTCCAAATAACTTATGTAAATATATTTCCCCTCAAGGAGGTGGAGCACAGCTTCGCATGCTTTAAGTTTGGGTTATACTAAGTGACCTGCTTCCAAAGAGCAAAGGATAGAAAAGGAGGAAATAAAAAGTAACCCGACAAACATGACCTCAGCCAGCTGATCAAGGTTAAAAGGTTAACATCAACAATGATGAGTCATGTTGATAGTGCATACCCTTGATATGTTAAGAATACTTCATCTATGTGGTCTTCCTCTCCCAAATCCATAACCCCAATTTAATCATGAGAAAAATATCAGGCAACCCCAAATAAAAGGACATTCCACAAAATTCCTGACCATTAACTCCTCAAAACTGTCAAGGTCATTAAATCCATGGAAAATCTGAGAAACTGTAATAGTCCAGAGGAATCTAAGGAGACATGACAACTCCATGTGATGACAACTACATCTTGGACATGACAACTACATCTTGGGTGGGATCCTGGAACCTAAAAGAAAATTAGGGAACAACTAATGAAATCAGAATAAGGTATAGAATTTCATTAATAATAGATCCGTATTTGTTCATCAGTTGTGATAAATGTCCCAAAGTGATATAAGATGTTACAAAGGGGGGAAATTGGACGCTGGGGATATAGGGACTCTCTTACTATAGTTACATATTTTCTGTAAATCTAAAAGTTAAATTTATTCCAAAAAAAAAAAATGAAGACAAGACTGAATATAACATATTTATGTGTCCCCTTGCCAAGCTGCCATCTCTCATTATCATTTATTAAGTCTCCTATAGATACGCACACCATACTGTACTTGGTAGTTTGCATACGTCATCCTACAAAGTCTCATAACAGCCCTTGGAGCCAAGTATTATTCTAGCATTTTACAGATGGAAAAATAAAGATGATATAAAGTGCAACTAGGCCATGCAACTAGGAAGTGGGGCACATGGCATTCAAACCTATGTTTTCCTGACTCCAGAGTCCACACTCTGTCCACTACACCATTCTGACCCCATAATACAATTCCTAAAATTTCTAAAATACCATGGACTGGAAAAGGCAAAAAAAAAAAAAAAAAAAAAAAAAAAGGAGGTTTAATTCCACAATCCTGAAGAAGTAGCTCCAACATTATGACCTCCAAGAGGGAAAGAGTCAACTTTGGCAATGGCCTGGCCAAATTTGGTCATATTTACCAGAAGCCAGCATCACCCCTTGCCTGAATCTCCCTGGGGTTCCCACCTGCTAAGTGGGCATCAGCATTAAATGACAGCAGCAGTCCCTGGAAGACATAGATGGTACACCCAAACTGGGTAATACGAGGAGAGTTCAGTAAGGTATTATTTGGCTGGGTGTGGAGAAGCCACAAGGAATAGTGCAGTGCCCCAGAGCGAGCAACAGCAAAGCTGTTACCAGCCCCCTACCTGGGAGGACCAGAGGACAGAGCAGTTAACAGCCTGAGAGAAAGAGCCAGGTGAGGAAGGCCACCGGACAGAAGCTACAGACCCTGCAGGGAGGGAGTCAGGGGAATAAAGGCTCCACTCTTGATGTGGAGACAAGGGAACTCTCCTACACCGTTGGTGGGAATGTAAACTGGTGCAGCCACTATGGAGAACGGTATGGAGGTTCCTCAAAAAACTAAAAGTAGAACTACCATATGATCCAGCAATCCCACTCCTGGGCATATATCTTGATAAAACTATAATTCAAAAAGATACATGCACCCCTATGTTCATAGCAGCACTATTCACAGTAGCCAAGACATGGAAAAAACCTAAATGTCCGTCAGCAGACGAATGGATAAAGAAGATGTGGCACATATATACAGTGGACTACTAGTCCACCATAAAAAAATTTTTTTAAAAAATGGAGTTCTTCCATTTGCAGCAGCATGGATGGGCCTAGAGATTATCATACTAAGTGAAGTTAAGTCAGAAAGAGAAAGACAAATACCATATGATACCACTTATATGTGGAATCTAAAATATGACACAAATCAACTTATCTATGAAACAGAAACAGACACACAGACATAGAGAACAGAATTGTGGTTGCCAAGGGGGAGGGTGGGTGGAGGAGGGATGGATTGGGAGTCTGGGGTTAGCAGATGCAAACTATTATACATAGAATAGATAAACAACAAGGTTCTACTGTATAGCACAGGGAAATATATTCAATATCCTGTGATAAACCATAATGGAAAAGAAATGTATGTGTGTGTATGTTTATTTATACATATATATATATATGTGAATCACTTTGCTGTACAGCAGAAAATAACACAATGTTGTATATCAACTATACTTCAATAAAATAAATAAAAAAGCTCCACTCTTACCTTTCTCCCACCCTAGGTGCCCCCTATTGGCCAACCGCAATCAAAAGCCAATGGTCAATGGAGCTTGAAGAGACATGCCACTTGGAGCTCTCAGCAGGATAAACTGAAGGGGAAAATGGATCTGAAGGGACAAATAGCAGCTCTTCAACACACAAGGGGAACTGGTTAGCTGTTCTAACTACACACAACTACAACTGACTCTGACTGTGTTTGACTCAGGGAGGTCTGTTCTCACTGTCACCATTTTAGAGTTAGTTAGAGGCTGTATCCATTCAGACTCCCAAAGCAGATCACCTTTCCCATCTCCCTGGTCAGGACACAAAAATGCTGTTTTAATGTACTATATTTTCCCCTCTGATTCTAATTCAAGAGAACGTAAAAAGATTGAAGTTTGATCACTGTTTAACTGCCACTCTATAGGAGTCTATTCCAACAGAAGGTCTAGCAGTTGAAAGGAACTGATAAGAAACAGTGATTATTAATTGATCGATTCTCCCAAGAACAATAAAGATAAGGACTGTACTGAATCACTTGTACTTGCAGTATTTTTCTAGGGAAAAGAAAGAAAGAACAGCCATGCCCTGAGTTCTTGAAGCTTTAGGTCAGTTTACCAGTCTGCTACGTGGACATCACACATTTCTAACTGAAGTTTGTTTAGCCACCAGCCCAAAAAGGCCCAACTCCTGGACCATCAAATGGCTGTAGGGGGCACCATCTTCCTAGAACAAAAAGTGAACCTGGAGTGGTCCAAAAATGCTGGCCCTGACCCCAAGGAAGTCATGCTTATCACTATCCGGAAGCAGCATGACCCCTCAGTCTTAATAATTAAGCAAGTTTTCTTTTTTTTTTTTTTTTTTTTTTTAAAGGTTTGAACTTTTTTTTTTTTTTTTTTTTTTTTTAATTTATTTATTTATTTTTGGCTGTGTTGGGTCTTCGTTTCTGTGCCTGGGCTTCCTCCAGTTGCGGCAAGTGGGGGCCACTCCTCATCACGGTGCGCGGGCCTCTCACTGTCGCGGCCTCTCCTGTTGCGGAGCACAGGCTCCAGACGCGCAGGCTCAGTAATTGTGGCTCACGGGCTCAGCCGCTCCGCGGCATGTGGGATCTTCCCAGACCAGGGCTCGAACCCGTGTCCCCTGCATTGGCAGGCAGATTCTCAACCACTGCGCCACCAGTGAAGCCCCTAAGCAAGTTTTCTTTAAAAGAAAGTACCCAAACAGAAACTACTTTATAGGTAATTCTTTTAAAATACCCAAACAGAAAAAGCGACTTCAAGAAAAAGGGATGCAAATAACTAATTAGCTCCAGGTTGTCTGCAGAAAGGATGATCCATAGCCTCTTCTTCAATACAATCTGAAGCTTTCATAGAATAATGCCCAAGATCTTAACACCCTGGTTGACTAACTTACCAAGCACCATAACATTACTGAAACACCCCAAGCTAAACTTTGATAATCATACTGATCTTCATGGCCTTAAATTCAATAAAGAATCGGCTCTGTTTTCCCCAGCATTGATATATTTAAGGATAAATCTCAAATGAAAAAGATGTGTGTGTGTGTGTGTGTGTGTGTGTGTGTGTACGTTGGCACACCATTTATAACACTGGTGGTGCTAATGGACAAAGGGGTGAACTAACATTGAGCGTCAACCTTTACATACACATTAATTCATTATATCCTTTCTATAACTCTATAAGGAAAATCTTTGCAGCTGAGGAAACTGAGCATGAGAAGGTAAATTCCTGAAGACCACACAGATACAAGTGGCCAAACTAGTATTCACAGAGCAAGCTCTTTCCAATGCACCACATTCTTCAGAGATCATACTGTTCTAAGCTTTATAGAGAGCATATAATCTCATTTTTTATTCTATATTAAACAGCCAGGTAAAAAATTATATCTGTATTTTCTATCAAAAAGCCACTGCTGACCTTTAATTTCCATAATACCAGAAGTCTTCTACATGTGGTCCGATGTAAAATATTTCTTTTAGAATATTGTGTTGATTTTTAAAATTGACGTGTTCCCGCCTTCCTGATAACAAGAATTTTTCAACCATCATAATATGCCTCCCAGCCTTGACTGCCAGGAAAACAAGCACCAAAATTAAGACTCAATCACAATAGCTTGATTAGGTTTTTGGTAGAGAATTTGCTTTTTCCTTCTTTTTATGGATTTGAGTGTTCATGATATTAATTTACTGTATGCTTAACGAAAATTCAGGCAGCACAAATCAACGAGTCTTTTATATATATGTATGCATGTTCCAGGAAATATGATTTGATCCAAGATATATCTAAGTTCATGAAGTAGGAATCCATTAATATCAAGGATGTTCCTATACAGTATATCAAATGTTTTTTTAAATGAGCATCTTTTCCTTAATCTGAACTATGACTCATAATTTTTTATGAGCTTAGATTTACTCTCTGAAAAATAATAGTATTGAATCTGTTGTTAGCTATTAGCTCTGTTTGTTGCAGGAGAAATATTTCCTAGCATGCCCATCATTAGGTGATAATAAAGACCTAAATAATAATAATGGTGTTAATAATTTATTTGGTTATACAGCAAGTGTCCCTCTAAACAGCAAGTGTCCCTCTAAGTGAAGAGGAAGGTCTCACATTTCTAAACCACTCTGTGGCAGTTCAGCAGGTGAATTAAATATTTAGCAGGCTGCTTAATATTTCATTGTACACAAATCATAGTGGGTTTTAACCACCCTTGGGTACAAAAACAGTGATCAAATGCCCCATGTATATCTAAATTTAATTGATAAATTGTTTTAAAAGGCATTACAGTCAGTACACAAGAAAGGATGCTTGAAGGACCACAACACTGGGTTATCATAAAGCAATTATAGCAGTTTGCTGATGGAAGATTTTGTTATCCTCTCAGGAGAAACAATCTGAGGACAGGTAGATTTCACTCCTGCTCTGTACATTTCTGAAATCAAGAGAAACTATGTTCCCTGCTCCTGTTACAAAGGAAGTCGGTACTTCAGCCAAAATATTCTGGCTCCCTTGCTACTACATAGCTTTCCCCTTTGCCTTCACTGAACATATATTGCTAAAATCTACTTGGAAATGAAAGGAAGTTAATTCTCCAAGGATCCATGGGATTGTGTTGCCTCTGGCTGTTCTCACTTCCTTTCCCACCCTGTACGTATCTGTCAGCTTTGAAAATCTCTCGTGATGGTAACTGGCAATTTACCCTTATTAATGTTCCCCTTGTATTTAAAGTGTTTTCCTCATTACCAGCTGCCTCTTATTCTGTCCCTTATAATGGGGAAGAAAAATCCATCTCTACCCAAGTTAGTAGGACTCGGGGAGGTTTACACGGAATTGCTTATTAAACAGTTATTAACTGTTCGGAAACCACACATGGATTTGTGTTATTGTAACAGCCACTCATTTCCATACAAGCAGCTCCCTAAATATGCAGAAGCCATTTCTCTACAATAACAGTTTAACCACATGTCGACATTATGCAAGCAGAATGAAATAATGCTCCGGTTTAAGATACTCTCATTTCCTTCTCTGAAGTCCCCTCCTAGTTCCTGCCCTCCATATCACAGCATGTGCTGAAAATTACTGCCTTCGTTTATCCATTCAAAGCTGCACAATCACACCCCAGCCCTCAGACACAACCCCACTCACTGCCTTGCCAAGTGCATTACAATACCATTCAAACCATCCTCCTTGGTTTCAAATGCTCTCTTATACTTGTTAGAGCCTCTTTAATGGGCCCTTCTTTTGCTTCCCTGCCATTTTACTTCTCCTAATGTAGAGACTAACCAGAGAACACTGAAACAGAGACAGAAAGGGGGAAAAATAAACTGTGTGAAGACGTATATTTGAAGAGGTAGTCTTAACTACCTCGGGCTGAGATCAAAACAAGCCCTTCTAAGAGGCTTGATGATGAACCAGACTAGGCCCACCATCTCTATTTCTTAAAACGGGTTCATCCAATGCTATCTCAAATGATTCCAGACACAACCAACTCTGCAGAATGGAAACTGACCTCTGAGGGAACTCAGGTTTTCTCATCTGTAAAATGAGAAATCTGAACTGAAAAAATTTCAAGATTTCCTTCAGTTGAGTCCAGAGATAAACGCACGCACCTATGGTCACCAAATCTATGACAAAGGAGGCAAGAATATACAATGGAGAAAAGACAGTCTCTTCAATAAGTGGCGCTGGGAAAACTGGACAGCTACATGTAAAAGAATGAAATTAGAACATTCTCTAACACCATACACAAAAATAAACTCAAAATGGATTAAAGACCTATATGTAAGACCGGATACTGTAAAACTCTTAGAGGAAAACACAGGCAGAACACTCTTTGACATAAATCACAGCAAGATCTTTTTTGATCCACCTCCTAGAATAATGAAAATAAAAACAAAAATAAACAAATGGGACCTAATTAAACTTAAAAGCTTCTGCACAGCAAAGGAAACCATGAACAAATGAAAAGACAACCCACAGAATGGGAGAAAATATTTGCAAATTTAGCAACCGACAAGGGATTAATCTCCAAAACGTACGATCAGCCCATACAGCTCAATATCAAAAAAACAAACAACCCAATCAAAAAATGGGTGGAAGATCTATATAGACACCTCTCCAAAGAAGACATACAGATAGGCAAAAAGCACAAGAGAAGATGCTAAACAGCACTAATTACTAGAGAAATGCAAATCAAAACTACAATGAGATATCACCTCACACCTGTCAGAATGTCCATCATCAAAAAATCTACAAACAATAAATGCTGGAGAGGGTGTGGAGAAAAGGGAACCCCCCTACACTGCTGGTGGGAATGTAAATTGGTACAGCCACTATGGAGAACGGTATGGAGGTTGCTTGAAAAACTAAAAATAGAGCTACCTTATGATCCAGCAATCCCACTCCTGGGCATATATCTGGAGAAACCATAATTCGAAAAGACACATGCACCCTAATGTTCATTAGAGCACTAAATACAATAGCCAGGACATGGAAGCAACCTAAGTGTCCATCAATGGATGAATGGATAAAGAAGATGCAGTACATATATACAATGGAATATAACTCAGCCATAAAAAAGAATGAAATAATGCCATTTGCAACAACATGGACGGGGACCTAGAGACTGTCATACTGAGTGAAGTAAGTCAGACAGAGAAAGGCAAGTATCATATGATATCACTTAGATGTGGAATCTAAAAAAATGGTACAAATGAACTTATTTACAAAACCGAAATAGAGTCACAAATGTAGAAAACAAACTTATGGTTACCAAGGAGGTAAGGCGGTGGGGGAGGGATAAATTGGGATTGACATATGCACACTACCATATATAAAATAGATAACTAATAAGAACCTACTGTATAGCACAGGGAACTGTACTCAATACTCTGTAATGACCTATATGGGAAAAGAGTCTAAAAAAGAGTGGATATATGTATATGTATAACTGATTCACTTTGCTGTACAACAAAAACTAACACAACATTGTAAATCAACTATACTCCAAATAAAAATTAATTTTAAAAATACCCAAAAAAATACAGTTATTTGTGTCCCTGTATCTCCAGTGGTCATGGCAGATTGCACTGCAAGTTGCATCATTTGCCAGAATAAACGTCTCTCCCTTCCAAGGGATAAATTATATTGGGGAGCAGAGACATGTAAACCATAAGGATTTAGGACCATTCCTAGAATGGATGACATATGTACAAAGGATGAGGGAGAACTAGGAGAAGACACTCCAGGTCTACCTGGGAAAGTCAGGAAAGGCTTCATGGATGAGGTGGCTCTAGATGTGTTTTAAAGGATGAGTAGGAGTTTACACGGCAGACAAACAGGATGAGCACATGATAAGCCCAGGGAACCACACAGGCCATAAAATTAAAGTCTGCAAGATCCTAGGTTATTCTGGACACTACAGAAGTTCTGTGCTCTCTAGAAGCAAGAAAGTTCAGGAGAAGAAAATCCGGAGAGTTGATCTCTCTTGCTCCCTCTCTCTGAGAATCCCTCTCTCAATATCTCTCTCTCTCTTTTTCTCTCTCTCAGTCTGTCCTTCCCTCCTTCCCTCCCTCCTCCTCTCTCTTCTCTTGTTCTCTCATTCAGCTCCTATAGAGTCTTAGCCCATCATCCCAAATGTTAAGACGGAAAACATGAGAAAATTGCAAAAGCCTTCACAAATCTGCATCTACTTGAAAAATAGCTCATCTTGTAAACATTTCCCACATACAACTTTGGCAGGTTTGATACAAGTTAAACAATATACTACTCTCAACAGATTCACTTAGCTGTGTGATTAACAGATGAACACACCCATATTCCCCTTGATTACAGATTTGAAGTTTTCTATTCTAATCTGAAAGCAATGAGTCACACAATATTACAATCCACTTTGCGGGGAAGATATCACAAAATTATCACCTACTGATAGATACTGAATATATGCCACAGAGAAGTGAAATAAGCCAGGAGATGGTGGACATGGGTTTCAAACTCAGGCAGTCTAACCCAAGAGCTTATCTTCCTTAATAGGATGTTTAACTACCTCCCAAAGGAGGAGGTGGTCACAAAAAAAAATCTATTGTAAAAATAGTTGAAACGGATGCAAATATAATGATGGACAAAATTGTGGTGGTCTGTGAGTTGACGAATATTTTTAAGGATATACTACATAAAAGATTATAGAACCTAACTTAATCTGAGAAATAATGTGGGAGTTCAGATACAAACAGGTCAGGATTTCCTTAAAGTATAGAATATAAACCTGTTTTACAAAAGAATCCAAATTTCTATAGACCACTCTCATCAGAATATCTTTTAGAGTGGACGCATACCTCAAAGAAAACTCTACACATTTTAAAAAGCTTCCTCCTTTCAAATTACCATTTTCAAGTATTAGTTACATGGTTATTGTATTTACATAATGATTCAATCATGTCCATGTTATTGAGAGCAGAAGTAAAATCAAAGTGGCCCATCTTGAGATCCAGAACAGTGGAACCACCGTTGTACGTATAGACATGTATTAATTAAGAATGAGCCTCCTAAGAATAACTTACTTGGGGATGTAGAAATTTATGTTGATCCCATTGAAAAGGCAATATTCTAATCTCTGAAAGTTCTGTATTTCTGCCAAAGTAACACTAATCCAAAAGAAGTACTCCAAAGTGACAAAAAGACTATGTATAATATACAAATAAAGATATGCTTGGGCATCTATGTGTTTGTGGGGGGGCGTGTGTGTGTGCACACGCATGCACACGCATGTAGAGTCAAACACTCTTAGCAATTAACAAGTGACTTAGTTGGTGCAGCCACTGTGGGAAACAGTATGGAGGCTCCTCAGAAAACTAAAAATAGAATTACCATACGATCCAGCAATCCCACTCTTGGGCATATATCTGGACAAACCATAATTCAAAAAGATACATGCACCCCTATGTTCATAGCAGCACTATTCACAATAGCCAAGACATGGAAAAAACCTAAATGTCCACTGACAGAGGAATGGATAAAGAAGATGCGGTACATGTATGCCATGGAAAACTACTCAGCCATAAAAAAGAAAGAAATAATGCCATTTGCAGCAGCATGGATGGGCCTAGAGATTATCATAACAAGTGAAGTAAAGTCAAAAAAAGAAAGACAACTACTATATGATATCACTTATATGTGGAACCTAAAATATGACACAAATGAACCTATCTATGAAACAAACAAAATCATGGACACAGAGAACAGACTGGTGGTTGCCAAGGGGGAGGGGGTTGGGGGGAGGGAGGGAGCGGGAGGTTGGAGTTAGCAGATGTGAGCTTTTATATTTATCATAGAATGGATAAACAACACGGTCCTACTGTATAGCACAGGGGACTATATTCAATACCCTATGATAAACCATAATGGAAAAAGAATACTAAAAAACAAGAATGTATATTATGTATAACTGAATCACTTTGCTGTACAGCAATAATTAACACAACACTGTAAATAAAAAAATGACCTTCAAAAATGTGACTCTGAACTCTGAAAACTCAAATGCTGATTGGCTGAAAAGGAGGTAATGACTTAACAATATATCAGAAATGACCTGAATTAAATTATAGACATGCTTGAAACACAGGTCAGTGAATTTGAAGGTGAAATTGGGTTGCAAAAAAAGCAATCTATGGGAACTATTGATAAACGAGTAAGGGATTCTTTTTTTGTCACTGAAATGAAATAAATAGGCTCCAGTTAATGGTTCCAACTGTTTAAAAAAGAAACACTTCTAACGTTTGTAGAACTTAAGTGTTAAAATTATCTGCTCAATCTCCTAAAACACCTCCAAAATGTATTTTGCACTATGAAATTGGATGATTACAGTGTAGGTTAGTAATGACATTACAGAAAAATCCCAGGGCCAGCCAATGTCTTTCTTGCTATATGAAAATAAATCATTTTTCTTCCTGAGCTAACAGATAAGTGTTAACAACTATCCTACATGGCAAGTTTAGATGGAAAATATTGCTTTTGTTTAGTAAAGAAGAGGAGGAAAAGGAATTCCTTCATCAAGTAAGACAGCATTAAGTTTGCAAAAGGGAATTTTAGATGAACCCCCAAAATGTACAGATTCACACTGAAAGTAGCAATATGAGAGTCTACTAGGGCAAGATGTCCAAAACTTGCAAGTGAATTTCTGGGTAAGGCCTAAAGGAAGTCAGGAAATGAGTGAAGACTACAAAACCAAGAGGAAAACATTACCAACTACTTCTACTGTCTAGTTGATCAATGTTTACAGGTGTTTGAGTTTTAAGAGGAAATTGGCTAGGTAAACTGCAAACAAATAGTTACTTTTTTACATAAGTTCAACAGAGAGTGGTATAGACAGTGTGGCCTTGGTCAGTACTGATTTTGCAAGAGAGTAAGAATGTTTACTGGCCAGTTTGGTTGTTACTGATTTGGTTTTGGTACAGTGTTGATAGCACGTCAGTGGTTCCCAGCCTGGAACAGTACCACCTCTCCATGGGATCTTTTGGAAATGTGTATAGACATTTTTGGCTAGCTGAAGGTAGAAACTAGCATTTGTAAGATAGGGAAGGGGACAAGGATGCTATATATTCTATATGCAGAATGGTCTTACATAAGGAAGGACTATGCCACCCAAAATGCTGTTAAGTGACCCCATGAAAATATACTGGGATATTTCCCTACCCACCAAATCCCCTCCCTTCAAAATGCATTCTGGGGTGTCTAAAGCAATCCCTAGACTGGCAACCTTGCAAAGAGACCCCAGAACTGGATGCACAGTTTTCAAGGAGCTGTTCCCAAGTGGTTAGCAGCCAATCAAACTAGGTGACAATCAAGAGAAGGTCAGGCATACTTTGATGTGTAAAATAAGGGTTGTGAACATGCAAGATTTAAGCAATTCAGCCCCTGAATCTTGTTTTTCTAATGAAGGAGGGAAGACAGTCAAACCGAAGCAACTGATTTGAAAAGTATAATTTTAGAGCTTAATGTACTATATCAACCAATAGCTATCCTTGAGCCTCAGGTAAGGGCTCAAGAAATGATATTCCAAGTAGGAAATAGAGAAAAGAGCATAGGAGAGAGAAAAAATAAACTTAATGGAATGCATAATTTTTCTAGGTTCTTCTCACTGTAGTAATGATAGCCCTTTAAGTTCTCTGAGAATCATCTTACTTGTCAGTGTTTGCAAGGATGTGGCTTGCCTCGTGTATAATCACCTCCAAGGAAGACGAAACTTGCCAGGTTGTTTGGTCCAGGTATACAAAATACCCCATGTGAAAGTTCTAGTTTTAAATAACTGTAAGTGTTCGCATACTGTAGAGAGTACTTGGAGACAACATTTTGTGAAAAGGTGCTCATGCTTTGAAACCAGCATCAGTTGATACCATCAGGCTACACACCTTATATGAAGGCTAAGACTGAAAGGGAAGGATGAATAAAATGCAAACCATAAAATGTCCCCCCTAAACGTTCAGAAAACGGAAGTGCCTACACTCAATAAAAATGATTATAATGTGTGCAGAATTGCATTGCTTTCCATCTGACCAGTCTCAAAAAGATCATGAACAATCATTATGTGTAATCAACGGCCTATTTATCTGCAACACATGAACAAGCCCATTTCAAATAAGCCTTGCTCCATGGTCTTGACTCTGACGTTTCATCTGCACTAGTGAGACTCCTCTGAGCAGACGTCTGCTCTGAGTTTGTTCATTCTGATGAGGTGACCTATGGAAAGACTCATGTCCTCTCCAATTGTTTTTAAGTCCATTAATTCAAAATGCAGAGAGGTTATATAATTAATGTGTGTGTTTTGGTGACTCATGGTCTTGAGAGAGCTAGAAAAATGTGGTCATTTAAGTCTTTCCCCTGACTTGGGGTTGGAAAGTAGTTGGTCTAAACCAACCCGTGGAGACCGGAATAATTTCCCAGAAAGAAAATTTCTCACCCTCTCTCAATACCCTGCTCCAGGATCTGAACTTAGTGATTCACATGCGTACTACTCTGTTTTTCTTCAAAGGCTCCTAAGTGAACAAAAATTGGATTTCTACCAAAAACGTCCCAGACACTTCACTTATTAATAATTATTCTTGCTCTTCTTTTTGACAAAAACAAATGAATCTTCACTTCTCTTTTTTGCAGGTCATCAAATACAGTATCTTAATATCTTGGCCAGTAAAACTGACAATGGTGTATTCTGTCAAACACTTTCAAAATTTAAGTAGGGTATCTTCATAAATGTCCCAGAGAGAGAAGCACAGAAAATTCTGTTTACAATTTTCAATTACTGTTAAATAAAACCCCAATCTTAAAAATGGAAGCCCTTTAAGGAAAAAGACAACATGACTTCAGTCTTGGGAGAATTTATATTGTGACATGCCTGTAACTTCATAAACAGTCTCTTTCCAAATCTCAACAAATACTAACTTTAAAGGAACTCAAAAATCCAAGAATTGATTAGAAGCACAAATATAAAAATACTGGGGACTATTTCAGCTTTATAATTTAGTAATTAATCAGTGAAGATCTTGAGTTAGATTTTATAACTAAATGACTCTCTACTGCCACCTACAGGTAGTACCCAACTCTTATAATCCACTCTTAAAGGACTGCAATGAGACTTTTGCACACCTAGACTAGCTTCCAAAGAGAACCTCTCATAGTTGTGTGAATTAGACAGCCATCCAGTCTACTGTTGAAGTTCCACAGTTCCCAGCAGGGATCCATGCTATGTCCAAATTTCCAGACCTTTCCAGGAAGAACCGACTAGAATCACAGGAAAATAAAAGTGAAAGTGTCCTTAAACACCAGTTCATGCCCCTTCTCAGGCTGAGCCAGGGTCTACATCAGGTTCCCTAACATCTGCCTGCCATGCTCTCTGCAGTCCCTTTAACTTTATTCCCTCACAAATGATATTTCCTGACTCGTGCTGTTAGAATGGTTGTAAAGGTCATGGCTACCTGTTGAGGTCCTGCTGAAACTACTAAAAAAAAAGTATAAATTTCAAAAATCATATTTTCAAAGACATCAAAAAGCTGTGGCAGCAATGAAGTCTAGATGAACTAAAATTACAGAGCCAGAAGAACACTTTCTAGGTAAGAAGACGGTAAATGAGGGTAAGATATTTTGTGTGTATGTATTCAGTAAGCAAATGAGACAGATAATCAAGAGGAAAAAAACGACAGAAGCAGATTCACAAATGATCCAGGTATTAGAGTTAGCATATAAGAACTTTAAAAAATGTACGTGATAAAAATAATCATTCAAGATGAACTATACAATGCCATGGATGCTTACTGAAATCTCTAAGGTAACCACAAAAAAACACAACTATGCATAGAAAGATTGGATGAGAAAAAATAGAATAATAAAATTCTTGTTTAATCCACAAGAAGGCAGGAAAAACAGAGCAACAAATAGAAAGTAAAAAGCAAGATGGTAGATGTGAACTCATTTATGTCATTAACTGTATTACATATTACATATTTATTACATAAACAGACGAATAATCAAAAGACAAATTGTGAGAATATATAAAAAATAGCAATAGCTAACTATATGCTGGTGTGTTAGGCAGATAACAGCTCCTGCAAAGATGTCCATGTTCTCTGTTACCTTACATGGCAAAAGGGACTTGGCAAATATGATTAAGTTAAGGATCTTAAAATAGGAAGATTATCCTGGATTGTCCAGGTGGCCCAGTGTAATCACAACTGTCTTTATAAGTGAAAAGGGGATTCAGGAGAGTCAGCATCAGAGTGATGCAATGTAAGAAATGCAATTGCTGGCCTTAAATATGGAAAGGGGCCACGAGCCAAGGAATGTGGGCAGCCTCTAGAAGCTGGAAAAGGCAGGGAAATGGATTTTCCCCTAGAGATTCCAGCAGGAACGCAGGCCTACTGACACCTTGATTTTAGCCCAGTGAGACCCATTTTGGATTTGCAACTACCAAAACTGTAAAAAAGTTAATTTGTGCTAGTTAGGTCAACACGTATATGGTAACTTGTTACAGCAGCAATAGGAAACTAATATAATTGGTTATAAGAGAAACATCTCAAATATAAGGATATAGATAAGTCAAAAGTAAAGAATGGAAAAAGATACATCAAGCAAATACTAACCAAAGAAGTCAGGTGTGCCTCTATGAATACCAGACAAAGCAGACTCTTTACAATAAGATTTACTACACATAAATGGGGATATTTCATAAATATCAAATTGTCAGTAAAACTGGAAGACATGGCAATCCTAAATTTTTAAACTCGAGGGGAAAAAAATGGAACTAGACAAATCCGCTATCATCATTGGAGATTTTAACAGCCTTCCCTCAAGAACTGAAAGAACAGCAGACAAAAAATTGGTAAGGGTGTAAAAGATATGAACAATACAATTAACTAAACTGATCTAATGAAAGGTATACAGAGAAATGCCCATCAGCTGCAGAATACACATTCTTTTCAAATGCACAGAGAACACTTCCAAAGTAGATCATACACTGGGTCATAAAGCAAAACTTGACAAATCCCAAGGGACTGAATCATATAGACAATGTGCTCTGATTCCCAAGAGAATTAATTTAGAAATAAAAAGAAGATAACTAGAACAATCCACCTTGAAAACTGAGTAAAACACTTCTAAATAGGAAAAAATAGAAATTATAAAATATTTTAAGTGAATGAAAATGAAAATGTAATTTATAAAAACGTACGCAATGCAGCTAAAGCAGTGCTTGTAAGGAAATTTTAGCTACATGCATACATTAGAAAAGTATAAAGGTAGAAAATCAATTATCTAAGCTTCTGTCTCAAGAAAAAGAACAAAAAATTAAAATTGAACAAAGTACAAGGAAATATAAAGATAAGACATAAACTAATGAGACAGAAAGCAGATATATAGAATTCAATATAGTCCAAAAGTTGCTTCCCATAAAAGATTTGAAAATTGATATACACTTAGCAAGACAGAACAAGGAAAAAAGAAAAAATACAAAGTTCACTTATCAGGAATTAATGAGGGGCATCACTACAGACAAAAAGATAATGAGAGAATATTATGAACAAATTTATGGCAATAAATCTGTCAACCTAGAAGAAAGGGACAAATTCACTGGGAAATACAAATTACTAAAATGTATGGAAACATAAATGAATATCTGAATTCATAATTAAAAACCTTTCCACAAAAGCTCGGACGGCTTTACTGAGGAATGCCTTCAAACATCTAAGAAAGAAACAATACCAAATTTAAACATACTCCTTTATGGAAAAAATAAAGTGGAAATACTTTCCAATCTACTTTATGTGACTAGGATAATCCTGATATTGAAACTCAAGAAGAATATTACAAGAAAAGAAATTAGAGACTGTCATCCCTCATGAACATGGATACAAATATTCTGAACAAAATTTTAGCAAATTAAATGCGGCAATATATAAAATGAAGATACAACATAATCAAGCAGGTTTATTCCACAAGTGCAAGATTGGTTTAATATTTAAAAGTCAATCAATGGAACATGAATAATAAAAGACAAAATTCCTGAACAGTACTATATCAAAAATAAATAATTTCCTCTTCAAAAGACATGGTTAAGGAAAGGAAAAGATAAACTACAGGCTGGGAAAAATTTTGTGATATATATATATATATATATATATATATATATATATATATACACACACACACACACACACACACACACACATATATGAATGAAAGGGCTCCTATCCAGGATATACAAAGAGCCCTTATAAGTCAATAACAAAGATACAAACAACTCTACTTGTTGATGGGCCAAAGATTTGAACAAATACTTCACAGAGATGATATACAAATGGAAAATAAGCAGATAAAATGATGCTCAACATCATTAGTCATCAAGGAAATGTAAAGAAAAGCCAAATGAGATACCATCACAAACCCACAAGAATGGCTAGAGTCAAAATGAGGAACATTACCAAGTGTTGGCAAGGATGTAGAGAAAATGGAAATCCCATACATTACTGATAAGAATGTAAGATGGCACTGCTGCTTTGGTAAAGTATTTAGCAGTTTCTTAAAAGTTAAACACAGGCTACCAAACAGCACAAGAATTCCACTCATACATTATTAACTAAAATAAATGAACACATATGCTCATACAAAAACACTTGTACCCAAGTGTTCGTAAGAGCAGAATTCATAATAGCCAAAAACTGAAAAGAACCCAACAGCTTTCACATGATGAAAGAATAATCACAATGTGATATGTCAATATAATGGAATACCACTCAGCAATAAAAAGTCATTAAATACTGAGACATGCAACAACATGAAAGAATTTCAAAAACATTCTGGTGAGAGAAAGAAGCTTAACACAAAAGATATGTTTGTGTGATTCCACTTATATAAAATTTCAAGGATAGGCAGTGTAACTATAGAGACAGAAGAAAGATCAGTGGTTGCTTGGGTGTGGAATGGGGATTTATTGAAAATAAACACAGAGGAAATTCTTAAAAAGGACATTATTTTTAGGAAATTTTGGGTTCAAAGCAAATCTTAAAGGAAATACAGAGATTTCCCATATAGCCCCCCCATCCTCCCCCCCACGCACAGCCTCCCCCGCTAGCAGCAACCCCACCCCACAAAGATACGTTTGTTCCAATGGGTGAGCCTGCGTTGACAAGTCATGATCACCCCAAGTCCATAGTTTGCACTAGCGTTCGCTCTTGGTGTTGTATAGTCTATGGGCTTTTGACAAATGTATGATGACATGATCCACCGTGATAGTACCATACACAATAGTTTCACTGCCTTAAAAATCCTCTGTGCTCCATCTATTCATCCCTCTGCCCCCCCTAACTCCTGGCAACCACTTATCTTTTCATCATCTCCACAGTTTTGCCTTTTCCAGAATGTCACAGAGTTGGAATCATACAGCCTTCATAGCTTGGCTTCTCTCACTCAATAATAGGCATTTAAAGTTCCTCACAGAAGAATTTTTGAGGGACGATGGAAGTGTTCTAACCCTAGACTGTTGACACAGAAGGATGCTCAGCACCACCAGCCATCAAGAAAATACAAACCCAAAATATGAGATACTACTTCACACCCACTAGGATCAAAAAGACAGACAATAACAAAGGATGGTGAGGAGGCGGAAAAATTAAAACCTTGTATACTCTGGTGGGAATGCAAAATGGTGCTCTGAAAAACAGTCTGGTCATTCAAAAGGTTGTACAATACAGTTATCCTATGATCCAGCAATTCCACGCCTAGGAATACCCAAGAGAAACTAAAACAGACTCACACAAAGACTTGTACATGCATGTTCATAGCACTACTCATAACAGCTAAAAAGCAGAAACACTTAAAGGGCTATTAGCTGATGAATAAAATGTGGTATATCCATGCAATGGAATATTATGGGACAACAGAAAGAAATGAATACTGATAAATACTGATGAACATGGGTGAACCTTGAAAACATTATGCTAAGTGACAGAAATCCATCACAAAAGATCACATACTGTATGATTCTATTTGTATGAAATTTCCAGAATAGAAAAATTTATAGCGAAAAGAACATAGATTAGAACAGCCAGGGGCTGGAACGGGCAGGCAGGGGGAGGGAGGGGAGGAGTTAAAGAAACCGAGGAGTGACTGTTAATGGAAATGGGGTTTCTTTGGGGGTGATGAAAATGTTCTAACATTTATGGTGGTGATGATTACACAGTTCTGTTAATGTTCTAAAAACCACTGAATTGTACTCTTTAAATGGGTGAATTGTATGGTATGTTAATTGCACTTCAATAAAATTGTTATTTTTTAAAAAAAAACTAAGCCTGCTGTTTTGATGCAGTTATGAAAACAAATGGCTTATGGAGATGGTTACATAACTATACCTTAACAGCTTTCTTTGTCCAAAAGCAATGTCTATTGGCACAAAGAGATGCAGGTTTTTTGGGGGGAGATGGGTGCCTAGGAGTGCTATATCTTGATTCACTAATTTTGTTTCTCTAAGACCCTTAGTTTTTCTCTCTTACTTCTTTCTTTCCCATTACTACAAAGTGTCCAATGGACACCCCCTCATGCCAAGTCACCCCCTTCTCCACTAGATGCAATGCCTCACTGAGACTGTCATGTTTATTCCCATAGACATTTAAGTTATTTCCTTTTAATACCCCAGGGGCCAACACTGATCTACCAAGTCTTAGACCTCCTCTTAAAATCTCCAATCCAGGTGGTACTTTCCTTTTTGCAAGTGAATATTCTCTATGTGATTATCAATCTTCCTGTTTCCCTTCTCCTTTTTTCTCAGTTTCCTCTACTGGACTTGGGCGTTTCTCTAATTTGAGGTCAACTGAAGTTTGTAGTGTCCTGGGTCTCTCAGTTATGCTGTGGTTTTATTTGCTCTCTTTCTTGATCTGTATTCTTTCTTGGGAAGATGTGTGGATAGATCTGGATTTAGAGAGACCCCATTATCCAATGGGAACTTAGAAGCCCTACGTAGCACTTTTACTACTACCGATATGCTACCATAGTGTCGATAGTGTAAATTACAGTCCTGGAAATCTCCAAGGACTTTCATCTTTTTAGAGAGAAAATGTTTTAACCCAGACAACAGGAAACAAGATACAAGGCAATATGTAATTGAAAGCTCTATTAGCTACAGAAATTGTACACGTTATAGAAATTTGAAATAAAAGTGGAGATAACTGTGACAAATTATTGATAAAAGCTTCATAAAGAAGGCAGGATTTTATTTTAACGTTAATGAACAAATAAGATTTGTTATAGAATTGAAGTCTGGATATGATAACAATATCTAGTTTCAATACAAGTAGCCAGATATTATTTTAGTATTTTGAGATATTAAATAGGTTTTATTTTCCTCCACATTTTCTTTATTATCTATTCTTTCCCCCATTCAGTCCATGAGGTTTATTACCTATGGGGAAACATAATTCATAAAAAATGGGGTGGAGGGAGTTGAATTTCAATACACAGGCACACACACACACACACACACACACACACACACACACACACACACACACACACACACACACACACACACACACACACACACACACACACACACACACACACACACACACACACACACACACACACACCAAACTAGGAAAGGTTCCCAGGCACTGGGAGGCTACAGAGAGTTAGACAGGAAGCAACAGTGAGCTTACAATTTGGTAAGGCTTGGGGAACAAAGCCCCTTCCCTTCCCCAGGCCCAGGTAAATCTCTAGATAGGTTTGGGAAATAAAACGGCCTAGGATACCTCTCCAGAAGGCTCCACTCCTTTTGTCACTGAAACTGCAGGTCCCCGTGTTTACATAATGTCACATGCTATAAGAACTAGGAATAAAAAAGCTATATATTCTTCATTCTCTAAACTATCCCCTAGACAAAGCTTTTATAATGTCCATCTTAACTTCGTTTCTGTTCAGATTCAGAAGCTAATTTTGAAAGTAATATGTTTTTGTAATGTTTTACTCATCTTTCCCTATTTCCCCATAATTGAATGAACTACTCTCTCCTCTATAACATTCCCATTATGTCATTTATCAACCTATTCCTTGCTTATTTTTTAAGGTTTCTATCTCCTTTATTAGGTTGTAAACCTCTTGAGGGCAGGGATCTCTTAAGCTTTGCATCAGCAACTTAGCATAGCACACAGAAGGTACTCAGTGAATTGAACAGAAATTATTTATTCAAATTAAAACTAAGTAGTGAGTATCAATTCTTTAGGAATGGGAAATCTGTATTCACCTTCTTTTTTATGTTAAAAAGATTACTTTTTGCTGAGGATTGAAGTGTAGGAGGAAATGGCCTGCAAGCAATTTCAAAAACTCTAAAAACTTTAAAAACCAAATTGTTATCTTTTTAATTATTAAATCTTGGCAATAATATCCCATTAAATAGTGATTTTAAACATCCTTACACCTCTAAGAACCTAATTTTGCACTGAATATGCAAATCTAGAGGTCATTTCATTTAATAAATACATACCTCCTAATCAGCTGCATACTAATGAGTTAATCTGAAGGCTAAATTTCAATTATGAATTAGAGACCCTCATCTCTGTTTCTTGATTGCCTAAATTATCTATATCCAGAAACTTCCAATATGTAGCAAAATGATCTGCTGAAAAGTACATCATTTTGAAGATCAACTTCATTCAGCCAGGTGAGGTGAAAAGTGATGTGCCTCTAATTCTTAATTTTTATGTAACTCTCCTTATACAACACAACCATTTATAACCACCTAGTAGGCAACTGAGCTAACTTAAGGCACACTGCACAAGTCTGGATGCTGAAACGGAGCCATAAAACTTAAGATCCCTGAGGTTTGTAATATAGGCCAACACTTCAGCAGGAGTATTTATCCTGTTCGGAGAAATCAATTTGAATTGAAAAGAGAATGGTTTTCCCTCTCAATTCATAGCTCTCACAGTTTCTTCTGAGCATGTTTTCTCCAAAGGAAAAAAAAAAAGTCAAGTATAAAGGAATTTTTTTTCCTAAGCTGAGTATGACATACATCAGCTGACATTTATACTTCAGTTGAAAATTAATTTGTGTGACTCTAAAAGCAACAGATTGTGTTATTTCACAATGTGACAATGTAATTCAAATAACTATCTCAAATAGCGTATCTGAAAGAAAAATAATTAAAAAGTCCCAGCTCACTTTCAGTGAATTGTTCCAACAGATCACTAGAGCTAACCACAGAATAGAACAATGTTCCAATCAAAGATTCTTTCTCATTCTTGCAATCAATTGAGGTTTGTGGTGTTAGGCGTGACTCTAATATCTCAAGGTGTCTCCCAATGGGCACCTTAACCCCATTCTGGCTTGGCAACTCACTTCATTGAATCACAGAGCTGAAAAGAAAATCCAGATACCTTCAAGTCAACTATGCAAAGCAGTTCACCATCTTTAAAATTCTCATCCATACCCTCCAGACGGTATCAGCACAATCCTGTATTATATTCATGCATCTCATTCTTTGTGGCAGTCAGTTGAGGCTAAGTTATGCTGCAGTAACAAACAAACCAAAATTTTAGTGGCTTCCAACTGCAAACATGGTTCATTTCTCGGATACACTACATATTCATCACAGATCTAAAAGCCAGCTTGGAAGAGCAGCTGCTATCTGGGACATGCCAGTCCCAGGGCAGAGGGAGAAAAGGGCGTTGGAGAGAGTGCACAGTGGTTTCTACAACGTCTGCTTGGAAACAGCACTCATAACTTATTGTCACATTTCATTGGTCAAAGCATACCACCTGGCCAAGCTATGGACAGGAGGCAACTAAACAGGGGACAGCCATATGCTTCTAATAATACAATCAATAGTAAGTTAATAATCCAATCATATAATGTACCATATCTCTTAAAACCACCAATCTTTATATTTCCCAAGGAAAACTTCAGATACTACTCTAACTCTCCGAGGCACTTTGATCTTATCATACAAGGGGACAAACAGACCAGCCAAGTTGGTGCCTTTTCTAAACTTACACTCTAGGCACCTTTTACAAAGCAGCCTGTTCCTAAAAACTAACTCTTGAAACTCTTTAAGAATCCAATTATCTAATCCTCCCAGCTGCCTTAGAAGTAGTCAGTATGCCAGAGCACAGGGTAACCTACTCCTGGCAAACAGAAAAGAATAATTTACATTTGGAGAGCTGAAAAGAGAGGGCTTATGAAGAAATTGTCAGAGTTCATAGAATTATCATACTTAATCAAAAGGATGCTCTACAGATATAAAGGGAAAAGTATTCCAACTTAAGACTTTCTTGAAAGAAAACGCATCCAACTTCAATTTTAGAAGCATCTTAGATTTCATTTTTTAGGTGCCTTAAATTTGTTAAATAACATTAGATTATGGATTTCATCACTTTCTAAACTGTCACCCTCTTCTTACATTGATCCCAGGCATAAACTCAAAATCAACCGTTGTTAAAGTCACCCTATGCTTTCTTCCAAATTTTAGGCGTAATTCTTGATATTTCTAGCAATCCTGTGTGTCTTGGCCACCAAGATAGGTCTCACCCAAAGACTACTAAGATCTGGCCTCCTTCCTAACCTGAACAGGGAAAAGCTGATGTAGCTACACGTTTTTAAGGTCTGCCATACCAATCTCCATCCCTATAGCATACCTAGCCATTTCTTTTGATTTACAATATCTTCGTTCATTATAACTGGTGCTGAAACTATTAGCTGAATGGTTGATGAGGAATTAGACACTTAAATAATGCCAAAATAACCAAATACACATTACTTGCTAGACAGAGGGGGAAACATATTACTGCAAAATGGAAGGATCCGAGAGTCATCACCCTAATCTTGCCATTAACTGTAGTATCACTAAGATTATTTCTTCTGATATAATGCAATCTGAAGCATCACCAATGAAGCAAAGTTAAACAAATAAACACTTTAGACAAAATGTCCAGTTCACAAAAACAGAAGAACAAGCTAAACAACACCTTAAGAAGCAATCAGGCAAACCCATAAGGTAAGACATTTCACAGGACAACTGGAACTGGACAGGCTCTTCAAAAGCCAGTGACATTTTAAAATGGACTGTTCTTAGTTAAAAGAAACATAAGAGACATAACAAACAGAAGTAATATGTCGTTCCCTTTTGGATGCTGACTGAGATAATCAGCAGTGAAAGACATCTGGGGAACAACAAGGTAAACTGGAACACTCTTTGGTTCTAGATGAGATGAAAATTCATAACTTAACATATGCAAATATGTATATATACAGAGAGAAAGAAAGAAGTCAAAGTAAAAATACACGCAAGTGTTCAAACTAGTCATTTCTGGGTGTTGGAATACAGTGACTTTTTTCTTATTTTTGCTTGTAAGCATTGCTTAATTTTCTACAACACACGTGTACTGCTTCTGTAATAATACAAGACTTTTTTAAGGCTTTGCCTCACCGTAGTTAAATGAGTTAACACTTTGAGTTATAGCCTTGAGATGGCTTTCTGATTTTATTTGATCCTTGTGTATCTACTTCACTTAAACCTTTCTCTGTCTCTAAACTATGGAGGAAGGGGGAAGAGGAGGGGAAAGGACTAACAGTTTTTGACTGGTCACTGGGCCTTGCACTTGACCTAAGCTATCACATTTAATCTTCATAATAACCATCAAGCTGAGTATTATAACTCTTCTTTTACAAGTGAGAAAACAGGCTCCCAAGAGTTACACAACCTACTTTAAGAAAGTATAATGGGTATTATCTAAAGCACCCTCACCCCAGCTTTATTGCATTTCTTGGCTGGGACCTTAAGGCCTTTCCTCCAATCCCAAGGACTTCTACTGAATGGCTCACTGCCTAAAGGGGAAGTCAAAAGAGAATCAGGACACAGAAATCTCAAGCTCTGGGATGTTTAGGCTCAAAGTTGGCCTTATATATGTGTTTGAAAAAGAGCAGAAACCCTTAAAGAGAAACAAACGAGTTAGATACAGTTCGGGTTTCTAAGAAAGGGGGTGGAGGGGAACAATCAGACCCCCTCAGAGTCTGGTCCTGCTTTTCTCTGAGACATTGGGAAATGGGAAGTGACCCCCTAGCCAGACATCTTACTGCTCCCGTGCTGCCACGGCCCAGAAGACCAGGCAGTGATGAGAAAGGGGCGAAGCAGAGGAGAGAGACTGCCTCAGCAAGCCCTCTGTGTGACCTGATGGAGCAGGGGCAGCAGGCAAACATTACCCTCACCAGCAAGAGGGCAAGAGTGGGACAGGCAGGGCAAGGCGGCAGGCCTGAAGGGCCTCCCCCAGTGAGAGAGGATGCTGTGCAGAGGGCAGGATGGACCTAACGAAGGGAGAGGAGGTGGGAGCTGGGATATTCTGCAGAGGCCAGCATGAGGAAGGCCTGACAATGCCCAATACCAGCAAAGGCTTCACATCTCAGAGGAGGCCAGCTTGGACCATGCCAGACCCCCGAGGGCCAGATACCTCTCCCATAACAAGTGCCATACAGGGGAGAAAGGCGAGGGAATACCTGAAATTGAATGAAGAAAAAAAAAAAAAAAAACCACAAAAACAGATGTCATGAAGTTAACCCACAATCCTGCCACTAGACTGAAAAGCATTCTGAAAATAGAGATTGTCACGCAAGAGAAAAATAAGCACTCAAGTATGTGGCTTTAAAATATTATAACTAGTATAATAATTTATGTCCGATTACAGAGCCAGTGGATATCAGTATAACTTGCCTTGTAAATTGCACTCCACAGTGCTACCAACAAAGGCTAACAAATATTTCATCACTAGGACAATTTTGTAGACTAAGAATAAAAATAATCCTGCATATAATGCCTTTGAAATGCAGAACAAAATGTTAGTTCTGAACTGGAACTATAGAACATATAGAAATTCAATAATTTTTTGAAATTTAAGATACATTTATTAAAATTAAATTGCATTTTTTATTTCAATAATACTTCCTCCTCATAAGGAGGTGTTAGTCAATGACTTTAAAAGTCTCTTATTTGCACATTTTTTATTTCTTTCATATACTTTACAAAAACAAAGAATGGAGCCTACAGAGTAAGTATAGTATAGTCTTTTCACTGGCCTGAGCCCTTTAATATCTTACCAAAGAAGAAAAAATCTGCGCCTAGCCATTTCTGCAGTATATATAGCATTGTTGTTCTAAATGATACAAGGAATGAACCAAATAAAAAGGCAGCCCAAACAAAAAGAATGATCTCAGTCTAAGGGAGAATCTGTGCTCAAAATCATTATTTGTAAAAGCTCCATTTTGATTACTTTTGCTTTGCCCTGGAGAATAATATTCAGCTGGAAATATAATTTCTGGAGGATGATATTGCCTGTAAACTGCAAGGAAAATAAGAAAGACAGGGTAAAGGTGAGAAGCGCTGCCTGGCTACCATGACTTGAAGTCAGAGAGAGATTTCAATTATTAAAAAATATTTTGCATTATGACTCATTAGGGAAGAAGTTTCATGACACACATTGTTCCCCTCTGGCTTGCTGGATCTATGTGACCCACACCTCACACTTTTGATATCAATAATCCATTAACCAGTTAAGTTTTCTCAAGAAAACTCTAACAGAGGTCCTAACTCATGAATTTCTCTTACCAAATTAACGAAGAAGGCTTTCTCGGAGGGATCCATAAGGCAGCACTGGTGCCACCGAGCAATCTGTTTGTTGAAAAGGAGGCAATGAACAGTGGGCCACGTTCATCATTTGCCCCGTTGTTCTTTGCCTTAGCCCTGCTCTGCTCTGTGGGGCAGGGACCTGATTCCTGCAAACCGCATTCCCACCCTCCTTTGCCAACAGGCTTCTGGTCAAGTTCTTCCAGTGGGAGGATCTGGCAGGAGACTGGGGGTGGGAGGACAGGAGAAACTGGGTGTTTTTTAGCCGCTCACTCTCTCTACTCAGGGCAGCATTTTCATCATGGCCGTGACTCCTTTGTGGTGCCATATCCCTCTGGTTAGCTCTGCCCCTGGGCTCTGGTAAGACCACCTCCTCTGCTGGTCTCTCCACTGAGCAGCAGTTTCCTGCTATAGCTAAGCTCTGAGTTGCCTCACCATCCTGTTTACTTATCTTTTTTTTTAATTTTTATTTTTGGCCGTGCTGCGTGGCATGCAGGATCTTAGTTCCCTGACCAGGGATCAAACCTGTGCCCCCTGCAGTGGAAGTACAGAGTCTTAACCACTGGACTGCCAGGGAAGTCCCCCATTTACTTATTTTTTTAACAAAAATTGTGAGTATTTAAGGTGTACAGCATAATGATTTGTTATACATACACAGAGTAAAATGATTACTACAGTCAGGCTAATTAACATATCCTCCTCAGAGTTACCGATGTGTGTGTATACACGTGGGAGGAGAACACCTGGAATCTACTCTCCTAGCAAATTTCCAGTGTTCAGTACAGTGTTATTAACTATAGTCATCATGCTGTACATTAGACCTCTAGACTTATTTATCCAACAAAACTGTAGCTTTATACCCTGTGAACAACATCTCCCCACTTCCCCCGCCTCCCTGCCCTTTGTAACCACCATTCTACTCTCAGCTTCTATGTATTTAACTTTTTTAGATTCCATGTATAAGTGAGATCACGCAGGGTTTTTTTCTACCTATGTCTGGTTTATCTCACTTAGCATAATATCTTCCAGGTTCATCCATGTTGGCAGAATCCTCTTTTAAGGCTGAATAATATTCCATTGTATGTGTGTGTATGTCACAATTTCTTTACCCATTCATCCATTGACAGGCATGTTATTTTTTAGCCCTCTAAAACAGCTTTTGAACAAGTACCCATCTTAAGGTCCCTCCAGTGAATAACTTGGCTTGAGCTGTTTTGCCAGCTCAATTCTGCCTGATACAACAACCATGTGGAACATTAATAAAGAAACCATCCCAAGATTTTGCTCTCTAGGAAGAAAAACACACTAAGCCATAGTCAGCCATAAACCCTTCACTCAGAGGGTATACAGCAGGCATTAAGAGTCCTGAAAAAGGAAGATGAGAGGAAAATATAACTGAGCAGGACCCTATGGGACCTTCCTGGGACAGGCCCGTTCCCCATATCCTCTGCTGTAGCTCCTCTTGGAAGTACCCAGATAATAATATCTCATGCATAGTTCTTAAAATTTTCAGATGCTAAAAGCCACCACTAAATGGAAGAAATTAACTACTTGATGAGCACCTAGCCCCCAAACCTACTGGCACTTAAGGATTGCTAATGTTAACCCCTGTGACACCGCCCTGTTACCTCACCATCAACCAATCAGAAAATTGTGCAGGAGCTGATCACAGACCCTGGGACACCCGTCCCTCACCTGGCCTTTAAAAATGCCTTGCTGAAACCCTTCAGGGAGCTCAGGTCTTTTTGAGCACGAGCCACCGACCATTTTGGTCTGTTTGGCCTCACTGGGCATCAGGCACATGCACTTTCATTCGGTAACAAAAGGAGACAAAAAGATTCTTCCCTTTGCCAAGTGCCTACCGCTAACCAGGCAACGTGCTGGATGATGGGGCTACAAAGATGAGGGAAAGCAAACAAAGCTCCGCGTCCTAGTCTCTAGTCTAATGCGGAACATGGGCATTTGTGAAAGATCACACAAACAAATGTAAACTGACAACAGTGTACGCTCAGTTCTGCTATGACACTTGTTTTGAAAAGGTGAAATTGACATCTGAGGGAACAATTTGAGCAGAACGGGCTTTTGTGTTTGCTTATGCAGGGGTTTTCATCTGTGAGACACACTGGATGAACATGCAAAAATCTGCACCCAGCTGAAGAGAACCAGGCAGGAGTACACAAACAGAACACAAGAGCAGACCTCTTCCTGGGACCTGAGTTCACCAGGAGCCACACTTTCCCAAGGATTTCAGACAACCCGCCGCCCACCACTTCACAACTCACAAGCAGCAGCCTTCTGAAGCCCACTTCCACGAGTAAACTCCAGGTCTTTTTCAAGGTACGTTACCATATTTATGGAAGTCATTGTGCATTTCTTAATGATTTTACATGTGCAAAAGCTTACTACCATTTTGGATTAGTTTCCGGTCTTTTCTTAGGTGCCACTGGGGAGGTTTGTGTTTTGTTTTGGGTTTTTATTTATTTATTTATTTATTTCTGGCTGCGTTGGGTCTTCGTTGCTGCACACGGGCTTTCTCTAGTTGCGGCGAGCAGTGTCTACTCTTTGTTGCGATGCGCGGGCTTCTCATTGCGGTGGCTTCTCTTGTTGCAGAGCACGGGCTCTAGGCGGGCCGGCTTCAGTAGTTGTGGCACGCGGGCTCAGTAGTTGTGGCTCGTGGGCTCTAGAGTGCAGGCTCAGTAGTTGTGGCGCACGGGCTTAGTTGCTCCGCAGCATGTGGGATCTTCCTGGACCAGGGATCAAACCCGTGTCCCCTGCATTGGCAGGAGGATTCTTAACCACTGCGCCACGAGGGAAGCCCACTGGGGAGGTTTTTGATTGTTGTGACCCTACTTCATTTTCCCATAAACCCTGTGGTTTTTATTGCGCCATTTTGCACAGCATGGTGATTTTTTGTTTTAATGTATATGTTGCATGGTAATAGAACTGACTATATTTCAAAGTAAGGGCGATGGTGCTCTGAAAGCATAAACCAGAAAGAAAAAGGGGGGCCAGGGGCAGGGCTACTATCCCTATGGGCAAGAGGGAACAAGGCGTAGTACGGGGAACTGAGAAAGGCTGGGGCAGATAGCAGTGGAAAACAGAGAGCAGTGTGGACTGGGAGGAGGCCAGAGAGCTAAAGTGGGAAGCAGGGGCGGTACGTGGAGCCTGCCAGGGTAGGAAGCGGTGAGGGTGTAACCGAGCAGGACCCTAGGAGGCCTTCCCAGAATAGACCCCTACCCGTAGTGTCCTCCACCTGCCTTCTGTCTGTAGAAAAACTTTAGTCAAAGAATAAATTTAATCAGAGAAGTGAGAAAATGAAGAAAGAAAGGAAAACAGTCAAGCAAGACAAAATAATAATACTTTAGCCATTAAACAAAGCCAAGGACCTTTAGTTCCTCCTCAAGGGCTATAGATAATGTTCTGAGCCACGACCTTTGAGCTGTTTTGCAGATACCGAAACCCCCAGCAGGTGGGAGAAGTTAACTGTATGCGGCCCACAAGCACCCAGACCCCAGACCGGCTGGAAGCAGAAGGTTGATGATGCTGGCTCCCAATTACCTCACCACCGACCAATCAGAAGAATGTCCACGAGCTGATCAGGCCCTGCTCCTTGAACACTCTAAGTCTCCTCACTACCCCCTTCAGGGTGGGACACACAGTTCTGAGGGCATTAGCCCGCTGTGGCCCCCTTTGCCTGGCAAAGCAATAAAGCTACTTCTTTCTAGTTCACCCAAAACTCTGTCTCTGAGATTTAATCTGGCACCGGTGTGCAGAGGCTGAATTTCAGCAACAAGAAGCCAAAATGGACCAGCAGGAGGGAGCTGGGCACCCAGACAAGTCTCCAGAGGAAGTGGTAAGTAGACCAAATATAATGCAAGGCCCCGTTTTCTCAATGATAAAATGCAAACTGGTTTGGGGCCAACTTGAAATACACATACACACACACCCACACACTTTTTGGTATTTATATATATATATATATATATATATATATTACATTGAAAACATCTACTTGTAAAAATTTAACTCATTAACTATCACACAAGCACATTTAAAAATCAGGTGACATGAAATCACACAGTGATTTTAAAAGACAGCTTTTTACACTTACACATTTCATGAAGCATTTTACTCATACACTGTATGCGCCTTCACATCCTTTTTATGCACTAGTGACATCAATGTTTACCTTCACGATGGCTCCCCCCCTTCTAACTAGTTAGGTCTTTAATTATAGGTGGAAATACGGACCTGTTTGACATTTCTCGGGGCTCAGGAACTTTGTGGAGCCCTAACAAACTGCCACCTGGTTTGTTCAGTGAAGAGTTTGAAAAGTACTAAATGCCTGGCAGATTTAAACACTGGTCCAAAGAGATCAGATTTTGGATAAAGAATCTAAAAGCTGTGCTTAAATACTTATTTGAAAATGCACGGTTTGAAAGAGAACCTTACCTGAAGGACTTCATAGGTGATTCTCACTACTCCAAAGGAATAATTTGGAGAGGGGAGAGTCCCTTACACACAATGAAAATGAAAGGCGAGTCAAAGGTAGACACTAGAGAATGGTCAGCCTTGGGGCAAAGCGGAATCTGCTCACCCTGCAGAGAGGAAATAAATTCAGCAGGGGTGGGATGGAGGGGCACGCAGAGATAAGAGAAGGCCAGACATTCACACACCGCAAAGAAACATATCTG